>NC_063232.1:12840989-13182656 GCF_020740725.1 Corvus hawaiiensis | reverse complement strand
CATGAGGCCCCACTTTGTCACAATGGCTCCTTGCTTCCATGAGGTTCCGCAGTTTCACCATGCTCACCTTTGATCCACATTGTCATAATGGACAATTGCTTCCATGTGGCCCCACTGTGTCACAATAGCCCCTTGCTTCCATAGGTTTTCTAGAATGTAACGTATAATTTTCTACAATGTAACAATGGACTCCTTGGTTCTGTGAGCTACCCTGCTTTTTGCAGAGGTGTCTTTGGTTCCAACAAGGCCCCGCTGTGTCTCAGTGCACCCTGGCTTCCATGCGCATCTGGAGTATCACAAAGGCTCCTTGGTTCCACGAGGTCTTGCTGTGTCACAATGGATCCTGTGCTCCATGAGGCCCTCCAAAGTCATCATGGAGCCTTGATTCCATGTGCTTCCATTGCGTCCCAGGGATCGCCTTGGTTCCATCAGTTTCCTTAGTGGCACAATGCTCTCCATGCTTCCATGATTGCCCACAATGTCACAATGCTCTCCATGCTTCCATGAGGCCCTGCTTTGCCACAATGCTCCCCTTGTGTCCATGAGGCCCCGCTGTGTCCCAATGGACGGATGGTTCCATGAGGTTCCGTGCTGTCCCCATGGTCTTCTTGAATCCGCAGTGTAACAATGGACCATTGCTTCCAGGCGGCCTCTCTGTGTCACAAGGGGCTCCTTGATTCCATGATTCCCCACGGTGTCACCATGGAGCCTTGTTTCTAGGAGGTTCTGTACTGTCACAATTGTCTCCTTGATGCCATGAGCCCCTGCAGTGTCACAATGGCTCCTTGCTTCCATGAGGAACACAAAAGCTTTGCATCAACACTGAGCAACAGCTGCTGAACACACCTGGGAGCATCTGCTTGCATCAAAAGAGGGCTTCAAGCTGAGAAAGGCACCAGCAGCTTCCATCTGCAACAGAGAGCCAGGCAAAGGACAGGGACAGAGAATTCAGTGGAAAGACTGCGGGAATTCTGCTCCCAGAGATCATTCCTGCTCACAGTGTCCCTTGTAGAAAGGGGACATCATTGCAGGCAGCCTGGACTGAGCATGTAGGGTTTGTTGTTTAGGAAACCTGCTCAGGCTTTTCCATTCTTTCCTTACAAACAGGAAAACTTCTCTGGGCCTGTGTGCAGGCAGAGCCCTGAGGAGAGCACTTGGCACATGGTGCCGTGGGCTGGGACCGCCAGCTGCAGAGCTCAAGGGAAGAAGCCCCGTTGTGTCACAATGGCTCCTTAGCTTCATGTGCATCAGCTGTGTCACAATAGTCTCCTTGATTCCATGAGGCCCCACTGTGTCACAATGGCTCCTTGGCTTCATGTGCATCACCTGTGTCACCATGGTCTCCTTGATTCCATGAGGCCCCACTGTGTCACAATGGCTCCTTGGCTTCATGTGCATCACCTGTGTCACCATGGTCTCCTTGATTCCATGAGGCCCCACTGTGTCACAATGGCTCCTTGGCTTCATGTGCATCACCTGTGTCACCATGGTCTCCTTGATTCCATGAGGCCCCACTGGGTCACAATGGCTCCTTGCTTCCATGAGGTTCCGCAGTTTCACCATGCTCACCTTTGATCCACATTGTCATAATGGACAATTGCTTCCATGTGGCCCCACTGTGTCACAATAGCCCCTTGCTTCCATAGGTTTTCTAGAATGTAATGTATAATTTTCTACAATGTAACAATGGACTCCTTGGTTCTGTGAGCTACCCTGCTTTTTGCAGAGGTGTCTTTGGTTCCAACAAGGCCGCGCTGTGTCTCAGTGCACCCTGGCTTCCATGCGCATCTGGAGTATCACAAAGGCTCCTTGGTTCCACGAGGTCTTGCTGTGTCACAATGGATCCTGTGCTCCATGAGGCCCTCCAAAGTCATCATGGAGCCTTGATTCCATGTGCTTCCATTGCGTCCCAGGGATCGCCTTGGTTCCATCAGTTTCCTTAGTGGCACAATGCTCTCCATGCTTCCATGATTGCCCACAATGTCACAATGCTCTCCATGCTTCCATGAGGCCCTGCTTTGCCACAATGGTCCCCTTGTGTCCATGAGGCCCCGCTGTGTCCCAATGGACGGATGGTTCCATGAGGTTCCGTGCTGTCCCCATGGTCTTCTTGAATCTGCAGTGTAACAATGGACCATTGCTTCCAGGCGGCCTCTCTGTGTCACAAGGGGCTCCTTGATTCCATGATTCCCCACGGTGTCACCATGGAGCCTTGTTTCTAGGAGGTTCTGTACTGTCACAATTGTCTCCTTGATGCCATGAGCCCCTGCAGTGTCACAATGGCTCCTTGCTTCCATGAGGAACACAAAAGCTTTGTATCAACACTGAGCAACAGCTGCTGAACACACCTGCGAGCATCTGCTTGCATCAAAAGAGGGCTTCAAGCTGAGAAAGGCAGCAGCAGCTTCCATCTGCAAGAGAGAGACAGGCGAAGGACAGGGACAGAGATATCAGTGGAAGGACTGCGAGAATTCTGCTCCCAGAGATCATTCCTGCTCACAGTGTCCCTTGTAGAAAGGGGACATCATTCCAGGCAGCCTGGACTGAGTATGTGGGTTTGTTGTTTAGCAAACCTGCTCAGGCTTTTCCATTCTTTCCTTACAAACAGGAAAACTTCTCTGGGCCTGTGTGAAGGCAGAACCCTGAGGAGAGCACTTGGCACATGGTGCCGTGGGCTGGGACCGCCAGCTGCAGAGCTCAAGGGAAGAAGCCCCGTTGTGTCACAATGGCTCCTTAGCTTCATGTGCATCACCTGTGTCACAATAGTCTCCTTGATTCCATGAGGCCCCACTGTGTCACAATGGCTCCTTGGCTTCATGTGCATCACCTGTGTCACCATGGTCTCCTTGATTCCATGAGGCCCCACTGTGTCACAATGGCTCCTTGGCTTCATGTGCATCACCTGTGTCACCATGGTCTCCTTGATTCCATGAGGCCCCACTTTGTCACAATGGCTCCTTGCTTCCATGAGGTTCTGCAGTGTCACCATGCTCACCTTTGATCCACATTGTCATAATGGACAATTGCTTCCATGTGGCCCCACTGTGTCACAATAGCCCCTTGCTTCCATAGGTTTTCTAGAATGTAACGTATAATTTTCTACAATGTAACAATGGACTCCTTGGTTCTGTGAGCTACCCTGCTTTTTGCAGAGGTGTCTTTGGTTCCAACAAGGCCGCGCTCTGTCTCAGTGCACCCTGACTTCCATGCGCATCTGGAGTATCACAAAGGCTCCTTGGTTCCACGAGGTCTTGCTGTGTCACAATGGATCCTGTGCTCCATGAGGCCCTCCAAAGTCATCAGGGAGCCTTGATTCCATGTGCTTCCATTGCGTCCCAGGGATCGCCTTGGTTCCATCAGTTTCCTTAGTGGCACAATGCTCTCCATGCTTCCATGAGGCCCTGCTTTGCCACAATGGTCCCCTTCTGTCCATGAGGCCCCGCTGTGTCCCAGTGGACGGATGGTTCCATGAGGTTCCGTGCTGTCCCCATGGTCTTCTTGAATCCGCAGTGTAACAATGGACCATTGCTTCCAGGCGGCCTCTCTGTGTCACAAGGGGCTCCTTGATTCCATAATTCCCCACGGTGTCACCATGGAGCCTTGTTTCTAGGAGGTTCTGTACTGTCACAATTGTCTCCTTGATCCCATGAGCCCCTGCAGTGTCACAATGGCTCCTTGCTTCCATGAGGAACACAAAAGCTTTGCATCAACACTGAGCAACAGCTGCTGAACACACCTGGGAGCATCTGCTTGCATCAAAAGAGGGCTTCAAGCTGAGAAAGGCAGCAGCAGCTTCCATCTGCAAGAGAGAGACAGGCGAAGGACAGGGACAGAGATATCAGTGGAAGGACTGCGAGAATTCTGCTCCCAGAGATCATTCCTGCTCACAGTGTCCCTTGTAGAAAGGGGACATCATTGCAGGCAGCCTGGACTGAGTATGCGGGTTTGTTGTTTAGGAAAGCTGCTCAGGCTTTTCCATTCTTTCCTTACAAACAGGAAAACTTCTCTGGGCCTGTGTGCAGGCAGAGCCCTGAGGAGAGCAGTAGGCACATGGTGCCGTGGGCTGGGACCGCCAGCTGCAGAGCTCAAGGGAAGAAGCCCCGCTGTGTCACAATGGTCTCCTTAGCTTCATGTGGATCACCTGTGTCACAATAGTCTCCTTGATTCCATGAGGCCCCACAGTGTCACAATGGCTCCTTGGCTTCATGTGCATCACCTGTGTCACCATGGTCTCCTTGATTCCATGACGCCCCACTTTGTCACAATGGCTCCTTGCTTCCATGAGGTTCCGCAGTGTCACCATGCTCACCTTTGATCCACATTGTCATAATGGACAATTGCTTCCATGTGGCCCCACTGTGTCACAATAGCCCCTTGCTTCCATAGGTTTTCTAGAATGTAATGTATAATTTTCTACAATGTAACAATGGACTCCTTGGTTCTGTGAGCTACCCTGCTTTTTGCAGAGGTGTCTTTGGTTCCAACAAGGCCCCGCTGTGTCTCAGTGCACCCTGGCTTCCATGCGCATCTGGAGTATCACAAAGGCTCCTTGGTTCCACGAGGTCTTGCTGTGTCACAATGGATCCTGTGCTCCATGAGGCCCTCCAAAGTCATCATGGAGCCTTGATTCCATGTGCTTCCATTGCGTCCCAGGGATCGCCTTGGTTCCATCAGTTTCCTTAGTGGCACAATGCTCTCCATGCTTCCATGATTGCCCACAATGTCACAATGCTCTCCATGCTTCCATGAGGCCCTGCTTTGCCACAATGCTCCCCTTGTGTCCATGAGGCCCCGCTGTGTCCCAATGGACGGATGGTTCCATGAGGTTCCGTGCTGTCCCCATGGTCTTCTTGAATCCACAGTGTAACAATGGACCATTGCTTCCAGGCGGCCTCTCTGTGTCACAAGGGGCTCCTTGATTCCATGATTCCCCACGGTGTCACCATGGAGCCTTGTTTCTAGGAGGTTCTGTACTGTCACAATTGTCTCCTTGATCCCATGAGCCCCTGCAGTGTCACAATGGCTCCTTGCTTCCATGAGGAACACAAAAGCTTTGCATCAACACTGAGCAACAGCTGCTGAACACACCTGGGAGCATCTGCTTGCATCAAAAGAGGGCTTCAAGCTGAGAAAGGCAGCAGCAGCTTCCATCTGCAACAGAGAGCCAGGCAAAGGACAGGGACAGAGAATTCAGTGGAAAGACTGCGGGAATTCTGCTCCCAGAGATCATTCCTGCTCACAGTGTCCCTTGTAGAAAGGGGACATCATTGCAGGCAGCCTGGACTGAGCATGTAGGGTTTGTTGTTTAGGAAACCTGCTCAGGCTTTTCCATTCTTTCCTTACAAACAGGAAAACTTCTCTGGGCCTGTGTGCAGGCAGAGCCCTGAGGAGAGCACTTGGCACATGGTGCCGTGGGCTGGGACCGCCAGCTGCAGAGCTCAAGGGAAGAAGCCCCGTTGTGTCACAATGGCTCCTTAGCTTCATGTGCATCAGCTGTGTCACAATAGTCTCCTTGATTCCATGAGGCCCCACTGTGTCACAATGGCTCCTTGGCTTCATGTGCATCACCTGTGTCACCATGGTCTCCTTGATTCCATGAGGCCCCACTGTGTCACAATGGCTCCTTGGCTTCATGTGCATCACCTGTGTCACCATGGTCTCCTTGATTCCATGAGGCCCCACTGTGTCACAATGGCTCCTTGGCTTCATGTGCATCACCTGTGTCACCATGGTCTCCTTGATTCCATGAGGCCCCACTTTGTCACAATGGCTCCTTGCTTCCATGAGGTTCTGCAGTGTCACCATGCTCACCTTTGATCCACATTGTCATAATGGACAATTGCTTCCATGTGGCCCCACTGTGTCACAATAGCCCCTTGCTTCCATAGGTTTTCTAGAATGTAACGTATAATTTTCTACAATGTAACAATGGACTCCTTGGTTCTGTGAGCTACCCTGCTTTTTGCAGAGGTGTCTTTGGTTCCAACAAGGCCGCGCTCTGTCTCAGTGCACCCTGACTTCCATGCGCATCTGGAGTATCACAAAGGCTCCTTGGTTCCACGAGGTCTTGCTGTGTCACAATGGATCCTGTGCTCCATGAGGCCCTCCAAAGTCATCAGGGAGCCTTGATTCCATGTGCTTCCATTGCGTCCCAGGGATCGCCTTGGTTCCATCAGTTTCCTTAGTGGCACAATGCTCTCCATGCTTCCATGAGGCCCTGCTTTGCCACAATGGTCCCCTTCTGTCCATGAGGCCCCGCTGTGTCCCAGTGGACGGATGGTTCCATGAGGTTCCGTGCTGTCCCCATGGTCTTCTTGAATCCGCAGTGTAACAATGGACCATTGCTTCCAGGCGGCCTCTCTGTGTCACAAGGGGCTCCTTGATTCCATAATTCCCCACGGTGTCACCATGGAGCCTTGTTTCTAGGAGGTTCTGTACTGTCACAATTGTCTCCTTGATCCCATGAGCCCCTGCAGTGTCACAATGGCTCCTTGCTTCCATGAGGAACACAAAAGCTTTGCATCAACACTGAGCAACAGCTGCTGAACACACCTGGGAGCATCTGCTTGCATCAAAAGAGGGCTTCAAGCTGAGAAAGGCACCAGCAGCTTCCATCTGCAACAGAGAGACAGGCGAAGGACAGGGACAGAGATATCAGTGGAAGGACTGCGAGAATTCTGCTCCCAGAGATCATTCCTGCTCACAGTGTCCCTTGTAGAAAGGGGACATCATTGCAGGCAGCCTGGACTGAGTATGCGGGTTTGTTGTTTAGGAAAGCTGCTCAGGCTTTTCCATTCTTTCCTTACAAACAGGAAAACTTCTCTGGGCCTGTGTGCAGGCAGAGCCCTGAGGAGAGCAGTAGGCACATGGTGCCGTGGGCTGGGACCGCCAGCTGCAGAGCTCAAGGGAAGAAGCCCCGCTGTGTCACAATGGTCTCCTTAGCTTCATGTGGATCACCTGTGTCACAATAGTCTCCTTGATTCCATGAGGCCCCACTGTGTCACAATGGCTCCTTGGCTTCATGTGCATCACCTGTGTCACCATGGTCTCCTTGATTCCATGAGGCCCCACTGTGTCACAATGGCTCCTTGCTTCCATGAGGTTCCGCAGTTTCACCATGCTCACCTTTGATCCACATTGTCATAATGGACAATTGCTTCCATGTGGCCCCACTGTGTCACAATAGCCCCTTGCTTCCATAGGTTTTCTAGAATGTAATGTATAATTTTCTACAATGTAACAATGGACTCCTTGGTTCTGTGAGCTACCCTGCTTTTTGCAGAGGTGTCTTTGGTTCCAACAAGGCCCCGCTGTGTCTCAGTGCACCCTGGCTTCCATGCGCATCTGGAGTATCACAAAGGCTCCTTGGTTCCACGAGGTCTTGCTGTGTCACAATGGATCCTGTGCTCCATGAGGCCCTCCAAAGTCATCATGGAGCCTTGATTCCATGTGCTTCCATTGCGTCCCAGGGATCGCCTTGGTTCCATCAGTTTCCTTAGTGGCACAATGCTCTCCATGCTTCCATGATTGCCCACAATGTCACAATGCTCTCCATGCCTCCATGAGGCCCTGCTTTGCCACAATGCTCCCCTTGTGTCCATGAGGCCCCGCTGTGTCCCAATGGACGGATGGTTCCATGAGGTTCCGTGCTGTCCCCATGGTCTTCTTGAATCCGCAGTGTAACAATGGACCATTGCTTCCAGGCGGCCTCTCTGTGTCACAAGGGGCTCCTTGATTCCATGATTCCCCACGGTGTCACCATGGAGCCTTGTTTCTAGGAGGTTCTGTACTGTCACAATTGTCTCCTTGATGCCATGAGCCCCTGCAGTGTCACAATGGCTCCTTGCTTCCATGAGGAACACAAAAGCTTTGCATCAACACTGAGCAACAGCTGCTGAACACACCTGCGAGCATCTGCTTGCATCAAAAGAAGGCTTCAAGCTGAGAAAGGCACCAGCAGCTTCCATCTGCAACAGAGAGCCAGGCAAAGGACAGGGACAGAGAATTCAGTGGAAAGACTGCGGGAATTCTGCTCCCAGAGATCATTCCTGCTCACAGTGTCCCTTGTAGAAAGGGGACATCATTCCAGGCAGCCTGGACTGAGCATGTAGGGTTTGTTGTTTAGGAAACCTGCTCAGGCTTTTCCATTCTTTCCTTACAAACAGGAAAACTTCTCTGGGCCTGTGTGCAGGCAGAGCCCTAAGGAGAGCAGTTGGCACATGGCGCCATGGGCTAGGACCGCCAGCTGCAGAGCTCAAGGGAAGAAGCCCCGTTGTGTCACAATGGCTCCTTAGCTTCATGTGCATCACCTGTGTCACAATGGTCTCCTTGATTCCATGAGGCCCCACTGTGTCACAATGGCTCCTTGGCTTCATGTGCATCACCTGTGTCACCATGGTCTCCTTGATTCCATGAGGCCCCACTGTGTCACAATGGCTCCTTGGCTTCATGTGCATCACCTATGTCACCATGGTCTCCTTGATTCCATGAGGCCCCACTGTGACACAAAGGCTCCTTGGCTTCATGTGCATCACCTGTGTCACCATGGTCTCCTTGATTCCATGAGGCCCCACTTTGTCACAATGGCTCCTTGCTTCCATGAGATTCCGCAGTGTCACCATGCTCACCTTTGATCCACATTGTCATAATGGACAATTGCTTCCATGTGGCCCCACTGTGTCACAATAGCCCCTTGCTTCCATAGGTTTTCTAGAATGTAACATATAATTTTCTACAATGTAACAATGGACTCCTTGGTTCTGTGAGCTACCCTGCTTTTTGCAGAGGTGTCTTTGGTTCCAACAAGGCCCCGCTGTGTCTCAGTGCACCCTGGCTTCCATGCGCATCTGGAGTATCACAAAGGCTCCTTGGTTCCACGAGGTCTTGCTGTGTCACAATGGATCCTGTGCTCCATGAGGCCCTCCAAAGTCATCATGGAGCCTTGATTCCATGTGCTTCCATTGCGTCCCAGGGATCGCCTTGGTTCCATCAGTTTCCTTAGTGGCACAATGCTCTCCATGCTTCCATGAGGCCCTGCTTTGCCACAATGCTCCCCTTGTGTCCACGAGGCCCCGCTGTGTCCCAATGGACGGATGGTTCCATGAGGTTCCGTGCTGTCCCCATGGTCTTCTTGAATCCGCAGTGTAACAATGGACCATTGCTTCCAGGCGGCCTCTCTGTGTCACAAGGGGCTCCTTGATTCCATGATTCCCCACGGTGTCACCATGGAGCCTTGTTTCTAGGAGGTTCTGTAGTGTCACAATTGTCTCCTGGATCCCATGAGCCCCTGCAGTGTCACAATGGCTCCTTGCTTCCATGAGGAACACAAAAGCTTTGCATCAACACTGAGCAACAGCTGCTGAACACACCTGCGAGCATCTGCTTGCATCAAAAGAGGGCTTCAAGCTGAGAAAGGCAGCAGCAGCTTCCATCTGCAAGAGAGAGACAGGCGAAGGACAGGGACAGAGAATTCAGTGGAAGGACTGCGAGAATTCTGCTCCCAGACATCATTCCTGCTCACAGTGTCCCTTGTAGAAAGGGGACATCATTCCAGGCAGCCTGGACTGAGTATGTGGGTTTGTTGTTGAGGAAACCTGCTCAGGCTTTTCCATTCTTTCCTTACAAACAGGAAAACTTCTCTGGGCCTGTGTGCAGGCAGAGCCCTGAGGAGAGCAGTTGGCACATGGTGCCGTGGGCTGGGACCGCCAGCTGCAGAGCTCAAGGGAAGAAGCCCCGTTGTGTCACAATGGCTCCTTAGCTTCATGTGCATCACCTGTGTCACAATAGTCTCCTTGATTCCATGAGGCCCCACAGTGTCACAATGGCTCCTTGGCTTCATGTGCATCACCTGTGTCACCATGGTCTCCTTGATTCCATGAGGCCCCACTGGGTCACAATGGCCCCTTGCTTCCATGAGGTTCCGCAGTGTCACCATGCTCACCTTTGATCCACATTGTCATAATGGACAATTGCTTCCATGTGGCCCCACTGTGTCACAATAGCCCCTTGGTTCCATAGGTTTTCTAGAATGTAATGTATAATTTTCTACAATGTAACAATGGACTCCTTGGTTCTGTGAGCTACCCTGCTTTTTGCAGAGGTGTCTTTGGTTCCAACAAGGCCCCTCTGTGTCTCAGTGCACCCTGGCTTCCATGCGCATCTGGAGTATCACAAAGGCTCCTTGGTTCCACGAGGTCTTGCTGTGTCACAATGGATCCTGTGCTCCATGAGGCCCTCCAAAGTCATCATGGAGCCTTGATTCCATGTGCTTCCATTGCGTCCCAGGGATCGCCTTGGTTCCATCAGTTTCCTTAGTGGCACAATGCTCTCCATGCTTCCATGATTGCCCACAATGTCACAATGCTCTCCATGCTTCCATGAGGCCCTGCTTTGCCACAATGGTCCCCTTGTGTCCATGAGGCCCCGCTGTGTCCCAATGGACGGATGGTTCCATGAGGTTCCGTGCTGTCCCCATGGTCTTCTTGAATCCACAGTGTAACAATGGACCATTGCTTCCAGGCGGCCTCTCTGTGTCACAAGGGGCTCCTTGATTCCATGATTCCCCACGGTGTCACCATGGAGCCTTGTTTCTAGGAGGTTCTGTACTGTCACAATTGTCTCCTGGATCCCATGAGCCCCTGCAGTGTCACAATGGCTCCTTGCTTCCATGAGGAACACAAAAGCTTTGCATCAACACTGAGCAACAGCTGCTGAACACACCTGGGAGCATCTGCTTGCATCAAAAGAGGGCTTCAAGCTGAGAAAGGCACCAGCAGCTTCCATCTGCAACAGAGAGCCAGGCAAAGGACAGGGACAGAGAATTCAGTGGAAAGACTGCGGGAATTCTGCTCCCAGAGATCATTCCTGCTCACAGTGTCCCTTGTAGAAAGGGGACATCATTGCAGGCAGCCTGGACTGAGCATGTAGGGTTTGTTGTTTAGGAAACCTGCTCAGGCTTTTCCATTCTTTCCTTACAAACAGGAAAACTTCTCTGGGCCTGTGTGCAGGCAGAGCCCTGAGGAGAGCAGTAGGCACATGGTGCCGTGGGCTGGGACCGCCAGCTGCAGAGCTCAAGGGAAGAAGCCCCGTTGTGTCACAATGGCTCCTTAGCTTCATGTGCATCACCTGTGTCACAATAGTCTCCTTGATTCCATGAGGCCCCACTGTGTCACAATGGCTCCTTGGCTTCATGTGCATCACCTGTGTCACCATGGTCTCCTTGATTCCATGAGGCCCCACTGTGTCACAATGGCTCCTTGGCTTCATGTGCATCACCTGTGTCACCATGGTCTCCTTGATTCCATGAGGCCCCACTGTGTCACAATGGCTCCTTGGCTTCATGTGCATCACCTGTGTCACCATGGTCTCCTTGATTCCATGAGGCCCCACTTTGTCACAATGGCTCCTTGCTTCCATGAGATTCCGCAGTGTCACCATGCTCACCTTTGATCCACATTGTCATAATGGACAATTGCTTCCATGTGGCCCCACTGTGTCACAATAGCCCCTTGCTTCCATAGGTTTTCTAGAATGTAATGTATAATTTTCTACAATGTAACAATGGACTCCTTGGTTCTGTGAGCTACCCTGCTTTTTGCAGAGGTGTCTTTGGTTCCAACAAGGCCGCGCTGTGTCTCAGTGCACCCTGGCTTCCATGCGCATCTGGAGTATCACAAAGGCTCCTTGGTTCCACGAGGTCTTGCTGTGTCACAATGGATCCTGTGCTCCATGAGGCCCTCCAAAGTCATCATGGAGCCTTGATTCCATGTGCTTCCATTGCGTCCCAGGGATCGCCTTGGTTCCATCAGTTTCCTTAGTGGCACAATGCTCTCCATGCTTCCATGAGGCCCTGCTTTGCCACAATGGTCCCCTTGTGTCCATGAGGCCCCGCTGTGTCCCAATGGACGGATGGTTCCATGAGGTTCCGTGCTGTCCCCATGGTCTTCTTGAATCCGCAGTGTAACAATGGACCATTGCTTCCAGGCGGCCTCTCTGTGTCACAAGGGGCTCCTTGATTCCATGATTCCCCACGGTGTCACCATGGAGCCTTGTTTCTAGGAGGTTCTGTACTGTCACAATTGTCTCCTGGATCCCATGAGCCCCTGCAGTGTCACAATGGCTCCTTGCTTCCATGAGGAACACAAAAGCTTTGCATCAACACTGAGCAACAGCTGCTGAACACACCTGGGAGCATCTGCTTGCATCAAAAGAGGGCTTCAAGCTGAGAAAGGCACCAGCAGCTTCCATCTGCAACAGAGAGACAGGCGAAGGACAGGGACAGAGAATTCAGTGGAAGGACTGCGAGAATTCTGCTCCCAGACATCATTCCTGCTCACAGTGTCCCTTGTAGAAAGGGGACATCATTCCAGGCAGCCTGGACTGAGCATGTGGGGTTTGTTGTTTAGGAAACCTGCTCAGGCTTTTCCATTCTTTCCTTACAAACAGGAAAACTTCTCTGGGCCTGTGTGCAGGCAGAGCCCTGAGGAGAGCAGTTGGCACATGGTGCCGTGGGCTGGGACCGCCAGCTGCAGAGCTCAAGGGAAGAAGCCCCGTTGTGTCACAATGGCTCCTTAGCTTCATGTGCATCACCTGTGTCACAATAGTCTCCTTGATTCCATGAGGCCCCACTGTGTCACAATGGCTCCTTGGCTTCATGTGCATCACCTGTGTCACCATGGTCTCCTTGATTCCATGAGGCCCCACTGGGTCACAATGTCTCCTTGGCTTCATGTGCATCACCTGTGTCACCATGGTCTCCTTGATTCCATGAGGCCCCACTGTGACACAAAGGCTCCTTGGCTTCATGTGCATCACCTGTGTCACCATGGTCTCCTTGATTCCATGAGGCCCCACTTTGTCACAATGGCTCCTTGCTTCCATGAGATTCCGCAGTGTCACCATGCTCACCTTTGATCCACATTGTCATAATGGACAATTGCTTCCATGTGGCCCCACTGTGTCACAATAGCCCCTTGCTTCCATAGGTTTTCTAGAATGTAACATATAATTTTCTACAATGTAACAATGGACTCCTTGGTTCTGTGAGCTACCCTGCTTTTTGCAGAGGTGTCTTTGGTTCCAACAAGGCCCCGCTGTGTCTCAGTGCACCCTGGCTTCCATGCGCATCTGGAGTATCACAAAGGCTCCTTGGTTCCACGAGGTCTTGCTGTGTCACAATGGATCCTGTGCTCCATGAGGCCCTCCAAAGTCATCATGGAGCCTTGATTCCATGTGCTTCCATTGCGTCCCAGGGATCGCCTTGGTTCCATCAGTTTCCTTAGTGGCACAATGCTCTCCATGCTTCCATGAGGCCCTGCTTTGCCACAATGGTCCCCTTGTGTCCATGAAGCCCCGCTGTGTCCCAATGGACGGATGGTTCCATGAGGTTCCGTGCTGTCCCCATGGTCTTCTTGAATCCACAGTGTAACAATGGACCATTGCTTCCAGGCGGCCTCTCTGTGTCACAAGGGGCTCCTTGATTCCATGATTCCCCACGGTGTCACCATGGAGCCTTGTTTCTAGGAGGTTCTGTACTGTCACAATTGTCTCCTGGATCCCATGAGCCCCTGCAGTGTCACAATGGCTCCTTGCTTCCATGAGGAACACAAAAGCTTTGCATCAACACTGAGCAACAGCTGCTGAACACACCTGCGAGCATCTGCTTGCATCAAAAGAGGGCTTCAAGCTGAGAAAGGCAGCAGCAGCTTCCATCTGCAACAGAGAGACAGGCGAAGGACAGGGACAGAGAATTCAGTGGAAGGACTGCGAGAATTCTGCTCCCAGACATCATTCCTGCTCACAGTGTCCCTTGTAGAAAGGGGACATCATTCCAGGCAGCCTGGACTGAGTATGTGGGTTTGTTGTTGAGGAAACCTGCTCAGGCTTTTCCATTCTTTCCTTACAAACAGGAAAACTTCTCTGGGCCTGTGTGCAGGCAGAGCCCTGAGGAGAGCACTTGGCACATGGTGCCGTGGGCTGGGACCGCCAGCTGCAGAGCTCAAGGGAAGAAGCCCCGTTGTGTCACAATGGTCTCCTTAGCTTCATGTGGATCACCTGTGTCACAATAGTCTCCTTGATTCCATGAGGCCCCACTGGGTCACAATGGCTCCTCGGCTTCATGTGCATCACCTGTGTCACAATAGTCTCCTTGATTCCATGAGGCCCCACTGTGTCACAATGGCTCCTTGGCTTCATGTGCATCACCTGTGTCACCATGGTCTCCTTGATTCCATGAGGCCCCACTGTGTCACAATGCCTCCTTGCTTCCATGAGGTTCCGCAGTGTCACCATGCTCACCTTTGATCCACATTGTCATAATGGACAATTGCTTCCATGTGGCCCCACTGTGTCACAATAGCCCCTTGCTTCCATAGGTTTTCTAGAATGTAACGTATAATTTTCTACAATGTAACAATGGACTCCTTGGTTCTGTGAGCTACCCTGCTTTTTGCAGAGGTGTCTTTGGTTCCAACAAGGCCGCGCTCTGTCTCAGTGCACCCTGACTTCCATGCGCATCTGGAGTATCACAAAGGCTCCTTGGTTCCACGAGGTCTTGCTGTGTCACAATGGATCCTGTGCTCCATGAGGCCCTCCAAAGTCATCAGGGAGCCTTGATTCCATGTGCTTCCATTGCGTCCCAGGGATCGCCTTGGTTCCATCAGTTTCCTTAGTGGCACAATGCTCTCCATGCTTCCATGAGGCCCTGCTTTGCCACAATGGTCCCCTTGTGTCCATGAGGCCCCGCTGTGTCCCAGTGGACGGATGGTTCCATGAGGTTCCGTGCTGTCCCCATGGTCTTCTTGAATCCGCAGTGTAACAATGGACCATTGCTTCCAGGCGGCCTCTCTGTGTCACAAGGGGCTCCTTGATTCCATAATTCCCCACGGTGTCACCATGGAGCCTTGTTTCTAGGAGGTTCTGTACTGTCACAATTGTCTCCTTGATCCCATGAGCCCCTGCAGTGTCACAATGGCTCCTTGCTTCCATGAGGAACACAAAAGCTTTGCATCAACACTGAGCAACAGCTGCTGAACACACCTGGGAGCATCTGCTTGCATCAAAAGAGGGCTTCAAGCTGAGAAAGGCAGCAGCAGCTTCCATCTGCAAGAGAGAGACAGGCGAAGGACAGGGACAGAGATATCAGTGGAAGGACTGCGAGAATTCTGCTCCCAGAGATCATTCCTGCTCACAGTGTCCCTTGTAGAAAGGGGACATCATTGCAGGCAGCCTGGACTGAGTATGCGGGTTTGTTGTTTAGGAAAGCTGCTCAGGCTTTTCCATTCTTTCCTTACAAACAGGAAAACTTCTCTGGGCCTGTGTGCAGGCAGAGCCCTGAGGAGAGCAGTAGGCACATGGTGCCGTGGGCTGGGACCGCCAGCTGCAGAGCTCAAGGGAAGAAGCCCCGCTGTGTCACAATGGTCTCCTTAGCTTCATGTGGATCACCTGTGTCACAATAGTCTCCTTGATTCCATGAGGCCCCACAGTGTCACAATGGCTCCTTGGCTTCATGTGCATCACCTGTGTCACCATGGTCTCCTTGATTCCATGACGCCCCACTTTGTCACAATGGCTCCTTGCTTCCATGAGGTTCCGCAGTGTCACCATGCTCACCTTTGATCCACATTGTCATAATGGACAATTGCTTCCATGTGGCCCCACTGTGTCACAATAGCCCCTTGCTTCCATAGGTTTTCTAGAATGTAATGTATAATTTTCTACAATGTAACAATGGACTCCTTGGTTCTGTGAGCTACCCTGCTTTTTGCAGAGGTGTCTTTGGTTCCAACAAGGCCCCGCTGTGTCTCAGTGCACCCTGGCTTCCATGCGCATCTGGAGTATCACAAAGGCTCCTTGGTTCCACGAGGTCTTGCTGTGTCACAATGGATCCTGTGCTCCATGAGGCCCTCCAAAGTCATCATGGAGCCTTGATTCCATGTGCTTCCATTGCGTCCCAGGGATCGCCTTGGTTCCATCAGTTTCCTTAGTGGCACAATGCTCTCCATGCTTCCATGATTGCCCACAATGTCACAATGCTCTCCATGCTTCCATGAGGCCCTGCTTTGCCACAATGCTCCCCTTGTGTCCATGAGGCCCCGCTGTGTCCCAATGGACGGATGGTTCCATGAGGTTCCGTGCTGTCCCCATGGTCTTCTTGAATCCACAGTGTAACAATGGACCATTGCTTCCAGGCGGCCTCTCTGTGTCACAAGGGGCTCCTTGATTCCATGATTCCCCACGGTGTCACCATGGAGCCTTGTTTCTAGGAGGTTCTGTACTGTCACAATTGTCTCCTTGATCCCATGAGCCCCTGCAGTGTCACAATGGCTCCTTGCTTCCATGAGGAACACAAAAGCTTTGCATCAACACTGAGCAACAGCTGCTGAACACACCTGGGAGCATCTGCTTGCATCAAAAGAGGGCTTCAAGCTGAGAAAGGCAGCAGCAGCTTCCATCTGCAACAGAGAGCCAGGCAAAGGACAGGGACAGAGAATTCAGTGGAAAGACTGCGGGAATTCTGCTCCCAGAGATCATTCCTGCTCACAGTGTCCCTTGTAGAAAGGGGACATCATTGCAGGCAGCCTGGACTGAGCATGTAGGGTTTGTTGTTTAGGAAACCTGCTCAGGCTTTTCCATTCTTTCCTTACAAACAGGAAAACTTCTCTGGGCCTGTGTGCAGGCAGAGCCCTGAGGAGAGCACTTGGCACATGGTGCCGTGGGCTGGGACCGCCAGCTGCAGAGCTCAAGGGAAGAAGCCCCGTTGTGTCACAATGGCTCCTTAGCTTCATGTGCATCAGCTGTGTCACAATAGTCTCCTTGATTCCATGAGGCCCCACTGTGTCACAATGGCTCCTTGGCTTCATGTGCATCACCTGTGTCACCATGGTCTCCTTGATTCCATGAGGCCCCACTGTGTCACAATGGCTCCTTGGCTTCATGTGCATCACCTGTGTCACCATGGTCTCCTTGATTCCATGAGGCCCCACTGTGTCACAATGGCTCCTTGGCTTCATGTGCATCACCTGTGTCACCATGGTCTCCTTGATTCCATGAGGCCCCACTTTGTCACAATGGCTCCTTGCTTCCATGAGGTTCTGCAGTGTCACCATGCTCACCTTTGATCCACATTGTCATAATGGACAATTGCTTCCATGTGGCCCCACTGTGTCACAATAGCCCCTTGCTTCCATAGGTTTTCTAGAATGTAACGTATAATTTTCTACAATGTAACAATGGACTCCTTGGTTCTGTGAGCTACCCTGCTTTTTGCAGAGGTGTCTTTGGTTCCAACAAGGCCGCGCTCTGTCTCAGTGCACCCTGACTTCCATGCGCATCTGGAGTATCACAAAGGCTCCTTGGTTCCACGAGGTCTTGCTGTGTCACAATGGATCCTGTGCTCCATGAGGCCCTCCAAAGTCATCAGGGAGCCTTGATTCCATGTGCTTCCATTGCGTCCCAGGGATCGCCTTGGTTCCATCAGTTTCCTTAGTGGCACAATGCTCTCCATGCTTCCATGAGGCCCTGCTTTGCCACAATGGTCCCCTTCTGTCCATGAGGCCCCGCTGTGTCCCAGTGGACGGATGGTTCCATGAGGTTCCGTGCTGTCCCCATGGTCTTCTTGAATCCGCAGTGTAACAATGGACCATTGCTTCCAGGCGGCCTCTCTGTGTCACAAGGGGCTCCTTGATTCCATAATTCCCCACGGTGTCACCATGGAGCCTTGTTTCTAGGAGGTTCTGTACTGTCACAATTGTCTCCTTGATCCCATGAGCCCCTGCAGTGTCACAATGGCTCCTTGCTTCCATGAGGAACACAAAAGCTTTGCATCAACACTGAGCAACAGCTGCTGAACACACCTGGGAGCATCTGCTTGCATCAAAAGAGGGCTTCAAGCTGAGAAAGGCACCAGCAGCTTCCATCTGCAACAGAGAGACAGGCGAAGGACAGGGACAGAGATATCAGTGGAAGGACTGCGAGAATTCTGCTCCCAGAGATCATTCCTGCTCACAGTGTCCCTTGTAGAAAGGGGACATCATTGCAGGCAGCCTGGACTGAGTATGCGGGTTTGTTGTTTAGGAAAGCTGCTCAGGCTTTTCCATTCTTTCCTTACAAACAGGAAAACTTCTCTGGGCCTGTGTGCAGGCAGAGCCCTGAGGAGAGCAGTAGGCACATGGTGCCGTGGGCTGGGACCGCCAGCTGCAGAGCTCAAGGGAAGAAGCCCCGCTGTGTCACAATGGTCTCCTTAGCTTCATGTGGATCACCTGTGTCACAATAGTCTCCTTGATTCCATGAGGCCCCACTGTGTCACAATGGCTCCTTGGCTTCATGTGCATCACCTGTGTCACCATGGTCTCCTTGATTCCATGAGGCCCCACTGTGTCACAATGGCTCCTTGCTTCCATGAGGTTCCGCAGTTTCACCATGCTCACCTTTGATCCACATTGTCATAATGGACAATTGCTTCCATGTGGCCCCACTGTGTCACAATAGCCCCTTGCTTCCATAGGTTTTCTAGAATGTAATGTATAATTTTCTACAATGTAACAATGGACTCCTTGGTTCTGTGAGCTACCCTGCTTTTTGCAGAGGTGTCTTTGGTTCCAACAAGGCCCCACTGTGTCTCAGTGCACCCTGGCTTCCATGCGCATCTGGAGTATCACAAAGGCTCCTTGGTTCCACGAGGTCTTGCTGTGTCACAATGGATCCTGTGCTCCATGAGGCCCTCCAAAGTCATCATGGAGCCTTGATTCCATGTGCTTCCATTGCGTCCCAGGGATCGCCTTGGTTCCATCAGTTTCCTTAGTGGCACAATGCTCTCCATGCTTCCATGATTGCCCACAATGTCACAATGCTCTCCATGCCTCCATGAGGCCCTGCTTTGCCACAATGCTCCCCTTGTGTCCATGAGGCCCCGCTGTGTCCCAATGGACGGATGGTTCCATGAGGTTCCGTGCTGTCCCCATGGTCTTCTTGAATCCGCAGTGTAACAATGGACCATTGCTTCCAGGCGGCCTCTCTGTGTCACAAGGGGCTCCTTGATTCCATGATTCCCCACGGTGTCACCATGGAGCCTTGTTTCTAGGAGGTTCTGTACTGTCACAATTGTCTCCTTGATGCCATGAGCCCCTGCAGTGTCACAATGGCTCCTTGCTTCCATGAGGAACACAAAAGCTTTGCATCAACACTGAGCAACAGCTGCTGAACACACCTGCGAGCATCTGCTTGCATCAAAAGAAGGCTTCAAGCTGAGAAAGGCACCAGCAGCTTCCATCTGCAACAGAGAGCCAGGCAAAGGACAGGGACAGAGAATTCAGTGGAAAGACTGCGGGAATTCTGCTCCCAGAGATCATTCCTGCTCACAGTGTCCCTTGTAGAAAGGGGACATCATTCCAGGCAGCCTGGACTGAGCATGTAGGGTTTGTTGTTTAGGAAACCTGCTCAGGCTTTTCCATTCTTTCCTTACAAACAGGAAAACTTCTCTGGGCCTGTGTGCAGGCAGAGCCCTAAGGAGAGCAGTTGGCACATGGCGCCATGGGCTAGGACCGCCAGCTGCAGAGCTCAAGGGAAGAAGCCCCGTTGTGTCACAATGGCTCCTTAGCTTCATGTGCATCACCTGTGTCACAATGGTCTCCTTGATTCCATGAGGCCCCACTGTGTCACAATGGCTCCTTGGCTTCATGTGCATCACCTGTGTCACCATGGTCTCCTTGATTCCATGAGGCCCCACTGTGTCACAATGGCTCCTTGGCTTCATGTGCATCACCTATGTCACCATGGTCTCCTTGATTCCATGAGGCCCCACTGTGACACAAAGGCTCCTTGGCTTCATGTGCATCACCTGTGTCACCATGGTCTCCTTGATTCCATGAGGCCCCACTTTGTCACAATGGCTCCTTGCTTCCATGAGATTCCGCAGTGTCACCATGCTCACCTTTGATCCACATTGTCATAATGGACAATTGCTTCCATGTGGCCCCACTGTGTCACAATAGCCCCTTGCTTCCATAGGTTTTCTAGAATGTAACATATAATTTTCTACAATGTAACAATGGACTCCTTGGTTCTGTGAGCTACCCTGCTTTTTGCAGAGGTGTCTTTGGTTCCAACAAGGCCCCGCTGTGTCTCAGTGCACCCTGGCTTCCATGCGCATCTGGAGTATCACAAAGGCTCCTTGGTTCCACGAGGTCTTGCTGTGTCACAATGGATCCTGTGCTCCATGAGGCCCTCCAAAGTCATCATGGAGCCTTGATTCCATGTGCTTCCATTGCGTCCCAGGGATCGCCTTGGTTCCATCAGTTTCCTTAGTGGCACAATGCTCTCCATGCTTCCATGAGGCCCTGCTTTGCCACAATGCTCCCCTTGTGTCCACGAGGCCCCGCTGTGTCCCAATGGACGGATGGTTCCATGAGGTTCCGTGCTGTCCCCATGGTCTTCTTGAATCCGCAGTGTAACAATGGACCATTGCTTCCAGGCGGCCTCTCTGTGTCACAAGGGGCTCCTTGATTCCATGATTCCCCACGGTGTCACCATGGAGCCTTGTTTCTAGGAGGTTCTGTAGTGTCACAATTGTCTCCTGGATCCCATGAGCCCCTGCAGTGTCACAATGGCTCCTTGCTTCCATGAGGAACACAAAAGCTTTGCATCAACACTGAGCAACAGCTGCTGAACACACCTGCGAGCATCTGCTTGCATCAAAAGAGGGCTTCAAGCTGAGAAAGGCAGCAGCAGCTTCCATCTGCAAGAGAGAGACAGGCGAAGGACAGGGACAGAGAATTCAGTGGAAGGACTGCGAGAATTCTGCTCCCAGACATCATTCCTGCTCACAGTGTCCCTTGTAGAAAGGGGACATCATTCCAGGCAGCCTGGACTGAGTATGTGGGTTTGTTGTTGAGGAAACCTGCTCAGGCTTTTCCATTCTTTCCTTACAAACAGGAAAACTTCTCTGGGCCTGTGTGCAGGCAGAGCCCTGAGGAGAGCAGTTGGCACATGGTGCCGTGGGCTGGGACCGCCAGCTGCAGAGCTCAAGGGAAGAAGCCCCGTTGTGTCACAATGGCTCCTTAGCTTCATGTGCATCACCTGTGTCACAATAGTCTCCTTGATTCCATGAGGCCCCACAGTGTCACAATGGCTCCTTGGCTTCATGTGCATCACCTGTGTCACCATGGTCTCCTTGATTCCATGAGGCCCCACTGGGTCACAATGGCCCCTTGCTTCCATGAGGTTCCGCAGTGTCACCATGCTCACCTTTGATCCACATTGTCATAATGGACAATTGCTTCCATGTGGCCCCACTGTGTCACAATAGCCCCTTGGTTCCATAGGTTTTCTAGAATGTAATGTATAATTTTCTACAATGTAACAATGGACTCCTTGGTTCTGTGAGCTACCCTGCTTTTTGCAGAGGTGTCTTTGGTTCCAACAAGGCCCCTCTGTGTCTCAGTGCACCCTGGCTTCCATGCGCATCTGGAGTATCACAAAGGCTCCTTGGTTCCACGAGGTCTTGCTGTGTCACAATGGATCCTGTGCTCCATGAGGCCCTCCAAAGTCATCATGGAGCCTTGATTCCATGTGCTTCCATTGCGTCCCAGGGATCGCCTTGGTTCCATCAGTTTCCTTAGTGGCACAATGCTCTCCATGCTTCCATGATTGCCCACAATGTCACAATGCTCTCCATGCTTCCATGAGGCCCTGCTTTGCCACAATGGTCCCCTTGTGTCCATGAGGCCCCGCTGTGTCCCAATGGACGGATGGTTCCATGAGGTTCCGTGCTGTCCCCATGGTCTTCTTGAATCCACAGTGTAACAATGGACCATTGCTTCCAGGCGGCCTCTCTGTGTCACAAGGGGCTCCTTGATTCCATGATTCCCCACGGTGTCACCATGGAGCCTTGTTTCTAGGAGGTTCTGTACTGTCACAATTGTCTCCTGGATCCCATGAGCCCCTGCAGTGTCACAATGGCTCCTTGCTTCCATGAGGAACACAAAAGCTTTGCATCAACACTGAGCAACAGCTGCTGAACACACCTGGGAGCATCTGCTTGCATCAAAAGAGGGCTTCAAGCTGAGAAAGGCACCAGCAGCTTCCATCTGCAACAGAGAGCCAGGCAAAGGACAGGGACAGAGAATTCAGTGGAAAGACTGCGGGAATTCTGCTCCCAGAGATCATTCCTGCTCACAGTGTCCCTTGTAGAAAGGGGACATCATTGCAGGCAGCCTGGACTGAGCATGTAGGGTTTGTTGTTTAGGAAACCTGCTCAGGCTTTTCCATTCTTTCCTTACAAACAGGAAAACTTCTCTGGGCCTGTGTGCAGGCAGAGCCCTGAGGAGAGCAGTAGGCACATGGTGCCGTGGGCTGGGACCGCCAGCTGCAGAGCTCAAGGGAAGAAGCCCCGTTGTGTCACAATGGCTCCTTAGCTTCATGTGCATCACCTGTGTCACAATAGTCTCCTTGATTCCATGAGGCCCCACTGTGTCACAATGGCTCCTTGGCTTCATGTGCATCACCTGTGTCACCATGGTCTCCTTGATTCCATGAGGCCCCACTGTGTCACAATGGCTCCTTGGCTTCATGTGCATCACCTGTGTCACCATGGTCTCCTTGATTCCATGAGGCCCCACTGTGTCACAATGGCTCCTTGGCTTCATGTGCATCACCTGTGTCACCATGGTCTCCTTGATTCCATGAGGCCCCACTTTGTCACAATGGCTCCTTGCTTCCATGAGATTCCGCAGTGTCACCATGCTCACCTTTGATCCACATTGTCATAATGGACAATTGCTTCCATGTGGCCCCACTGTGTCACAATAGCCCCTTGCTTCCATAGGTTTTCTAGAATGTAATGTATAATTTTCTACAATGTAACAATGGACTCCTTGGTTCTGTGAGCTACCCTGCTTTTTGCAGAGGTGTCTTTGGTTCCAACAAGGCCGCGCTGTGTCTCAGTGCACCCTGGCTTCCATGCGCATCTGGAGTATCACAAAGGCTCCTTGGTTCCACGAGGTCTTGCTGTGTCACAATGGATCCTGTGCTCCATGAGGCCCTCCAAAGTCATCATGGAGCCTTGATTCCATGTGCTTCCATTGCGTCCCAGGGATCGCCTTGGTTCCATCAGTTTCCTTAGTGGCACAATGCTCTCCATGCTTCCATGAGGCCCTGCTTTGCCACAATGGTCCCCTTGTGTCCATGAGGCCCCGCTGTGTCCCAATGGACGGATGGTTCCATGAGGTTCCGTGCTGTCCCCATGGTCTTCTTGAATCCGCAGTGTAACAATGGACCATTGCTTCCAGGCGGCCTCTCTGTGTCACAAGGGGCTCCTTGATTCCATGATTCCCCACGGTGTCACCATGGAGCCTTGTTTCTAGGAGGTTCTGTACTGTCACAATTGTCTCCTGGATCCCATGAGCCCCTGCAGTGTCACAATGGCTCCTTGCTTCCATGAGGAACACAAAAGCTTTGCATCAACACTGAGCAACAGCTGCTGAACACACCTGGGAGCATCTGCTTGCATCAAAAGAGGGCTTCAAGCTGAGAAAGGCACCAGCAGCTTCCATCTGCAACAGAGAGACAGGCGAAGGACAGGGACAGAGAATTCAGTGGAAGGACTGCGAGAATTCTGCTCCCAGACATCATTCCTGCTCACAGTGTCCCTTGTAGAAAGGGGACATCATTCCAGGCAGCCTGGACTGAGCATGTGGGGTTTGTTGTTTAGGAAACCTGCTCAGGCTTTTCCATTCTTTCCTTACAAACAGGAAAACTTCTCTGGGCCTGTGTGCAGGCAGAGCCCTGAGGAGAGCAGTTGGCACATGGTGCCGTGGGCTGGGACCGCCAGCTGCAGAGCTCAAGGGAAGAAGCCCCGTTGTGTCACAATGGCTCCTTAGCTTCATGTGCATCACCTGTGTCACAATAGTCTCCTTGATTCCATGAGGCCCCACTGTGTCACAATGGCTCCTTGGCTTCATGTGCATCACCTGTGTCACCATGGTCTCCTTGATTCCATGAGGCCCCACTGGGTCACAATGTCTCCTTGGCTTCATGTGCATCACCTGTGTCACCATGGTCTCCTTGATTCCATGAGGCCCCACTGTGACACAAAGGCTCCTTGGCTTCATGTGCATCACCTGTGTCACCATGGTCTCCTTGATTCCATGAGGCCCCACTGTGACACAAAGGCTCCTTGGCTTCATGTGCATCACCTGTGTCACCATGGTCTCCTTGATTCCATGAGGCCCCACTTTGTCACAATGGCTCCTTGCTTCCATGAGATTCCGCAGTGTCACCATGCTCACCTTTGATCCACATTGTCATAATGGACAATTGCTTCCATGTGGCCCCACTGTGTCACAATAGCCCCTTGCTTCCATAGGTTTTCTAGAATGTAACATATAATTTTCTACAATGTAACAATGGACTCCTTGGTTCTGTGAGCTACCCTGCTTTTTGCAGAGGTGTCTTTGGTTCCAACAAGGCCCCGCTGTGTCTCAGTGCACCCTGGCTTCCATGCGCATCTGGAGTATCACAAAGGCTCCTTGGTTCCACGAGGTCTTGCTGTGTCACAATGGATCCTGTGCTCCATGAGGCCCTCCAAAGTCATCATGGAGCCTTGATTCCATGTGCTTCCATTGCGTCCCAGGGATCGCCTTGGTTCCATCAGTTTCCTTAGTGGCACAATGCTCTCCATGCTTCCATGAGGCCCTGCTTTGCCACAATGGTCCCCTTGTGTCCATGAAGCCCCGCTGTGTCCCAATGGACGGATGGTTCCATGAGGTTCCGTGCTGTCCCCATGGTCTTCTTGAATCCACAGTGTAACAATGGACCATTGCTTCCAGGCGGCCTCTCTGTGTCACAAGGGGCTCCTTGATTCCATGATTCCCCACGGTGTCACCATGGAGCCTTGTTTCTAGGAGGTTCTGTACTGTCACAATTGTCTCCTGGATCCCATGAGCCCCTGCAGTGTCACAATGGCTCCTTGCTTCCATGAGGAACACAAAAGCTTTGCATCAACACTGAGCAACAGCTGCTGAACACACCTGCGAGCATCTGCTTGCATCAAAAGAGGGCTTCAAGCTGAGAAAGGCAGCAGCAGCTTCCATCTGCAACAGAGAGACAGGCGAAGGACAGGGACAGAGAATTCAGTGGAAGGACTGCGAGAATTCTGCTCCCAGACATCATTCCTGCTCACAGTGTCCCTTGTAGAAAGGGGACATCATTCCAGGCAGCCTGGACTGAGTATGTGGGTTTGTTGTTGAGGAAACCTGCTCAGGCTTTTCCATTCTTTCCTTACAAACAGGAAAACTTCTCTGGGCCTGTGTGCAGGCAGAGCCCTGAGGAGAGCACTTGGCACATGGTGCCGTGGGCTGGGACCGCCAGCTGCAGAGCTCAAGGGAAGAAGCCCCGTTGTGTCACAATGGTCTCCTTAGCTTCATGTGGATCACCTGTGTCACAATAGTCTCCTTGATTCCATGAGGCCCCACTGGGTCACAATGGCTCCTCGGCTTCATGTGCATCACCTGTGTCACAATAGTCTCCTTGATTCCATGAGGCCCCACTGTGTCACAATGGCTCCTTGGCTTCATGTGCATCACCTGTGTCACCATGGTCTCCTTGATTCCATGAGGCCCCACTGTGTCACAATGCCTCCTTGCTTCCATGAGGTTCCGCAGTGTCACCATGCTCACCTTTGATCCACATTGTCATAATGGACAATTGCTTCCATGTGGCCCCACTGTGTCACAATAGACCCTTGGTTCCATAGGTTTTCTAGAATGTAACGTATAATTTTCTACAATGTAACAATGGACTCCTTGGTTCTGTGAGCTACCCTGCTTTTTGCAGAGGTGTCTTTGGTTCCAACAAGGCCGCGCTGTGTCTCAGTGCACCCTGGCTTCCATGCGCATCTGGAGTATCACAAAGGCTCCTTGGTTCCACGAGGTCTTGCTGTGTCACAATGGATCCTGTGCTCCATGAGGCCCTCCAAAGTCATCATGGAGCCTTGATTCCATGTGCTTCCATTGCGTCCCAGGGATCGCCTTGGTTCCATCAGTTTCCTTAGTGGCACAATGCTCTCCATGCTTCCATGAGGCCCTGCTTTGCCACAATGGTCCCCTTGTGTCCATGAGGCCCCGCTGTGTCCCAATGGACGGATGGTTCCATGAGGTTCCGTGCTGTCCCCATGGTCTTCTTGAATCCGCAGTGTAACAATGGACCATTGCTTCCAGGCGGCCTCTCTGTGTCACAAGGGGCTCCTTGATTCCATGATTCCCCACGGTGTCACCATGGAGCCTTGTTTCTAGGAGGTTCTGTACTGTCACAATTGTCTCCTGGATCCCATGAGCCCCTGCAGTGTCACAATGGCTCCTTGCTTCCATGAGGAACACAAAAGCTTTGCATCAACACTGAGCAACAGCTGCTGAACACACCTGCGAGCATCTGCTTGCATCAAAAGAGGGCTTCAAGCTGAGAAAGGCAGCAGCAGCTTCCATCTGCAACAGAGAGACAGGCGAAGGACAGGGACAGAGAATTCAGTGGAAGGACTGCGAGAATTCTGCTCCCAGACATCATTCCTGCTCACAGTGTCCCTTGTAGAAAGGGGACATCATTCCAGGCAGCCTGGACTGAGTATGTGGGTTTGTTGTTGAGGAAACCTGCTCAGGCTTTTCCATTCTTTCCTTACAAACAGGAAAACTTCTCCGGGCCTGTGTGCAGGCAGAGCCCTGAGGAGAGCAGTAGGCACATGGTGCCGTGGGCTGGGACCGCCAGCTGCAGAGCTCAAGGGAAGAAGCCCCGCTGTGTCACAATGGTCTCCTTAGCTTCATGTGGATCACCTGTGTCACAATAGTCTCCTTGATTCCATGAGGCCCCACAGTGTCACAATGGCTCCTCGGCTTCATGTGCATCACCTGTGTCACCATGGTCTCCTTGATTCCATGAGGCCCCACTGTGTCACAATGGCTCCTTGGCTTCATGTGCATCACCTGTGTCACCATGGTCTCCTTGATTCCATGAGGCCCCACTGTGTCACAATGCCTCCTTGCTTCCATGAGGTTCCGCAGTGTCACCATGCTCACCTTTGATCCACATTGTCATAATGGACAATTGCTTCCATGTGGCCCCACTGTGTCACAATAGACCCTTGGTTCCATAGGTTTTCTAGAATGTAACGTATAATTTTCTACAATGTAACAATGGACTCCTTGGTTCTGTGAGCTACCCTGCTTTTTGCAGAGGTGTCTTTGGTTCCAACAAGGCCGCGCTGTGTCTCAGTGCACCCTGGCTTCCATGCGCATCTGGAGTATCACAAAGGCTCCTTGGTTCCACGAGGTCTTGCTGTGTCACAATGGATCCTGTGCTCCATGAGGCCCTCCAAAGTCATCATGGAGCCTTGATTCCATGTGCTTCCATTGTGTCCCAGGGATCGCCTTGGTTCCATCAGTTTCCTTAGTGGCACAATGCTCTCCATGCTTCCATGATTGCCCACAATGTCACAATGCTCTCCATGCTTCCATGAGGCCCTGCTTTGCCACAATGGTCCCCTTGTGTCCATGAGGCCCCGCTGTGTCTCAATGGACGGATGGTTCCATGAGGTTCCGTGCTGTCCCCATGGTCTTCTTGAATCCGCAGTGTAACAATGGACCATTGCTTCCAGGCGGCCTCTCTGTGTCACAAGGGGCTCCTTGATTCCATGATTCCCCACGGTGTCACCATGGAGCCTTGTTTCTAGGAGGTTCTGTACTGTCACAATTGTCTCCTGGATCCCATGAGCCCCTGCAGTGTCACAATGGCTCCTTGCTTCCATGAGGAACACAAAAGCTTTGCATCAACACTGAGCAACAGCTGCTGAACACACCTGCGAGCATCTGCTTGCATCAAAAGAGGGCTTCAAGCTGAGAAAGGCACCAGCAGCTTCCATCTGCAACAGAGAGCCAGGCAAAGGACAAGGAGAGAGAATTCCGTGGAAAGACTGCGGGAATTCTGCTCCCAGAGATCATTCCTGCTCACAGTGTCCCTTGTAGAAAGGGGACATCATTCCAGGCAGCCTGGAATGAGCATGTAGGGTTTGTTGTTTAGGAAACCTGCTCAGGCTTTTCCATTCTTTCCTTACAAACAGGAAAACTTCTCTGGGCCTGTGTGCAGGCAGAGCCCTAAGGAGAGCAGTTGGCACATGGTGCCATGGGCTAGGACCGCCAGCTGCAGAGCTCAAGGGAAGAAGCCCCGTTGTGTCACAATGGCTCCTTAGCTTCATGTGCATCACCTGTGTCACAATGGTCTCCTTGATTCCATGAGGCCCCACTGTGTCACAATGGCTCCTTGGCTTCATGTGCATCACCTGTGTCACCATGGTCTCCTTGATTCCATGAGGCCCCACTGTGTCACAATGGCCCCTTGCTTCCATGAGGTTCCGCAGTGTCACCATGTTCACCTTTGATCCACATTGTCATAATGGACAATTGCTTCCATGTGGCCCCACTGTGTCACAATAGCCCCTTGCTTCCATAGGTTTTCTAGAATGTAATGTATAATTTTCTACAATGTAACAATGGACTCCTTGGTTCTGTGAGCTACCCTGCTTTTTGCAGAGGTGTCTTTGGTTCCAACAAGGCCCCTCTGTGTCTCAGTGCACCCTGGCTTCCATGCGCATCTGGAGTATCACAAAGGCTCCTTGGTTCCACGAGGTCTTGCTGTGTCACAATGGATCCTGTGCTCCATGAGGCCCTCCAAAGTCATCATGGAGCCTTGATTCCATGTGCTTCCATTGCGTCCCAGGGATCGCCTTGGTTCCATCAGTTTCCTTAGTGGCACAATGCTCTCCATGCTTCCATGAGGCCCTGCTTTGCCACAATGGTCCCCTTGTGTCCATGAGGCCCCGCTGTGTCCCAATGGACGGATGGTTCCATGAGGTTCCGTGCTGTCCCCATGGTCTTCTTGAATCCGCAGTGTAACAATGGACCATTGCTTCCAGGCGGCCTCTCTGTGTCACAAGGGGCTCCTTGATTCCATGATTCCCCACGGTGTCACCATGGAGCCTTGTTTCTAGGAGGTTCTGTACTGTCACAATTGTCTCCTGGATCCCATGAGCCCCTGCAGTGTCACAATGGCTCCTTGCTTCCATGAGGAACACAAAAGCTTTGCATCAACACTGAGCAACAGCTGCTGAACACACCTGGGAGCATCTGCTTGCATCAAAAGAGGGCTTCAAGCTGAGAAAGGCAGCAGCAGCTTCCATCTGCAACAGAGAGCCAGGCAAAGGACAGGGACAGAGAATTCAGTGGAAAGACTGCGGGAATTCTGCTTCCAGAGATCATTCCTGCTCACAGTGTCCCTTGTAGAAAGGGGACATCATTGCAGGCAGCCTGGACTGAGCATGTAGGGTTTGTTGTTTAGGAAACCTGCTCAGGCTTTTCCATTCTTTCCTTACAAACAGGAAAACTTCTCTGGGCCTGTGTGCAGGCAGAGCCCTGAGGAGAGCACTTGGCACATGGTGCCGTGGGCTGGGACCGCCAGCTGCAGAGCTCAAGGGAAGAAGCCCCGTTGTGTCACAATGGCTCCTTAGCTTCATGTGCATCACCTGTGTCACAATAGTCTCCTTGATTCCATGAGGCCCCACTGTGTCACAATGGCTCCTTGGCTTCATGTGCATCACCTGTGTCACCATGGTCTCCTTGATTCCATGAGGCCCCACTGGGTCACAATGGCTCCTTGGCTTCATGTGCATCACCTGTGTCACCATGGTCTCCTTGATTCCATGAGGCCCCACTGTGTCACAATGGCTCCTTGCTTCCATGAGGTTCCGCAGTGTCACCATGCTCACCTTTGATCCACATTGTCATAATGGACAATTGCTTCCATGTGGCCCCACTGTGTCACAATAGCCCCTTGCTTCCATAGGTTTTCTAGAATGTAACGTATAATTTTCTACAATGTAACAATGGACTCCTTGGTTCTGTGAGCTACCCTGCTTTTTGCAGAGGTGTCTTTGGTTCCAACAAGGCCGCGCTGTGTCTCAGTGCACCCTGGCTTCCATGCGCATCTGGAGTATCACAAAGGCTCCTTGGTTCCACAAGGTCTTGCTGTGTCACAATGGATCCTGTGCTCCATGCGGCCCTCCAAAGTCATCATGGAGCCTTGATTCCATGTGCTTCCATTGCGTCCCAGGGATCGCCTTGGTTCCATCAGTTTCCTTAGTGGCACAATGCTCTCCATGCTTCCATGAGGCCCTGCTTTGCCACAATGGTCCCCTTGTGTCCATGAGGCCCCGCTGTGTCCCAATGGACGGATGGTTCCATGAGGTTCCGTGCTGTCCCCATGGTCTTCTTGAATCCGCAGTGTAACAATGGACCATTGCTTCCAGGCGGCCTCTCTGTGTCACAAGGGGCTCCTTGATTCCATGATTCCCCACGGTGTCACCATGGAGCCTTGTTTCTAGGAGGTTCTGTACTGTCACAATTGTCTCCTTGATCCCATGAGCCCCTGCAGTGTCACAATGGCTCCTTGCTTCCATGAGGAACACAAAAGCTTTGCATCAACACTGAGCAACAGCTGCTGAACACACCTGGGAGCATCTGCTTGCATCAAAAGAGGGCTTCAAGCTGAGAAAGGCAGCAGCAGCTTCCATCTGCAACAGAGAGACAGGCGAAGGACAGGGACAGAGAATTCAGTGGAAGGACTGCGAGAATTCTGCTCCCAGACATCATTCCTGCTCACAGTGTCCCTTGTAGAAAGGGGACATCATTGCAGGCAGCCTGGACTGAGCATGTGGGGTTTGTTGTTTAGGAAACCTGCTCAGGCTTTTCCATTCTTTCCTTACAAACAGGAAAACTTCTCTGGGCCTGTGTGCAGGCAGAGCCCTGAGGAGAGCAGTTGGCACATGGTGCCGTGGGCTGGGACCGCCAGCTGCAGAGCTCAAGGGAAGAAGCCCCGTTGTGTCACAATGGCTCCTTAGCTTCATGTGCATCACCTGTGTCACAATAGTCTCCTTGATTCCATGAGGCCCCACTGTGTCACAATGGCTCCTTGGCTTCATGTGCATCACCTGTGTCACCATGGTCTCCTTGATTCCATGAGGCCCCACTGGGTCACAATGTCTCCTTGGCTTCATGTGCATCACCTGTGTCACCATGGTCTCCTTGATTCCATGAGGCCCCACTGTGACACAAAGGCTCCTTGGCTTCATGTGCATCACCTGTGTCACCATGGTCTCCTTGATTCCATGAGGCCCCACTTTGTCACAATGGCTCCTTGCTTCCATGAGATTCCGCAGTGTCACCATGCTCACCTTTGATCCACATTGTCATAATGGACAATTGCTTCCATGTGGCCCCACTGTGTCACAATAGCCCCTTGCTTCCATAGGTTTTCTAGAATGTAACATATAATTTTCTACAATGTAACAATGGACTCCTTGGTTCTGTGAGCTACCCTGCTTTTTGCAGAGGTGTCTTTGGTTCCAACAAGGCCCCGCTGTGTCTCAGTGCACCCTGGCTTCCATGCGCATCTGGAGTATCACAAAGGCTCCTTGGTTCCACGAGGTCTTGCTGTGTCACAATGGATCCTGTGCTCCATGAGGCCCTCCAAAGTCATCATGGAGCCTTGATTCCATGTGCTTCCATTGCGTCCCAGGGATCGCCTTGGTTCCATCAGTTTCCTTAGTGGCACAATGCTCTCCATGCTTCCATGAGGCCCTGCTTTGCCACAATGGTCCCCTTGTGTCCATGAGGCCCCGCTGTGTCCCAATGGACGGATGGTTCCATGAGGTTCCGTGCTGTCCCCATGGTCTTCTTGAATCCACAGTGTAACAATGGACCATTGCTTCCAGGCGGCCTCTCTGTGTCACAAGGGGCTCCTTGATTCCATGATTCCCCACGGTGTCACCATGGAGCCTTGTTTCTAGGAGGTTCTGTACTGTCACAATTGTCTCCTGGATCCCATGAGCCCCTGCAGTGTCACAATGGCTCCTTGCTTCCATGAGGAACACAAAAGCTTTGCATCAACACTGAGCAACAGCTGCTGAACACACCTGCGAGCATCTGCTTGCATCAAAAGAGGGCTTCAAGCTGAGAAAGGCAGCAGCAGCTTCCATCTGCAACAGAGAGACAGGCGAAGGACAGGGACAGAGAATTCAGTGGAAGGACTGCGAGAATTCTGCTCCCAGACATCATTCCTGCTCACAGTGTCCCTTGTAGAAAGGGGACATCATTCCAGGCAGCCTGGACTGAGTATGTGGGTTTGTTGTTGAGGAAACCTGCTCAGGCTTTTCCATTCTTTCCTTACAAACAGGAAAACTTCTCTGGGCCTGTGTGCAGGCAGAGCCCTGAGGAGAGCACTTGGCACATGGTGCCGTGGGCTGGGACCGCCAGCTGCAGAGCTCAAGGGAAGAAGCCCCGTTGTGTCACAATGGTCTCCTTAGCTTCATGTGGATCACCTGTGTCACAATAGTCTCCTTGATTCCATGAGGCCCCACTGGGTCACAATGGCTCCTCGGCTTCATGTGCATCACCTGTGTCACAATAGTCTCCTTGATTCCATGAGGCCCCACTGTGTCACAATGGCTCCTTGGCTTCATGTGCATCACCTGTGTCACCATGGTCTCCTTGATTCCATGAGGCCCCACTGTGTCACAATGCCTCCTTGCTTCCATGAGGTTCCGCAGTGTCACCATGCTCACCTTTGATCCACATTGTCATAATGGACAATTGCTTCCATGTGGCCCCACTGTGTCACAATAGACCCTTGGTTCCATAGGTTTTCTAGAATGTAACGTATAATTTTCTACAATGTAACAATGGACTCCTTGGTTCTGTGAGCTACCCTGCTTTTTGCAGAGGTGTCTTTGGTTCCAACAAGGCCGCGCTGTGTCTCAGTGCACCCTGGCTTCCATGCGCATCTGGAGTATCACAAAGGCTCCTTGGTTCCACGAGGTCTTGCTGTGTCACAATGGATCCTGTGCTCCATGAGGCCCTCCAAAGTCATCATGGAGCCTTGATTCCATGTGCTTCCATTGCGTCCCAGGGATCGCCTTGGTTCCATCAGTTTCCTTAGTGGCACAATGCTCTCCATGCTTCCATGAGGCCCTGCTTTGCCACAATGGTCCCCTTGTGTCCATGAGGCCCCGCTGTGTCCCAATGGACGGATGGTTCCATGAGGTTCCGTGCTGTCCCCATGGTCTTCTTGAATCCGCAGTGTAACAATGGACCATTGCTTCCAGGCGGCCTCTCTGTGTCACAAGGGGCTCCTTGATTCCATGATTCCCCACGGTGTCACCATGGAGCCTTGTTTCTAGGAGGTTCTGTACTGTCACAATTGTCTCCTGGATCCCATGAGCCCCTGCAGTGTCACAATGGCTCCTTGCTTCCATGAGGAACACAAAAGCTTTGCATCAACACTGAGCAACAGCTGCTGAACACACCTGGGAGCATCTGCTTGCATCAAAAGAGGGCTTCAAGCTGAGAAAGGCAGCAGCAGCTTCCATCTGCAACAGAGAGACAGGCGAAGGACAGGGACAGAGAATTCAGTGGAAGGACTGCGAGAATTCTGCTCCCAGACATCATTCCTGCTCACAGTGTCCCTTGTAGAAAGGGGACATCATTCCAGGCAGCCTGGACTGAGTATGTGGGTTTGTTGTTGAGGAAACCTGCTCAGGCTTTTCCATTCTTTCCTTACAAACAGGAAAACTTCTCCGGGCCTGTGTGCAGGCAGAGCCCTGAGGAGAGCAGTAGGCACATGGTGCCGTGGGCTGGGACCGCCAGCTGCAGAGCTCAAGGGAAGAAGCCCCGCTGTGTCACAATGGTCTCCTTAGCTTCATGTGGATCACCTGTGTCACAATAGTCTCCTTGATTCCATGAGGCCCCACAGTGTCACAATGGCTCCTCGGCTTCATGTGCATCACCTGTGTCACCATGGTCTCCTTGATTCCATGAGGCCCCACTGTGTCACAATGGCTCCTTGGCTTCATGTGCATCACCTGTGTCACCATGGTCTCCTTGATTCCATGAGGCCCCACTGTGTCACAATGCCTCCTTGCTTCCATGAGGTTCCGCAGTGTCACCATGCTCACCTTTGATCCACATTGTCATAATGGACAATTGCTTCCATGTGGCCCCACTGTGTCACAATAGACCCTTGGTTCCATAGGTTTTCTAGAATGTAACGTATAATTTTCTACAATGTAACAATGGACTCCTTGGTTCTGTGAGCTACCCTGCTTTTTGCAGAGGTGTCTTTGGTTCCAACAAGGCCGCGCTGTGTCTCAGTGCACCCTGGCTTCCATGCGCATCTGGAGTATCACAAAGGCTCCTTGGTTCCACGAGGTCTTGCTGTGTCACAATGGATCCTGTGCTCCATGAGGCCCTCCAAAGTCATCATGGAGCCTTGATTCCATGTGCTTCCATTGTGTCCCAGGGATCGCCTTGGTTCCATCAGTTTCCTTAGTGGCACAATGCTCTCCATGCTTCCATGATTGCCCACAATGTCACAATGCTCTCCATGCTTCCATGAGGCCCTGCTTTGCCACAATGGTCCCCTTGTGTCCATGAGGCCCCGCTGTGTCTCAATGGACGGATGGTTCCATGAGGTTCCGTGCTGTCCCCATGGTCTTCTTGAATCCGCAGTGTAACAATGGACCATTGCTTCCAGGCGGCCTCTCTGTGTCACAAGGGGCTCCTTGATTCCATGATTCCCCACGGTGTCACCATGGAGCCTTGTTTCTAGGAGGTTCTGTACTGTCACAATTGTCTCCTGGATCCCATGAGCCCCTGCAGTGTCACAATGGCTCCTTGCTTCCATGAGGAACACAAAAGCTTTGCATCAACACTGAGCAACAGCTGCTGAACACACCTGCGAGCATCTGCTTGCATCAAAAGAGGGCTTCAAGCTGAGAAAGGCACCAGCAGCTTCCATCTGCAACAGAGAGCCAGGCAAAGGACAAGGAGAGAGAATTCCGTGGAAAGACTGCGGGAATTCTGCTCCCAGAGATCATTCCTGCTCACAGTGTCCCTTGTAGAAAGGGGACATCATTCCAGGCAGCCTGGAATGAGCATGTAGGGTTTGTTGTTTAGGAAACCTGCTCAGGCTTTTCCATTCTTTCCTTACAAACAGGAAAACTTCTCTGGGCCTGTGTGCAGGCAGAGCCCTAAGGAGAGCAGTTGGCACATGGTGCCATGGGCTAGGACCGCCAGCTGCAGAGCTCAAGGGAAGAAGCCCCGTTGTGTCACAATGGCTCCTTAGCTTCATGTGCATCACCTGTGTCACAATGGTCTCCTTGATTCCATGAGGCCCCACTGTGTCACAATGGCTCCTTGGCTTCATGTGCATCACCTGTGTCACCATGGTCTCCTTGATTCCATGAGGCCCCACTGTGTCACAATGGCCCCTTGCTTCCATGAGGTTCCGCAGTGTCACCATGTTCACCTTTGATCCACATTGTCATAATGGACAATTGCTTCCATGTGGCCCCACTGTGTCACAATAGCCCCTTGCTTCCATAGGTTTTCTAGAATGTAATGTATAATTTTCTACAATGTAACAATGGACTCCTTGGTTCTGTGAGCTACCCTGCTTTTTGCAGAGGTGTCTTTGGTTCCAACAAGGCCCCTCTGTGTCTCAGTGCACCCTGGCTTCCATGCGCATCTGGAGTATCACAAAGGCTCCTTGGTTCCACGAGGTCTTGCTGTGTCACAATGGATCCTGTGCTCCATGAGGCCCTCCAAAGTCATCATGGAGCCTTGATTCCATGTGCTTCCATTGCGTCCCAGGGATCGCCTTGGTTCCATCAGTTTCCTTAGTGGCACAATGCTCTCCATGCTTCCATGAGGCCCTGCTTTGCCACAATGGTCCCCTTGTGTCCATGAGGCCCCGCTGTGTCCCAATGGACGGATGGTTCCATGAGGTTCCGTGCTGTCCCCATGGTCTTCTTGAATCCGCAGTGTAACAATGGACCATTGCTTCCAGGCGGCCTCTCTGTGTCACAAGGGGCTCCTTGATTCCATGATTCCCCACGGTGTCACCATGGAGCCTTGTTTCTAGGAGGTTCTGTACTGTCACAATTGTCTCCTGGATCCCATGAGCCCCTGCAGTGTCACAATGGCTCCTTGCTTCCATGAGGAACACAAAAGCTTTGCATCAACACTGAGCAACAGCTGCTGAACACACCTGGGAGCATCTGCTTGCATCAAAAGAGGGCTTCAAGCTGAGAAAGGCAGCAGCAGCTTCCATCTGCAAGAGAGAGACAGGCGAAGGACAGGGACAGAGATATCAGTGGAAGGACTGCGAGAATTCTGCTCCCAGAGATCATTCCTCCTCACAGTGTCCCTTGTAGAAAGGGGACATCATTCCAGGCAGCCTGGACTGAGTATGTGGGTTTGTTGTTGAGGAAACCTGCTCAGGCTTTTCCATTCTTTCCTTACAAACAGGAAAACTTCTCTGGGCCTGTGTGCAGGCAGAGCCCTGAGGAGAGCACTTGGCACATGGTGCCGTGGGCTGGGACCGCCAGCTGCAGAGCTCAAGGGAAGAAGCCCCGTTGTGTCACAATGGCTCCTTAGCTTCATGTGGATCACCTGTGTCACAATAGTCTCCTTGATTCCATGAGGCCCCACTGTGTCACAATGTCTCCTTGGCTTCATGTGCATCACCTGTGTCACCATGGTCTCCTTGATTCCATGAGGCCCCACTGGGTCACAATGGCTCCTTGGCTTCATGTGCATCACCTGTGTCACCATGGTCTCCTTGATTCCATGAGGCCCCACTGTGTCACAATGGCTCCTTGCTTCCATGAGGTTCCGCAGTGTCACCATGCTCACCTTTGATCCACATTGTCATAATGGACAATTGCTTCCATGTGGCCCCACTGTGTCACAATAGCCCCTTGCTTCCATAGGTTTTCTAGAATGTAACGTATAATTTTCTACAATGTAACAATGGACTCCTTGGTTCTGTGAGCTACCCTGCTTTTTGCAGAGGTGTCTTTGGTTCCAACAAGGCCGCGCTGTGTCTCAGTGCACCCTGGCTTCCATGCGCATCTGGAGTATCACAAAGGCTCCTTGGTTCCACGAGGTCTTGCTGTGTCACAATGGATCCTGTGCTCCATGAGGCCCTCCAAAGTCATCATGGAGCCTTGATTCCATGTGCTTCCATTGCGTCCCAGGGATCGCCTTGGTTCCATCAGTTTCCTTAGTGGCACAATGCTCTCCATGCTTCCATGAGGCCCTGCTTTGCCACAATGGTCCCCTTGTGTCCATGAGGCCCCGCTGTGTCCCAATGGACGGATGGTTCCATGAGGTTCCGTGCTGTCCCCATGGTCTTCTTGAATCCACAGTGTAACAATGGACCATTGCTTCCAGGCGGCCTCTCTGTGTCACAAGGGGCTCCTTGATTCCATGATTCCCCACGGTGTCACCATGGAGCCTTGTTTCTAGGAGGTTCTGTACTGTCACAATTGTCTCCTTGATCCCATGAGCCCCTGCAGTGTCACAATGGCTCCTTGCTTCCATGAGGAACACAAAAGCTTTGCATCAACCCTGAGCAACAGCTGCTGAACACACCTGGGAGCATCTGCTTGCATCAAAAGAGGGCTTCAAGCTGAGAAAGGCAGCAGCAGCTTCCATCTGCAACAGAGAGACAGGCAAAGGACAGGGACAGAGAATGCCGTGGAAAGACTGCGGGAATTCTGCTCCCAGAGATCATTCCTGCTCACAGTGTCCCTTGTAGAAAGGGGACATCATTCCAGGCAGCCTGGAATGAGCATGTAGGGTTTGTTGTTTAGGAAACCTGCTCAGGCTTTTCCATTCTTTCCTTACAAACAGGAAAACTTCTCTGGGCCTGTGTGCAGGCAGAGCCCTAAGGAGAGCAGTTGGCACATGGTGCCATGGGCTAGGACCGCCAGCTGCAGAGCTCAAGGGAAGAAGCCTCGTTGTGTCACAATGGCTCCTTAGCTTCATGTGCATCACCTGTGTCACAATAGTCTCCTTGATTCCATGAGGCCCCACTGTGTCACAATGGCTCCTTGGCTTCATGTGCATCACCTGTGTCACCATGGTCTCCTTGATTCCATGAGGCCCCACTGTGTCACAATGGCTCCTTGCTTCCATGAGGTTCCGCAGTGTCACCATGCTCACCTTTGATCCACATTGTCATAATGGACAATTGCTTCCATGTGGCCCCACTGTGTCACAATAGCCCCTTGGTTCCATAGGTTTTCTAGAATGTAATGTATAATTTTCTACAATGTAACAATGGACTCCTTGGTTCTGTGAGCTACCCTGCTTTTTGCAGAGGTGTCTTTGGTTCCAACAAGGCCGCGCTGTGTCTCAGTGCACCCTGGCTTCCATGCGCATCTGGAGTATCACAAAGGCTCCTTGGTTCCACGAGGTCTTGCTGTGTCACAATGGATCCTGTGCTCCATGAGGCCCTCCAAAGTCATCATGGAGCCTTGATTCCATGTGATTCCATTGCGTCCCAGGGATCGCCTTGGTTCCATCAGTTTCCTTAGTGGCACAATGCTCTCCATGCTTCCATGATTGCCCACAATGTCACAATGCTCTCCATGCTTCCATGAGGCCCTGCTTTGCCACAATGCTCCCCTTGTGTCCATGAGGCCCCGCTGTGTCCCAATGGACGGATGGTTCCATGAGGTTCCGTGCTGTCCCCATGGTCTTCTTGAATCCGCAGTGTAACAATGGACCATTGCTTCCAGGCGGCCTCTCTGTGTCACAAGGGGCTCCTTGATTCCATGATTCCCCACGGTGTCACCATGGAGCCTTGTTTCTAGGAGGTTCTGTACTGTCACAATTGTCTCCTGGATCCCATGAGCCCCTGCAGTGTCACAATGGCTCCTTGCTTCCATGAGGAACACAAAAGCTTTGCATCAACACTGAGCAACAGCTGCTGAACACACCTGCGAGCATCTGCTTGCATCAAAAGAGGGCTTCAAGCTGAGAAAGGCAGCAGCAGCTTCCATCTGCAAGAGAGAGACAGGCGAAGGACAGGGACAGAGATATCAGTGGAAGGACTGCGAGAATTCTGCTCCCAGAGATCATTCCTGCTCACAGTGTCCCTTGTAGAAAGGGGACATCATTCCAGGCAGCCTGGACTGAGTATGTGGGTTTGTTGTTGAGGAAACCTGCTCAGGCTTTTCCATTCTTTCCTTACAAACAGGAAAACTTCTCTGGGCCTGTGTGCAGGCAGAGCCCTGAGGAGAGCACTTGGCACATGGTGCCGTGGGCTGGGACCGCCAGCTGCAGAGCTCAAGGGAAGAAGCCCCGTTGTGTCACAATGGCTCCTTAGCTTCATGTGCATCACCTGTGTCACAATAGTCTCCTTGATTCCATGAGGCCCCACTGTGTCACAATGGCTCCTTGGCTTCATGTGCATCACCTGTGTCACCATGGTCTCCTTGATTCCATGAGGCCCCACTTTGTCACAATGGCTCCTTGGCTTCATGTGCATCACCTGTGTCACCATGGTCTCCTTGATTCCATGAGGCCCCACTGTGTCACAATGGCTCCTTGCTTCCATGAGATTCCGCAGTGTCACCATGCTCACCTTTGATCCACATTGTCATAATGGACAATTGCTTCCATGTGGCCCCACTGTGTCACAATAGACCTTTGGTTCCATAGGTTTTCTAGAATGTAACGTATAATTTTCTACAATGTAACAATGGACTCCTTGGTTCTGTGAGCTACCCTGCTTTTTGCAGAGGTGTCTTTGGTTCCAACAAGGCCCCTCTGTGTCTCAGTGCACCCTGGCTTCCATGCGCATCTGGAGTATCACAAAGGCTCCTTGGTTCCACGAGGTCTTGCTGTGTCACAATGGATCCTGTGCTCCATGAGGCCCTCCAAAGTCATCATGGAGCCTTGATTCCATGTGCTTCCATTGCGTCCCAGGGATCGCCTTGGTTCCATCAGTTTCCTTAGTGGCACAATGCTCTCCATGCTTCCATGATTGCCCACAATGTCACAATGCTCTCCATGCTTCCATGAGGCCCTGCTTTGCCACAATGCTCCCCTTGTGTCCATGAGGCCCCGCTGTGTCCCAATGGACGGATGGTTCCATGAGGTTCCGTGCTGTCCCCATGGTCTTCTTGAATCCGCAGTGTAACAATGGACCATTGCTTCCAGGCGGCCTCTCTGTGTCACAAGGGGCTCCTTGATTCCATGATTCCCCACGGTGTCACCATGGAGCCTTGTTTCTAGGAGGTTCTGTACTGTCACAATTGTCTCCTTGATCCCATGAGCCCCTGCAGTGTCACAATGGCTCCTTGCTTCCATGAGGAACACAAAAGCTTTGCATCAACACTGAGCAACAGCTGCTGAACACACCTGCGAGCATCTGCTTGCATCAAAAGAGGGCTTCAAGCTGAGAAAGGCAGCAGCAGCTTCCATCTGCAACAGAGAGCCAGGCAAAGGACAGGGACAGAGAATTCAGTGGAAAGACTGCGGGAATTCTGCTCCCAGAGATCATTCCTGCTCACAGTGTCCCTTGTAGAAAGGGGACATCATTGCAGGCAGCCTGGACTGAGCATGTGGGGTTTGTTGTTTAGGAAACCTGCTCAGGCTTTTCCATTCTTTCCTTACAAACAGGAAAACTTCTCTGGGCCTGTGTGCAGGCAGAGCCCTGAGGAGAGCAGTTGGCACATGGTGCCGTGGGCTGGGACCGCCAGCTGCAGAGCTCAAGGGAAGAAGCCCCGTTGTGTCACAATGGCTCCTTAGCTTCATGTGCATCACCTGTGTCACAATAGTCTCCTTGATTCCATGAGGCCCCACTGTGTCACAATGGCTCCTTGGCTTCATGTGCATCACCTGTGTCACCATGGTCTCCTTGATTCCATGAGGCCCCACTGGGTCACAATGTCTCCTTGGCTTCATGTGCATCACCTGTGTCACCATGGTCTCCTTGATTCCATGAGGCCCCACTGTGACACAAAGGCTCCTTGGCTTCATGTGCATCACCTGTGTCACCATGGTCTCCTTGATTCCATGAGGCCCCACTTTGTCACAATGGCTCCTTGCTTCCATGAGATTCCGCAGTGTCACCATGCTCACCTTTGATCCACATTGTCATAATGGACAATTGCTTCCATGTGGCCCCACTGTGTCACAATAGCCCCTTGCTTCCATAGGTTTTCTAGAATGTAACATATAATTTTCTACAATGTAACAATGGACTCCTTGGTTCTGTGAGCTACCCTGCTTTTTGCAGAGGTGTCTTTGGTTCCAACAAGGCCCCGCTGTGTCTCAGTGCACCCTGGCTTCCATGCGCATCTGGAGTATCACAAAGGCTCCTTGGTTCCACGAGGTCTTGCTGTGTCACAATGGATCCTGTGCTCCATGAGGCCCTCCAAAGTCATCATGGAGCCTTGATTCCATGTGCTTCCATTGCGTCCCAGGGATCGCCTTGGTTCCATCAGTTTCCTTAGTGGCACAATGCTCTCCATGCTTCCATGAGGCCCTGCTTTGCCACAATGGTCCCCTTGTGTCCATGAGGCCCCGCTGTGTCCCAATGGACGGATGGTTCCATGAGGTTCCGTGCTGTCCCCATGGTCTTCTTGAATCCACAGTGTAACAATGGACCATTGCTTCCAGGCGGCCTCTCTGTGTCACAAGGGGCTCCTTGATTCCATGATTCCCCACGGTGTCACCATGGAGCCTTGTTTCTAGGAGGTTCTGTACTGTCACAATTGTCTCCTGGATCCCATGAGCCCCTGCAGTGTCACAATGGCTCCTTGCTTCCATGAGGAACACAAAAGCTTTGCATCAACACTGAGCAACAGCTGCTGAACACACCTGGGAGCATCTGCTTGCATCAAAAGAGGGCTTCAAGCTGAGAAAGGCACCAGCAGCTTCCATCTGCAACAGAGAGACAGGCGAAGGACAGGGACAGAGAATTCAGTGGAAGGACTGCGAGAATTCTGCTCCCAGACATCATTCCTGCTCACAGTGTCCCTTGTAGAAAGGGGACATCATTCCAGGCAGCCTGGACTGAGTATGTGGGTTTGTTGTTGAGGAAACCTGCTCAGGCTTTTCCATTCTTTCCTTACAAACAGGAAAACTTCTCTGGGCCTGTGTGCAGGCAGAGCCCTGAGGAGAGCACTTGGCACATGGTGCCGTGGGCTGGGACCGCCAGCTGCAGAGCTCAAGGGAAGAAGCCCCGTTGTGTCACAATGGTCTCCTTAGCTTCATGTGGATCACCTGTGTCACAATAGTCTCCTTGATTCCATGAGGCCCCACTGGGTCACAATGGCTCCTCGGCTTCATGTGCATCACCTGTGTCACAATAGTCTCCTTGATTCCATGAGGCCCCACTGTGTCACAATGGCTCCTTGGCTTCATGTGCATCACCTGTGTCACCATGGTCTCCTTGATTCCATGAGGCCCCACTGTGTCACAATGCCTCCTTGCTTCCATGAGGTTCCGCAGTGTCACCATGCTCACCTTTGATCCACATTGTCATAATGGACAATTGCTTCCATGTGGCCCCACTGTGTCACAATAGACCCTTGGTTCCATAGGTTTTCTAGAATGTAACGTATAATTTTCTACAATGTAACAATGGACTCCTTGGTTCTGTGAGCTACCCTGCTTTTTGCAGAGGTGTCTTTGGTTCCAACAAGGCCGCGCTGTGTCTCAGTGCACCCTGGCTTCCATGCGCATCTGGAGTATCACAAAGGCTCCTTGGTTCCACGAGGTCTTGCTGTGTCACAATGGATCCTGTGCTCCATGAGGCCCTCCAAAGTCATCATGGAGCCTTGATTCCATGTGCTTCCATTGTGTCCCAGGGATTGCCTTGGTTCCATCAGTTTCCTTAGTGGCACAATGCTCTCCATGCTTCCATGATTGCCCACAATGTCACAATGCTCTCCATGCTTCCATGAGGCCCTGCTTTGCCACAATGGTCCCCTTGTGTCCATGAGGCCCCGCTGTGTCCCAATGGACGGATGGTTCCATGAGGTTCCGTGCTGTCCCCATGGTCTTCTTGAATCCGCAGTGTAACAATGGACCATTGCTTCCAGGCGGCCTCTCTGTGTCACAAGGGGCTCCTTGATTCCATGATTCCCCACGGTGTCACCATGGAGCCTTGTTTCTAGGAGGTTCTGTAGTGTCACAATTGTCTCCTGGATCCCATGAGCCCCTGCAGTGTCACAATGGCTCCTTGCTTCCATGAGGAACACAAAAGCTTTGCATCAACACTGAGCAACAGCTGCTGAACACACCTGCGAGCATCTGCTTGCATCAAAAGAGGGCTTCAAGCTGAGAAAGGCACCAGCAGCTTCCATCTGCAACAGAGAGCCAGGCAAAGGACAAGGAGAGAGAATTCAGTGGAAAGACTGCGGGAATTCTGCTCCCAGAGATCATTCCTGCTCACAGTGTCCCTTGTAGAAAGGGGACATCATTCCAGGCAGCCTGGAATGAGCATGTAGGGTTTGTTGTTTAGGAAACCTGCTCAGGCTTTTCCATTCTTTCCTTACAAACAGGAAAACTTCTCTGGGCCTGTGTGCAGGCAGAGCCCTAAGGAGAGCAGTTGGCACATGGTGCCATGGGCTAGGACCGCCAGCTGCAGAGCTCAAGGGAAGAAGCCCCGTTGTGTCACAATGGCTCCTTAGCTTCATGTGCATCACCTGTGTCACAATGGTCTCCTTGATTCCATGAGGCCCCACTGTGTCACAATGGCTCCTTGGCTTCATGTGCATCACCTGTGTCACCATGGTCTCCTTGATTCCATGAGGCCCCACTGTGTCACAATGGCCCCTTGCTTCCATGAGGTTCCGCAGTGTCACCATGTTCACCTTTGATCCACATTGTCATAATGGACAATTGCTTCCATGTGGCCCCACTGTGTCACAATAGCCCCTTGCTTCCATAGGTTTTCTAGAATGTAATGTATAATTTTCTACAATGTAACAATGGACTCCTTGGTTCTGTGAGCTACCCTGCTTTTTGCAGAGGTGTCTTTGGTTCCAACAAGGCCCCTCTGTGTCTCAGTGCACCCTGGCTTCCATGCGCATCTGGAGTATCACAAAGGCTCCTTGGTTCCACGAGGTCTTGCTGTGTCACAATGGATCCTGTGCTCCATGAGGCCCTCCAAAGTCATCATGGAGCCTTGATTCCATGTGCTTCCATTGCGTCCCAGGGATCGCCTTGGTTCCATCAGTTTCCTTAGTGGCACAATGCTCTCCATGCTTCCATGAGGCCCTGCTTTGCCACAATGGTCCCCTTGTGTCCATGAGGCCCCGCTGTGTCCCAATGGACGGATGGTTCCATGAGGTTCCGTGCTGTCCCCATGGTCTTCTTGAATCCGCAGTGTAACAATGGACCATTGCTTCCAGGCGGCCTCTCTGTGTCACAAGGGGCTCCTTGATTCCATGATTCCCCACGGTGTCACCATGGAGCCTTGTTTCTAGGAGGTTCTGTACTGTCACAATTGTCTCCTGGATCCCATGAGCCCCTGCAGTGTCACAATGGCTCCTTGCTTCCATGAGGAACACAAAAGCTTTGCATCAACACTGAGCAACAGCTGCTGAACACACCTGGGAGCATCTGCTTGCATCAAAAGAGGGCTTCAAGCTGAGAAAGGCAGCAGCAGCTTCCATCTGCAACAGAGAGCCAGGCAAAGGACAGGGACAGAGAATTCAGTGGAAAGACTGCGGGAATTCTGCTTCCAGAGATCATTCCTGCTCACAGTGTCCCTTGTAGAAAGGGGACATCATTGCAGGCAGCCTGGACTGAGCATGTAGGGTTTGTTGTTTAGGAAACCTGCTCAGGCTTTTCCATTCTTTCCTTACAAACAGGAAAACTTCTCTGGGCCTGTGTGCAGGCAGAGCCCTGAGGAGAGCAGTAGGCACATGGTGCCGTGGGCTGGGACCGCCAGCTGCAGAGCTCAAGGGAAGAAGCCCCGTTGTGTCACAATGGCTCCTTAGCTTCATGTGCATCACCTGTGTCACAATAGTCTCCTTGATTCCATGAGGCCCCACTGTGTCACAATGGCTCCTTGGCTTCATGTGCATCACCTGTGTCACCATGGTCTCCTTGATTCCATGAGGCCCCACTGTGTCACAATGGCTCCTTGCTTCCATGAGGTTCCGCAGTGTCACCATGCTCACCTTTGATCCACATTGTCATAATGGACAATTGCTTCCATGTGGCCCCACTGTGTCACAATAGCCCCTTGCTTCCATAGGTTTTCTAGAATGTAACGTATAATTTTCTACAATGTAACAATGGACTCCTTGGTTCTGTGAGCTACCCTGCTTTTTGCAGAGGTGTCTTTGGTTCCAACAAGGCCGCGCTGTGTCTCAGTGCACCCTGGCTTCCATGCGCATCTGGAGTATCACAAAGGCTCCTTGGTTCCACGAGGTCTTGCTGTGTCACAATGGATCCTGTGCTCCATGAGGCCCTCCAAAGTCATCATGGAGCCTTGATTCCATGTGCTTCCATTGCGTCCCAGGGATCGCCTTGGTTCCATCAGTTTCCTTAGTGGCACAATGCTCTCCATGCTTCCATGATTGCCCACAATGTCACAATGCTCTCCATGCTTCCATGAGGCCCTGCTTTGCCACAATGGTCCCCTTGTGTCCATGAGGCCCCGCTGTGTCCCAATGGACGGATGGTTCCATGAGGTTCCGTGCTGTCCCCATGGTCTTCTTGAATCCGCAGTGTAACAATGGACCATTGCTTCCAGGCGGCCTCTCTGTGTCACAAGGGGCTCCTTGATTCCATGATTCCCCACGGTGTCACCATGGAGCCTTGTTTCTAGGAGGTTCTGTAGTGTCACAATTGTCTCCTGGATCCCATGAGCCCCTGCAGTGTCACAATGGCTCCTTGCTTCCATGAGGAACACAAAAGCTTTGCATCAACACTGAGCAACAGCTGCTGAACACACCTGGGAGCATCTGCTTGCATCAAAAGAGGGCTTCAAGCTGAGAAAGGCACCAGCAGCTTCCATCTGCAACAGAGAGCCAGGCAAAGGACAGGGACAGAGAATTCAGTGGAAAGACTGCGGGAATTCTGCTCCCAGAGATCATTCCTGCTCACAGTGTCCCTTGTAGAAAGGGGACATCATTGCAGGCAGCCTGGACTGAGCATGTAGGGTTTGTTGTTTAGGAAACCTGCTCAGGCTTTTCCATTCTTTCCTTACAAACAGGAAAACTTCTCTGGGCCTGTGTGCAGGCAGAGCCCTGAGGAGAGCAGTAGGCACATGGTGCCGTGGGCTGGAACCGCCAGCTGCAGAGCTCAAGGGAAGAAGCCCCGTTGTGTCACAATGGCTCCTTAGCTTCATGTGCATCACCTGTGTCACAATAGTCTCCTTGATTCCATGAGGCCCCACTGTGTCACAATGGCTCCTTGGCTTCATGTGCATCACCTGTGTCACCATGGTCTCCTTGATACCATGAGGCCCCACTGTGTCACAATGGCTCCTTGGCTTCATGTGCATCACCTGTGTCACCATGGTCTCCTTGATTCCATGAGGCCCCACTGTGTCACAATGGCTCCTTGGCTTCATGTGCATCACCTGTGTCACCATGGTCTCCTTGATTCCATGAGGCCCCACTTTGTCACAATGGCTCCTTGCTTCCATGAGATTCCGCAGTGTCACCATGCTCACCTTTGATCCACATTGTCATAATGGACAATTGCTTCCATGTGGCCCCACTGTGTCACAATAGCCCCTTGCTTCCATAGGTTTTCTAGAATGTAACGTATAATTTTCTACAATGTAACAATGGACTCCTTGGTTCTGTGAGCTACCCTGCTTTTTGCAGAGGTGTCTTTGGTTCCAACAAGGCCGCGCTGTGTCTCAGTGCACCCTGGCTTCCATGCGCATCTGGAGTATCACAAAGGCTCCTTGGTTCCACGAGGTCTTGCTGTGTCACAATGGATCCTGTGCTCCATGAGGCCCTCCAAAGTCATCATGGAGCCTTGATTCCATGTGCTTCCATTGTGTCCCAGGGATCGCCTTGGTTCCATCAGTTTCCTTAGTGGCACAATGCTCTCCATGCTTCCATGATTGCCCACAATGTCACAATGCTCTCCATGCTTCCATGAGGCCCTGCTTTGCCACAATGGTCCCCTTGTGTCCATGAGGCCCCGCTGTGTCTCAATGGACGGATGGTTCCATGAGGTTCCGTGCTGTCCCCATGGTCTTCTTGAATCCGCAGTGTAACAATGGACCATTGCTTCCAGGCGGCCTCTCTGTGTCACAAGGGGCTCCTTGATTCCATGATTCCCCACGGTGTCACCATGGAGCCTTGTTTCTAGGAGGTTCTGTACTGTCACAATTGTCTCCTGGATCCCATGAGCCCCTGCAGTGTCACAATGGCTCCTTGCTTCCATGAGGAACACAAAAGCTTTGCATCAACACTGAGCAACAGCTGCTGAACACACCTGCGAGCATCTGCTTGCATCAAAAGAGGGCTTCAAGCTGAGAAAGGCACCAGCAGCTTCCATCTGCAACAGAGAGCCAGGCAAAGGACAAGGAGAGAGAATTCCGTGGAAAGACTGCGGGAATTCTGCTCCCAGAGATCATTCCTGCTCACAGTGTCCCTTGTAGAAAGGGGACATCATTCCAGGCAGCCTGGAATGAGCATGTAGGGTTTGTTGTTTAGGAAACCTGCTCAGGCTTTTCCATTCTTTCCTTACAAACAGGAAAACTTCTCTGGGCCTGTGTGCAGGCAGAGCCCTAAGGAGAGCAGTTGGCACATGGTGCCATGGGCTAGGACCGCCAGCTGCAGAGCTCAAGGGAAGAAGCCCCGTTGTGTCACAATGGCTCCTTAGCTTCATGTGCATCACCTGTGTCACAATGGTCTCCTTGATTCCATGAGGCCCCACTGTGTCACAATGGCTCCTTGGCTTCATGTGCATCACCTGTGTCACCATGGTCTCCTTGATTCCATGAGGCCCCACTGTGTCACAATGGCCCCTTGCTTCCATGAGGTTCCGCAGTGTCACCATGTTCACCTTTGATCCACATTGTCATAATGGACAATTGCTTCCATGTGGCCCCACTGTGTCACAATAGCCCCTTGCTTCCATAGGTTTTCTAGAATGTAACGTATAATTTTCTACAATGTAACAATGGACTCCTTGGTTCTGTGAGCTACCCTGCTTTTTGCAGAGGTGTCTTTGGTTCCAACAAGGCCCCGCTCTGTCTCAGTGCACCCTGGCTTCCATGCGCATCTGGAGTATCACAAAGGCTCCTTGGTTCCACGAGGTCTTGCTGTGTCACAATGGATCCTGTGCTCCATGAGGCCCTCCAAAGTCATCATGGAGCCTTGATTCCATGTGCTTCCATTGCGTCCCAGGGATCGCCTTGGTTCCATCAGTTTCCTTAGTGGCACAATGCTCTCCATGCTTCCATGAGGCCCTGCTTTGCCACAATGGTCCCCTTGTGTCCATGAGGCCCCGCTGTGTCCCAATGGACGGATGGTTCCATGAGGTTCCGTGCTGTCCCCATGGTCTTCTTGAATCCGCAGTGTAACAATGGACCATTGCTTCCAGGCGGCCTCTCTGTGTCACAAGGGGCTCCTTGATTCCATGATTCCCCACGGTGTCACCATGGAGCCTTGTTTCTAGGAGGTTCTGTACTGTCACAATTGTCTCCTGGATCCCATGAGCCCCTGCAGTGTCACAATGGCTCCTTGCTTCCATGAGGAACACAAAAGCTTTGCATCAACACTGAGCAACAGCTGCTGAACACACCTGGGAGCATCTGCTTGCATCAAAAGAGGGCTTCAAGCTGAGAAAGGCAGCAGCAGCTTCCATCTGCAACAGAGAGCCAGGCAAAGGACAGGGACAGAGAATTCAGTGGAAAGACTGCGGGAATTCTGCTTCCAGAGATCATTCCTGCTCACAGTGTCCCTTGTAGAAAGGGGACATCATTGCAGGCAGCCTGGACTGAGCATGTAGGGTTTGTTGTTTAGGAAACCTGCTCAGGCTTTTCCATTCTTTCCTTACAAACAGGAAAACTTCTCTGGGCCTGTGTGCAGGCAGAGCCCTGAGGAGAGCACTTGGCACATGGTGCCGTGGGCTGGGACCGCCAGCTGCAGAGCTCAAGGGAAGAAGCCCCGTTGTGTCACAATGGCTCCTTAGCTTCATGTGCATCACCTGTGTCACAATAGTCTCCTTGATTCCATGAGGCCCCACTGTGTCACAATGGCTCCTTGGCTTCATGTGCATCACCTGTGTCACCATGGTCTCCTTGATTCCATGAGGCCCCACTGGGTCACAATGGCTCCTTGGCTTCATGTGCATCACCTGTGTCACCATGGTCTCCTTGATTCCATGAGGCCCCACTGTGTCACAATGGCTCCTTGCTTCCATGAGGTTCCGCAGTGTCACCATGCTCACCTTTGATCCACATTGTCATAATGGACAATTGCTTCCATGTGGCCCCACTGTGTCACAATAGCCCCTTGCTTCCATAGGTTTTCTAGAATGTAACGTATAATTTTCTACAATGTAACAATGGACTCCTTGGTTCTGTGAGCTACCCTGCTTTTTGCAGAGGTGTCTTTGGTTCCAACAAGGCCGCGCTGTGTCTCAGTGCACCCTGGCTTCCATGCGCATCTGGAGTATCACAAAGGCTCCTTGGTTCCACGAGGTCTTGCTGTGTCACAATGGATCCTGTGCTCCATGCGGCCCTCCAAAGTCATCATGGAGCCTTGATTCCATGTGCTTCCATTGCGTCCCAGGGATCGCCTTGGTTCCATCAGTTTCCTTAGTGGCACAATGCTCTCCATGCTTCCATGAGGCCCTGCTTTGCCACAATGGTCCCCTTGTGTCCATGAGGCCCCGCTGTGTCCCAATGGACGGATGGTTCCATGAGGTTCCGTGCTGTCCCCATGGTCTTCTTGAATCCGCAGTGTAACAATGGACCATTGCTTCCAGGCGGCCTCTCTGTGTCACAAGGGGCTCCTTGATTCCATGATTCCCCACGGTGTCACCATGGAGCCTTGTTTCTAGGAGGTTCTGTACTGTCACAATTGTCTCCTGGATCCCATGAGCCCCTGCAGTGTCACAATGGCTCCTTGCTTCCATGAGGAACACAAAAGCTTTGCATCAACACTGAGCAACAGCTGCTGAACACACCTGCGAGCATCTGCTTGCATCAAAAGAGGGCTTCAAGCTGAGAAAGGCAGCAGCAGCTTCCATCTGCAAGAGAGAGACAGGCGAAGGACAGGGACAGAGATATCAGTGGAAGGACTGCGAGAATTCTGCTCCCAGAGATCATTCCTGCTCACAGTGTCCCTTGTAGAAAGGGGACATCATTCCAGGCAGCCTGGACTGAGTATGTGGGTTTGTTGTTGAGGAAACCTGCTCAGGCTTTTCCATTCTTTCCTTACAAACAGGAAAACTTCTCTGGGCCTGTGTGCAGGCAGAGCCCTGAGGAGAGCACTTGGCACATGGTGCCGTGGGCTGGGACCGCCAGCTGCAGAGCTCAAGGGAAGAAGCCCCGTTGTGTCACAATGGCTCCTTAGCTTCATGTGGATCACCTGTGTCACAATAGTCTCCTTGATTCCATGAGGCCCCACTGTGTCACAATGGCTCCTTGGCTTCATGTGCATCACCTGTGTCACCATGGTCTCCTTGATTCCATGAGGCCCCACTGGGTCACAATGGCTCCTTGGCTTCATGTGCATCACCTGTGTCACCATGGTCTCCTTGATTCCATGAGGCCCCACTGTGTCACAATGGCTCCTTGCTTCCATGAGGTTCCGCAGTGTCACCATGCTCACCTTTGATCCACATTGTCATAATGGACAATTGCTTCCATGTGGCCCCACTGTGTCACAATAGCCCCTTGCTTCCATAGGTTTTCTAGAATGTAACGTATAATTTTCTACAATGTAACAATGGACTCCTTGGTTCTGTGAGCTACCCTGCTTTTTGCAGAGGTGTCTTTGGTTCCAACAAGGCCGCGCTGTGTCTCAGTGCACCCTGGCTTCCATGCGCATCTGGAGTATCACAAAGGCTCCTTGGTTCCACGAGGTCTTGCTGTGTCACAATGGATCCTGTGCTCCATGAGGCCCTCCAAAGTCATCATGGAGCCTTGATTCCATGTGCTTCCATTGCGTCCCAGGGATCGCCTTGGTTCCATCAGTTTCCTTAGTGGCACAATGCTCTCCATGCTTCCATGAGGCCCTGCTTTGCCACAATGGTCCCCTTGTGTCCATGAGGCCCCGCTGTGTCCCAATGGACGGATGGTTCCATGAGGTTCCGTGCTGTCCCCATGGTCTTCTTGAATCCACAGTGTAACAATGGACCATTGCTTCCAGGCGGCCTCTCTGTGTCACAAGGGGCTCCTTGATTCCATGATTCCCCACGGTGTCACCATGGAGCCTTGTTTCTAGGAGGTTCTGTACTGTCACAATTGTCTCCTTGATCCCATGAGCCCCTGCAGTGTCACAATGGCTCCTTGCTTCCATGAGGAACACAAAAGCTTTGCATCAACCCTGAGCAACAGCTGCTGAACACACCTGGGAGCATCTGCTTGCATCAAAAGAGGGCTTCAAGCTGAGAAAGGCAGCAGCAGCTTCCATCTGCAACAGAGAGACAGGCAAAGGACAGGGACAGAGAATGCCGTGGAAAGACTGCGGGAATTCTGCTCCCAGAGATCATTCCTGCTCACAGTGTCCCTTGTAGAAAGGGGACATCATTCCAGGCAGCCTGGAATGAGCATGTAGGGTTTGTTGTTTAGGAAACCTGCTCAGGCTTTTCCATTCTTTCCTTACAAACAGGAAAACTTCTCTGGGCCTGTGTGCAGGCAGAGCCCTAAGGAGAGCAGTTGGCACATGGTGCCATGGGCTAGGACTGCCAGCTGCAGAGCTCAAGGGAAGAAGCCTCGTTGTGTCACAATGGCTCCTTAGCTTCATGTGCATCACCTGTGTCACAATAGTCTCCTTGATTCCATGAGGCCCCACTGTGTCACAATGGCTCCTTGGCTTCATGTGCATCACCTGTGTCACCATGGTCTCCTTGATTCCATGAGGCCCCACTGTGTCACAATGGCTCCTTGCTTCCATGAGGTTCCGCAGTGTCACCATGCTCACCTTTGATCCACATTGTCATAATGGACAATTGCTTCCATGTGGCCCCACTGTGTCACAATAGCCCCTTGGTTCCATAGGTTTTCTAGAATGTAATGTATAATTTTCTACAATGTAACAATGGACTCCTTGGTTCTGTGAGCTACCCTGCTTTTTGCAGAGGTGTCTTTGGTTCCAACAAGGCCGCGCTGTGTCTCAGTGCACCCTGGCTTCCATGCGCATCTGGAGTATCACAAAGGCTCCTTGGTTCCACGAGGTCTTGCTGTGTCACAATGGATCCTGTGCTCCATGAGGCCCTCCAAAGTCATCATGGAGCCTTGATTCCATGTGATTCCATTGCGTCCCAGGGATCGCCTTGGTTCCATCAGTTTCCTTAGTGGCACAATGCTCTCCATGCTTCCATGATTGCCCACAATGTCACAATGCTCTCCATGCTTCCATGAGGCCCTGCTTTGCCACAATGCTCCCCTTGTGTCCATGAGGCCCCGCTGTGTCCCAATGGACGGATGGTTCCATGAGGTTCCGTGCTGTCCCCATGGTCTTCTTGAATCCGCAGTGTAACAATGGACCATTGCTTCCAGGCGGCCTCTCTGTGTCACAAGGGGCTCCTTGATTCCATGATTCCCCACGGTGTCACCATGGAGCCTTGTTTCTAGGAGGTTCTGTACTGTCACAATTGTCTCCTGGATCCCATGAGCCCCTGCAGTGTCACAATGGCTCCTTGCTTCCATGAGGAACACAAAAGCTTTGCATCAACACTGAGCAACAGCTGCTGAACACACCTGCGAGCATCTGCTTGCATCAAAAGAGGGCTTCAAGCTGAGAAAGGCAGCAGCAGCTTCCATCTGCAAGAGAGAGACAGGCGAAGGACAGGGACAGAGATATCAGTGGAAGGACTGCGAGAATTCTGCTCCCAGAGATCATTCCTGCTCACAGTGTCCCTTGTAGAAAGGGGACATCATTCCAGGCAGCCTGGACTGAGTATGTGGGTTTGTTGTTGAGGAAACCTGCTCAGGCTTTTCCATTCTTTCCTTACAAACAGGAAAACTTCTCTGGGCCTGTGTGCAGGCAGAGCCCTGAGGAGAGCACTTGGCACATGGTGCCGTGGGCTGGGACCGCCAGCTGCAGAGCTCAAGGGAAGAAGCCCCGTTGTGTCACAATGGCTCCTTAGCTTCATGTGCATCACCTGTGTCACAATAGTCTCCTTGATTCCATGAGGCCCCACTGTGTCACAATGGCTCCTTGGCTTCATGTGCATCACCTGTGTCACCATGGTCTCCTTGATTCCATGAGGCCCCACTGGGTCACAATGGCTCCTTGGCTTCATGTGCATCACCTGTGTCACCATGGTCTCCTTGATTCCATGAGGCCCCACTGTGTCACAATGGCTCCTTGCTTCCATGAGATTCCGCAGTGTCACCATGCTCACCTTTGATCCACATTGTCATAATGGACAATTGCTTCCATGTGGCCCCACTGTGTCACAATAGACCTTTGGTTCCATAGGTTTTCTAGAATGTAACGTATAATTTTCTACAATGTAACAATGGACTCCTTGGTTCTGTGAGCTACCCTGCTTTTTGCAGAGGTGTCTTTGGTTCCAACAAGGCCCCTCTGTGTCTCAGTGCACCCTGGCTTCCATGCGCATCTGGAGTATCACAAAGGCTCCTTGGTTCCACGAGGTCTTGCTGTGTCACAATGGATCCTGTGCTCCATGAGGCCCTCCAAAGTCATCATGGAGCCTTGATTCCATGTGCTTCCATTGCGTCCCAGGGATCGCCTTGGTTCCATCAGTTTCCTTAGTGGCACAATGCTCTCCATGCTTCCATGATTGCCCACAATGTCACAATGCTCTCCATGCTTCCATGAGGCCCTGCTTTGCCACAATGCTCCCCTTGTGTCCATGAGGCCCCGCTGTGTCCCAATGGACGGATGGTTCCATGAGGTTCCGTGCTGTCCCCATGGTCTTCTTGAATCCGCAGTGTAACAATGGACCATTGCTTCCAGGCGGCCTCTCTGTGTCACAAGGGGCTCCTTGATTCCATGATTCCCCACGGTGTCACCATGGAGCCTTGTTTCTAGGAGGTTCTGTACTGTCACAATTGTCTCCTTGATCCCATGAGCCCCTGCAGTGTCACAATGGCTCCTTGCTTCCATGAGGAACACAAAAGCTTTGCATCAACACTGAGCAACAGCTGCTGAACACACCTGCGAGCATCTGCTTGCATCAAAAGAGGGCTTCAAGCTGAGAAAGGCAGCAGCAGCTTCCATCTGCAACAGAGAGCCAGGCAAAGGACAGGGACAGAGAATTCAGTGGAAAGACTGCGGGAATTCTGCTCCCAGAGATCATTCCTGCTCACAGTGTCCCTTGTAGAAAGGGGACATCATTGCAGGCAGCCTGGACTGAGCATGTGGGGTTTGTTGTTTAGGAAACCTGCTCAGGCTTTTCCATTCTTTCCTTACAAACAGGAAAACTTCTCTGGGCCTGTGTGCAGGCAGAGCCCTGAGGAGAGCAGTTGGCACATGGTGCCGTGGGCTGGGACCGCCAGCTGCAGAGCTCAAGGGAAGAAGCCCCGTTGTGTCACAATGGCTCCTTAGCTTCATGTGCATCACCTGTGTCACAATAGTCTCCTTGATTCCATGAGGCCCCACTGTGTCACAATGGCTCCTTGGCTTCATGTGCATCACCTGTGTCACCATGGTCTCCTTGATTCCATGAGGCCCCACTGGGTCACAATGGCTCCTTGGCTTCATGTGCATCACCTGTGTCACCATGGTCTCCTTGATTCCATGAGGCCCCACTGTGACACAAAGGCTCCTTGGCTTCATGTGCATCACCTGTGTCACCATGGTCTCCTTGATTCCATGAGGCCCCACTTTGTCACAATGGCTCCTTGCTTCCATGAGATTCCGCAGTGTCACCATGCTCACCTTTGATCCACATTGTCATAATGGACAATTGCTTCCATGTGGCCCCACTGTGTCACAATAGCCCCTTGCTTCCATAGGTTTTCTAGAATGTAACATATAATTTTCTACAATGTAACAATGGACTCCTTGGTTCTGTGAGCTACCCTGCTTTTTGCAGAGGTGTCTTTGGTTCCAACAAGGCCCCGCTGTGTCTCAGTGCACCCTGGCTTCCATGCGCATCTGGAGTATCACAAAGGCTCCTTGGTTCCACGAGGTCTTGCTGTGTCACAATGGATCCTGTGCTCCATGAGGCCCTCCAAAGTCATCATGGAGCCTTGATTCCATGTGCTTCCATTGCGTCCCAGGGATCGCCTTGGTTCCATCAGTTTCCTTAGTGGCACAATGCTCTCCATGCTTCCATGAGGCCCTGCTTTGCCACAATGGTCCCCTTGTGTCCATGAGGCCCCGCTGTGTCCCAATGGACGGATGGTTCCATGAGGTTCCGTGCTGTCCCCATGGTCTTCTTGAATCCACAGTGTAACAATGGACCATTGCTTCCAGGCGGCCTCTCTGTGTCACAAGGGGCTCCTTGATTCCATGATTCCCCACGGTGTCACCATGGAGCCTTGTTTCTAGGAGGTTCTGTACTGTCACAATTGTCTCCTGGATCCCATGAGCCCCTGCAGTGTCACAATGGCTCCTTGCTTCCATGAGGAACACAAAAGCTTTGCATCAACACTGAGCAACAGCTGCTGAACACACCTGGGAGCATCTGCTTGCATCAAAAGAGGGCTTCAAGCTGAGAAAGGCAGCAGCAGCTTCCATCTGCAACAGAGAGACAGGCGAAGGACAGGGACAGAGAATTCAGTGGAAGGACTGCGAGAATTCTGCTCCCAGACATCATTCCTGCTCACAGTGTCCCTTGTAGAAAGGGGACATCATTCCAGGCAGCCTGGACTGAGTATGTGGGTTTGTTGTTGAGGAAACCTGCTCAGGCTTTTCCATTCTTTCCTTACAAACAGGAAAACTTCTCTGGGCCTGTGTGCAGGCAGAGCCCTGAGGAGAGCACTTGGCACATGGTGCCGTGGGCTGGGACCGCCAGCTGCAGAGCTCAAGGGAAGAAGCCCCGTTGTGTCACAATGGTCTCCTTAGCTTCATGTGGATCACCTGTGTCACAATAGTCTCCTTGATTCCATGAGGCCCCATTGGGTCACAATGGCTCCTCGGCTTCATGTGCATCACCTGTGTCACAATAGTCTCCTTGATTCCATGAGGCCCCACTGTGTCACAATGGCTCCTAGGCTTCATGTGCATCACCTGTGTCACCATGGTCTCCTTGATTCCATGAGGCCCCACTGTGTCACAATGCCTCCTTGCTTCCATGAGGTTCCGCAGTGTCACCATGCTCACCTTTGATCCACATTGTCATAATGGACAATTGCTTCCATGTGGCCCCACTGTGTCACAATAGACCCTTGGTTCCATAGGTTTTCTAGAATGTAACGTATAATTTTCTACAATGTAACAATGGACTCCTTGGTTCTGTGAGCTACCCTGCTTTTTGCAGAGGTGTCTTTGGTTCCAACAAGGCCGCGCTGTGTCTCAGTGCACCCTGGCTTCCATGCGCATCTGGAGTATCACAAAGGCTCCTTGGTTCCACGAGGTCTTGCTGTGTCACAATGGATCCTGTGCTCCATGAGGCCCTCCAAAGTCATCATGGAGCCTTGATTCCATGTGCTTCCATTGTGTCCCAGGGATTGCCTTGGTTCCATCAGTTTCCTTAGTGGCACAATGCTCTCCATGCTTCCATGATTGCCCACAATGTCACAATGCTCTCCATGCTTCCATGAGGCCCTGCTTTGCCACAATGGTCCCCTTGTGTCCATGAGGCCCCGCTGTGTCCCAATGGACGGATGGTTCCATGAGGTTCCGTGCTGTCCCCATGGTCTTCTTGAATCCGCAGTGTAACAATGGACCATTGCTTCCAGGCGGCCTCTCTGTGTCACAAGGGGCTCCTTGATTCCATGATTCCCCACGGTGTCACCATGGAGCCTTGTTTCTAGGAGGTTCTGTAGTGTCACAATTGTCTCCTGGATCCCATGAGCCCCTGCAGTGTCACAATGGCTCCTTGCTTCCATGAGGAACACAAAAGCTTTGCATCAACACTGAGCAACAGCTGCTGAACACACCTGGGAGCATCTGCTTGCATCAAAAGAGGGCTTCAAGCTGAGAAAGGCACCAGCAGCTTCCATCTGCAACAGAGAGCCAGGCAAAGGACAAGGAGAGAGAATTCAGTGGAAAGACTGCGGGAATTCTGCTCCCAGAGATCATTCCTGCTCACAGTGTCCCTTGTAGAAAGGGGACATCATTCCAGGCAGCCTGGAATGAGCATGTAGGGTTTGTTGTTTAGGAAACCTGCTCAGGCTTTTCCATTCTTTCCTTACAAACAGGAAAACTTCTCTGGGCCTGTGTGCAGGCAGAGCCCTAAGGAGAGCAGTTGGCACATGGTGCCATGGGCTAGGACCGCCAGCTGCAGAGCTCAAGGGAAGAAGCCCCGTTGTGTCACAATGGCTCCTTAGCTTCATGTGCATCACCTGTGTCACAATGGTCTCCTTGATTCCATGAGGCCCCACTGTGTCACAATGGCTCCTTGGCTTCATGTGCATCACCTGTGTCACCATGGTCTCCTTGATTCCATGAGGCCCCACTGTGTCACAATGGCCCCTTGCTTCCATGAGGTTCCGCAGTGTCACCATGTTCACCTTTGATCCACATTGTCATAATGGACAATTGCTTCCATGTGGCCCCACTGTGTCACAATAGCCCCTTGCTTCCATAGGTTTTCTAGAATGTAATGTATAATTTTCTACAATGTAACAATGGACTCCTTGGTTCTGTGAGCTACCCTGCTTTTTGCAGAGGTGTCTTTGGTTCCAACAAGGCCCCTCTGTGTCTCAGTGCACCCTGGCTTCCATGCGCATCTGGAGTATCACAAAGGCTCCTTGGTTCCACGAGGTCTTGCTGTGTCACAATGGATCCTGTGCTCCATGAGGCCCTCCAAAGTCATCATGGAGCCTTGATTCCATGTGCTTCCATTGCGTCCCAGGGATCGCCTTGGTTCCATCAGTTTCCTTAGTGGCACAATGCTCTCCATGCTTCCATGAGGCCCTGCTTTGCCACAATGGTCCCCTTGTGTCCATGAGGCCCCGCTGTGTCCCAATGGACGGATGGTTCCATGAGGTTCCGTGCTGTCCCCATGGTCTTCTTGAATCCGCAGTGTAACAATGGACCATTGCTTCCAGGCGGCCTCTCTGTGTCACAAGGGGCTCCTTGATTCCATGATTCCCCACGGTGTCACCATGGAGCCTTGTTTCTAGGAGGTTCTGTACTGTCACAATTGTCTCCTGGATCCCATGAGCCCCTGCAGTGTCACAATGGCTCCTTGCTTCCATGAAGAACACAAAAGCTTTGCATCAACACTGAGCAACAGCTGCTGAACACACCTGGGAGCATCTGCTTGCATCAAAAGAGGGCTTCAAGCTGAGAAAGGCACCAGCAGCTTCCATCTGCAACAGAGAGCCAGGCAAAGGACAGGGACAGAGAATTCAGTGGAAAGACTGCGGGAATTCTGCTTCCAGAGATCATTCCTGCTCACAGTGTCCCTTGTAGAAAGGGGACATCATTGCAGGCAGCCTGGACTGAGCATGTAGGGTTTGTTGTTTAGGAAACCTGCTCAGGCTTTTCCATTCTTTCCTTACAAACAGGAAAACTTCTCTGGGCCTGTGTGCAGGCAGAGCCCTGAGGAGAGCACTTGGCACATGGTGCCGTGGGCTGGGACCGCCAGCTGCAGAGCTCAAGGGAAGAAGCCCCGTTGTGTCACAATGGCTCCTTAGCTTCATGTGCATCACCTGTGTCACAATAGTCTCCTTGATTCCATGAGGCCCCACTGTGTCACAATGGCTCCTTGGCTTCATGTGCATCACCTGTGTCACCATGGTCTCCTTGATTCCATGAGGCCCCACTGTGTCACAATGGCTCCTTGCTTCCATGAGGTTCCGCAGTGTCACCATGCTCACCTTTGATCCACATTGTCATAATGGACAATTGCTTCCATGTGGCCCCACTGTGTCACAATAGCCCCTTGCTTCCATAGGTTTTCTAGAATGTAACGTATAATTTTCTACAATGTAACAATGGACTCCTTGGTTCTGTGAGCTACCCTGCTTTTTGCAGAGGTGTCTTTGGTTCCAACAAGGCCGCGCTGTGTCTCAGTGCACCCTGGCTTCCATGCGCATCTGGAGTATCACAAAGGCTCCTTGGTTCCACGAGGTCTTGCTGTGTCACAATGGATCCTGTGCTCCATGCGGCCCTCCAAAGTCATCATGGAGCCTTGATTCCATGTGCTTCCATTGTGTCCCAGTGATTGCCTTGGTTCCATCAGTTTCCTTAGTGGCACAATGCTCTCCATGCTTCCATGAGGCCCTGCTTTGCCACAATGGTCCCCTTGTGTCCATGAGGCCCCGCTGTGTCCCAATGGACGGATGGTTCCATGAGGTTCCGTGCTGTCCCCATGGTCTTCTTGAATCCGCAGTGTAACAATGGACCATTGCTTCCAGGCGGCCTCTCTGTGTCACAAGGGGCTCCTTGATTCCATGATTCCCCACGGTGTCACCATGGAGCCTTGTTTCTAGGAGGTTCTGTACTGTCACAATTGTCTCCTTGATCCCATGAGCCCCTGCAGTGTCACAATGGCTCCTTGCTTCCATGAGGAACACAAAAGCTTTGCATCAACACTGAGCAACAGCTGCTGAACACACCTGCGAGCATCTGCTTGCATCAAAAGAGGGCTTCAAGCTGAGAAAGGCAGCAGCAGCTTCCATCTGCAAGAGAGAGACAGGCGAAGGACAGGGACAGAGATATCAGTGGAAGGACTGCGAGAATTCTGCTCCCAGAGATCATTCCTGCTCACAGTGTCCCTTGTAGAAAGGGGACATCATTCCAGGCAGCCTGGACTGAGTATGTGGGTTTGTTGTTGAGGAAACCTGCTCAGGCTTTTCCATTCTTTCCTTACAAACAGGAAAACTTCTCTGGGCCTGTGTGCAGGCAGAGCCCTGAGGAGAGCACTTGGCACATGGTGCCGTGGGCTGGGACCGCCAGCTGCAGAGCTCAAGGGAAGAAGCCCCGTTGTGTCACAATGGCTCCTTAGCTTCATGTGGATCACCTGTGTCACAATAGTCTCCTTGATTCCATGAGGCCCCACTGTGTCACAATGGCTCCTTGGCTTCATGTGCATCACCTGTGTCACCATGGTCTCCTTGATTCCATGAGGCCCCACTGGGTCACAATGGCTCCTTGGCTTCATGTGCATCACCTGTGTCACCATGGTCTCCTTGATTCCATGAGGCCCCACTGGGTCACAATGGCTCCTTGGCTTCATGTGCATCACCTGTGTCACCATGGTCTCCTTGATTCCATGAGGCCCCACTGTGTCACAATGGCTCCTTGCTTCCATGAGGTTCCGCAGTGTCACCATGCTCACCTTTGATCCACATTGTCATAATGGACAATTGCTTCCATGTGGCCCCACTGTGTCACAATAGCCCCTTGCTTCCATAGGTTTTCTAGAATGTAACGTATAATTTTCTACAATGTAACAATGGACTCCTTGGTTCTGTGAGCTACCCTGCTTTTTGCAGAGGTGTCTTTGGTTCCAACAAGGCCCCGCTGTGTCTCAGTGCACCCTGGCTTCCATGCGCATCTGGAGTATCACAAAGGCTCCTTGGTTCCACGAGGTCTTGCTGTGTCACAATGGATCCTGTGCTCCATGAGGCCCTCCAAAGTCATCATGGAGCCTTGATTCCATGTGCTTCCATTGCGTCCCAGGGATCGCCTTGGTTCCATCAGTTTCCTTAGTGGCACAATGCTCTCCATGCTTCCATGAGGCCCTGCTTTGCCACAATGGTCCCCTTGTGTCCATGAGGCCCCGCTGTGTCCCAATGGACGGATGGTTCCATGAGGTTCCGTGCTGTCCCCATGGTCTTCTTGAATCCGCAGTGTAACAATGGACCATTGCTTCCAGGCGGCCTCTCTGTGTCACAAGGGGCTCCTTGATTCCATGATTCCCCACGGTGTCACCATGGAGCCTTGTTTCTAGGAGGTTCTGTACTGTCACAATTGTCTCCTGGATCCCATGAGCCCCTGCAGTGTCACAATGGCTCCTTGCTTCCATGAGGAACACAAAAGCTTTGCATCAACACTGAGCAACAGCTGCTGAACACACCTGGGAGCATCTGCTTGCATCAAAAGAGGGCTTCAAGCTGAGAAAGGCAGCAGCAGCTTCCATCTGCAACAGAGAGCCAGGCAAAGGACAGGGACAGAGAATTCAGTGGAAAGACTGCGGGAATTCTGCTTCCAGAGATCATTCCTGCTCACAGTGTCCCTTGTAGAAAGGGGACATCATTGCAGGCAGCCTGGACTGAGCATGTAGGGTTTGTTGTTTAGGAAACCTGCTCAGGCTTTTCCATTCTTTCCTTACAAACAGGAAAACTTCTCTGGGCCTGTGTGCAGGCAGAGCCCTGAGGAGAGCACTTGGCACATGGTGCCGTGGGCTGGGACCGCCAGCTGCAGAGCTCAAGGGAAGAAGCCCCGTTGTGTCACAATGGCTCCTTAGCTTCATGTGCATCACCTGTGTCACAATAGTCTCCTTGATTCCATGAGGCCCCACTGTGTCACAATGGCTCCTTGGCTTCATGTGCATCACCTGTGTCACCATGGTCTCCTTGATTCCATGAGGCCCCACTGGGTCACAATGGCTCCTTGGCTTCATGTGCATCACCTGTGTCACCATGGTCTCCTTGATTCCATGAGGCCCCACTGTGTCACAATGGCTCCTTGCTTCCATGAGGTTCCGCAGTGTCACCATGCTCACCTTTGATCCACATTGTCATAATGGACAATTGCTTCCATGTGGCCCCACTGTGTCACAATAGCCCCTTGCTTCCATAGGTTTTCTAGAATGTAACGTATAATTTTCTACAATGTAACAATGGACTCCTTGGTTCTGTGAGCTACCCTGCTTTTTGCAGAGGTGTCTTTGGTTCCAACAAGGCCCCGCTGTGTCTCAGTGCACCCTGGCTTCCATGCGCATCTGGAGTATCACAAAGGCTCCTTGGTTCCACGAGGTCTTGCTGTGTCACAATGGATCCTGTGCTCCATGCGGCCCTCCAAAGTCATCATGGAGCCTTGATTCCATGTGCTTCCATTGCGTCCCAGGGATCGCCTTGGTTCCATCAGTTTCCTTAGTGGCACAATGCTCTCCATGCTTCCATGAGGCCCTGCTTTGCCACAATGGTCCCCTTGTGTCCATGAGGCCCCGCTGTGTCCCAATGGACGGATGGTTCCATGAGGTTCCGTGCTGTCCCCATGGTCTTCTTGAATCCGCAGTGTAACAATGGACCATTGCTTCCAGGCGGCCTCTCTGTGTCACAAGGGGCTCCTTGATTCCATGATTCCCCACGGTGTCACCATGGAGCCTTGTTTCTAGGAGGTTCTGTACTGTCACAATTGTCTCCTTGATCCCATGAGCCCCTGCAGTGTCACAATGGCTCCTTGCTTCCATGAGGAACACAAAAGCTTTGCATCAACACTGAGCAACAGCTGCTGAACACACCTGGGAGCATCTGCTTGCATCAAAAGAGGGCTTCAAGCTGAGAAAGGCAGCAGCAGCTTCCATCTGCAAGAGAGAGCCAGGCGAAGGACAGGGACAGAGATATCAGTGGAAGGACTGCGAGAATTCTGCTCCCAGAGATCATTCCTGCTCACAGTGTCCCTTGTAGAAAGGGGACATCATTCCAGGCAGCCTGGACTGAGTATGTGGGTTTGTTGTTGAGGAAACCTGCTCAGGCTTTTCCATTCTTTCCTTACAAACAGGAAAACTTCTCTGGGCCTGTGTGCAGGCAGAGCCCTGAGGAGAGCACTTGGCACATGGTGCCGTGGGCTGGGACCGCCAGCTGCAGAGCTCAAGGGAAGAAGCCCCGTTGTGTCACAATGGCTCCTTAGCTTCATGTGGATCACCTGTGTCACAATAGTCTCCTTGATTCCATGAGGCCCCACTGGGTCACAATGGCTCCTTGGCTTCATGTGCATCACCTGTGTCACCATGGTCTCCTTGATTCCATGAGGCCCCACTGGGTCACAATGGCTCCTTGGCTTCATGTGCATCACCTGTGTCACCATGGTCTCCTTGATTCCATGAGGCCCCACTGTGTCACAATGGCTCCTTGCTTCCATGAGGTTCCGCAGTGTCACCATGCTCACCTTTGATCCACATTGTCATAATGGACAATTGCTTCCATGTGGCCCCACTGTGTCACAATAGCCCCTTGCTTCCATAGGTTTTCTAGAATGTAACGTATAATTTTCTACAATGTAACAATGGACTCCTTGGTTCTGTGAGCTACCCTGCTTTTTGCAGAGGTGTCTTTGGTTCCAACAAGGCCGCGCTGTGTCTCAGTGCACCCTGGCTTCCATGCGCATCTGGAGTATCACAAAGGCTCCTTGGTTCCACGAGGTCTTGCTGTGTCACAATGGATCCTGTGCTCCATGAGGCCCTCCAAAGTCATCATGGAGCCTTGATTCCATGTGCTTCCATTGCGTCCCAGGGATCGCCTTGGTTCCATCAGTTTCCTTAGTGGCACAATGCTCTCCATGCTTCCATGAGGCCCTGCTTTGCCACAATGGTCCCCTTGTGTCCATGAGGCCCCGCTGTGTCCCAATGGACGGATGGTTCCATGAGGTTCCGTGCTGTCCCCATGGTCTTCTTGAATCCACAGTGTAACAATGGACCATTGCTTCCAGGCGGCCTCTCTGTGTCACAAGGGGCTCCTTGATTCCATGATTCCCCACGGTGTCACCATGGAGCCTTGTTTCTAGGAGGTTCTGTACTGTCACAATTGTCTCCTTGATCCCATGAGCCCCTGCAGTGTCACAATGGCTCCTTGCTTCCATGAGGAACACAAAAGCTTTGCATCAACCCTGAGCAACAGCTGCTGAACACACCTGGGAGCATCTGCTTGCATCAAAAGAGGGCTTCAAGCTGAGAAAGGCAGCAGCAGCTTCCATCTGCAACAGAGAGACAGGCAAAGGACAGGGACAGAGAATGCCGTGGAAAGACTGCGGGAATTCTGCTCCCAGAGATCATTCCTGCTCACAGTGTCCCTTGTAGAAAGGGGACATCATTCCAGGCAGCCTGGAATGAGCATGTAGGGTTTGTTGTTTAGGAAACCTGCTCAGGCTTTTCCATTCTTTCCTTACAAACAGGAAAACTTCTCTGGGCCTGTGTGCAGGCAGAGCCCTAAGGAGAGCAGTTGGCACATGGTGCCATGGGCTAGGACTGCCAGCTGCAGAGCTCAAGGGAAGAAGCCTCGTTGTGTCACAATGGCTCCTTAGCTTCATGTGCATCACCTGTGTCACAATAGTCTCCTTGATTCCATGAGGCCCCACTGTGTCACAATGGCTCCTTGGCTTCATGTGCATCACCTGTGTCACCATGGTCTCCTTGATTCCATGAGGCCCCACTGTGTCACAATGGCTCCTTGCTTCCATGAGGTTCCGCAGTGTCACCATGCTCACCTTTGATCCACATTGTCATAATGGACAATTGCTTCCATGTGGCCCCACTGTGTCACAATAGCCCCTTGGTTCCATAGGTTTTCTAGAATGTAATGTATAATTTTCTACAATGTAACAATGGACTCCTTGGTTCTGTGAGCTACCCTGCTTTTTGCAGAGGTGTCTTTGGTTCCAACAAGGCCGCGCTGTGTCTCAGTGCACCCTGGCTTCCATGCGCATCTGGAGTATCACAAAGGCTCCTTGGTTCCACGAGGTCTTGCTGTGTCACAATGGATCCTGTGCTCCATGAGGCCCTCCAAAGTCATCATGGAGCCTTGATTCCATGTGATTCCATTGCGTCCCAGGGATCGCCTTGGTTCCATCAGTTTCCTTAGTGGCACAATGCTCTCCATGCTTCCATGATTGCCCACAATGTCACAATGCTCTCCATGCTTCCATGAGGCCCTGCTTTGCCACAATGCTCCCCTTGTGTCCATGAGGCCCCGCTGTGTCCCAATGGACGGATGGTTCCATGAGGTTCCGTGCTGTCCCCATGGTCTTCTTGAATCCGCAGTGTAACAATGGACCATTGCTTCCAGGCGGCCTCTCTGTGTCACAAGGGGCTCCTTGATTCCATGATTCCCCACGGTGTCACCATGGAGCCTTGTTTCTAGGAGGTTCTGTACTGTCACAATTGTCTCCTGGATCCCATGAGCCCCTGCAGTGTCACAATGGCTCCTTGCTTCCATGAGGAACACAAAAGCTTTGCATCAACACTGAGCAACAGCTGCTGAACACACCTGCGAGCATCTGCTTGCATCAAAAGAGGGCTTCAAGCTGAGAAAGGCAGCAGCAGCTTCCATCTGCAAGAGAGAGACAGGCGAAGGACAGGGACAGAGATATCAGTGGAAGGACTGCGAGAATTCTGCTCCCAGAGATCATTCCTGCTCACAGTGTCCCTTGTAGAAAGGGGACATCATTCCAGGCAGCCTGGACTGAGTATGTGGGTTTGTTGTTGAGGAAACCTGCTCAGGCTTTTCCATTCTTTCCTTACAAACAGGAAAACTTCTCTGGGCCTGTGTGCAGGCAGAGCCCTGAGGAGAGCACTTGGCACATGGTGCCGTGGGCTGGGACCGCCAGCTGCAGAGCTCAAGGGAAGAAGCCCCGTTGTGTCACAATGGCTCCTTAGCTTCATGTGCATCACCTGTGTCACAATAGTCTCCTTGATTCCATGAGGCCCCACTGTGTCACAATGGCTCCTTGGCTTCATGTGCATCACCTGTGTCACCATGGTCTCCTTGATTCCATGAGGCCCCACTGGGTCACAATGGCTCCTTGGCTTCATGTGCATCACCTGTGTCACCATGGTCTCCTTGATTCCATGAGGCCCCACTGTGTCACAATGGCTCCTTGCTTCCATGAGATTCCGCAGTGTCACCATGCTCACCTTTGATCCACATTGTCATAATGGACAATTGCTTCCATGTGGCCCCACTGTGTCACAATAGACCTTTGGTTCCATAGGTTTTCTAGAATGTAACGTATAATTTTCTACAATGTAACAATGGACTCCTTGGTTCTGTGAGCTACCCTGCTTTTTGCAGAGGTGTCTTTGGTTCCAACAAGGCCCCTCTGTGTCTCAGTGCACCCTGGCTTCCATGCGCATCTGGAGTATCACAAAGGCTCCTTGGTTCCACGAGGTCTTGCTGTGTCACAATGGATCCTGTGCTCCATGAGGCCCTCCAAAGTCATCATGGAGCCTTGATTCCATGTGCTTCCATTGCGTCCCAGGGATCGCCTTGGTTCCATCAGTTTCCTTAGTGGCACAATGCTCTCCATGCTTCCATGATTGCCCACAATGTCACAATGCTCTCCATGCTTCCATGAGGCCCTGCTTTGCCACAATGCTCCCCTTGTGTCCATGAGGCCCCGCTGTGTCCCAATGGACGGATGGTTCCATGAGGTTCCGTGCTGTCCCCATGGTCTTCTTGAATCCGCAGTGTAACAATGGACCATTGCTTCCAGGCGGCCTCTCTGTGTCACAAGGGGCTCCTTGATTCCATGATTCCCCACGGTGTCACCATGGAGCCTTGTTTCTAGGAGGTTCTGTACTGTCACAATTGTCTCCTTGATCCCATGAGCCCCTGCAGTGTCACAATGGCTCCTTGCTTCCATGAGGAACACAAAAGCTTTGCATCAACACTGAGCAACAGCTGCTGAACACACCTGCGAGCATCTGCTTGCATCAAAAGAGGGCTTCAAGCTGAGAAAGGCAGCAGCAGCTTCCATCTGCAACAGAGAGCCAGGCAAAGGACAGGGACAGAGAATTCAGTGGAAAGACTGCGGGAATTCTGCTCCCAGAGATCATTCCTGCTCACAGTGTCCCTTGTAGAAAGGGGACATCATTGCAGGCAGCCTGGACTGAGCATGTGGGGTTTGTTGTTTAGGAAACCTGCTCAGGCTTTTCCATTCTTTCCTTACAAACAGGAAAACTTCTCTGGGCCTGTGTGCAGGCAGAGCCCTGAGGAGAGCACTTGGCACATGGTGCCGTGGGCTGGGACCGCCAGCTGCAGAGCTCAAGGGAAGAAGCCCCGTTGTGTCACAATGGCTCCTTAGCTTCATGTGCATCACCTGTGTCACAATAGTCTCCTTGATTCCATGAGGCCCCACTGTGTCACAATGGCTCCTTGGCTTCATGTGCATCACCTGTGTCACCATGGTCTCCTTGATTCCATGAGGCCCCACTGGGTCACAATGGCTCCTTGGCTTCATGTGCATCACCTGTGTCACCATGGTCTCCTTGATTCCATGAGGCCCCACTGTGACACAAAGGCTCCTTGGCTTCATGTGCATCACCTGTGTCACCATGGTCTCCTTGATTCCATGAGGCCCCACTTTGTCACAATGGCTCCTTGCTTCCATGAGATTCCGCAGTGTCACCATGCTCACCTTTGATCCACATTGTCATAATGGACAATTGCTTCCATGTGGCCCCACTGTGTCACAATAGCCCCTTGCTTCCATAGGTTTTCTAGAATGTAACATATAATTTTCTACAATGTAACAATGGACTCCTTGGTTCTGTGAGCTACCCTGCTTTTTGCAGAGGTGTCTTTGGTTCCAACAAGGCCCCGCTGTGTCTCAGTGCACCCTGGCTTCCATGCGCATCTGGAGTATCACAAAGGCTCCTTGGTTCCACGAGGTCTTGCTGTGTCACAATGGATCCTGTGCTCCATGAGGCCCTCCAAAGTCATCATGGAGCCTTGATTCCATGTGCTTCCATTGCGTCCCAGGGATCGCCTTGGTTCCATCAGTTTCCTTAGTGGCACAATGCTCTCCATGCTTCCATGAGGCCCTGCTTTGCCACAATGGTCCCCTTGTGTCCATGAGGCCCCGCTGTGTCCCAATGGACGGATGGTTCCATGAGGTTCCGTGCTGTCCCCATGGTCTTCTTGAATCCACAGTGTAACAATGGACCATTGCTTCCAGGCGGCCTCTCTGTGTCACAAGGGGCTCCTTGATTCCATGATTCCCCACGGTGTCACCATGGAGCCTTGTTTCTAGGAGGTTCTGTACTGTCACAATTGTCTCCTGGATCCCATGAGCCCCTGCAGTGTCACAATGGCTCCTTGCTTCCATGAGGAACACAAAAGCTTTGCATCAACACTGAGCAACAGCTGCTGAACACACCTGGGAGCATCTGCTTGCATCAAAAGAGGGCTTCAAGCTGAGAAAGGCAGCAGCAGCTTCCATCTGCAACAGAGAGACAGGCGAAGGACAGGGACAGAGAATTCAGTGGAAGGACTGCGAGAATTCTGCTCCCAGACATCATTCCTGCTCACAGTGTCCCTTGTAGAAAGGGGACATCATTCCAGGCAGCCTGGACTGAGTATGTGGGTTTGTTGTTGAGGAAACCTGCTCAGGCTTTTCCATTCTTTCCTTACAAACAGGAAAACTTCTCTGGGCCTGTGTGCAGGCAGAGCCCTGAGGAGAGCACTTGGCACATGGTGCCGTGGGCTGGGACCGCCAGCTGCAGAGCTCAAGGGAAGAAGCCCCGTTGTGTCACAATGGTCTCCTTAGCTTCATGTGGATCACCTGTGTCACAATAGTCTCCTTGATTCCATGAGGCCCCATTGGGTCACAATGGCTCCTCGGCTTCATGTGCATCACCTGTGTCACAATAGTCTCCTTGATTCCATGAGGCCCCACTGGGTCACAATGGCTCCTTGGCTTCATGTGCATCACCTGTGTCACCATGGTCTCCTTGATTCCATGAGGCCCCACTGTGTCACAATGCCTCCTTGCTTCCATGAGGTTCCGCAGTGTCACCATGCTCACCTTTGATCCACATTGTCATAATGGACAATTGCTTCCATGTGGCCCCACTGTGTCACAATAGACCCTTGGTTCCATAGGTTTTCTAGAATGTAACGTATAATTTTCTACAATGTAACAATGGACTCCTTGGTTCTGTGAGCTACCCTGCTTTTTGCAGAGGTGTCTTTGGTTCCAACAAGGCCGCGCTCTGTCTCAGTGCACCCTGGCTTCCATGCGCATCTGGAGTATCACAAAGGCTCCTTGGTTCCACGAGGTCTTGCTGTGTCACAATGGATCCTGTGCTCCATGAGGCCCTCCAAAGTCATCATGGAGCCTTGATTCCATGTGCTTCCATTGTGTCCCAGGGATTGCCTTGGTTCCATCAGTTTCCTTAGTGGCACAATGCTCTCCATGCTTCCATGATTGCCCACAATGTCACAATGCTCTCCATGCTTCCATGAGGCCCTGCTTTGCCACAATGGTCCCCTTGTGTCCATGAGGCCCCGCTGTGTCCCAATGGACGGATGGTTCCATGAGGTTCCGTGCTGTCCCCATGGTCTTCTTGAATCCGCAGTGTAACAATGGACCATTGCTTCCAGGCGGCCTCTCTGTGTCACAAGGGGCTCCTTGATTCCATGATTCCCCACGGTGTCACCATGGAGCCTTGTTTCTAGGAGGTTCTGTACTGTCACAATTGTCTCCTGGATCCCATGAGCCCCTGCAGTGTCACAATGGCTCCTTGCTTCCATGAAGAACACAAAAGCTTTGCATCAACACTGAGCAACAGCTGCTGAACACACCTGGGAGCATCTGCTTGCATCAAAAGAGGGCTTCAAGCTGAGAAAGGCACCAGCAGCTTCCATCTGCAACAGAGAGCCAGGCAAAGGACAGGGACAGAGAATTCAGTGGAAAGACTGCGGGAATTCTGCTTCCAGAGATCATTCCTGCTCACAGTGTCCCTTGTAGAAAGGGGACATCATTGCAGGCAGCCTGGACTGAGCATGTAGGGTTTGTTGTTTAGGAAACCTGCTCAGGCTTTTCCATTCTTTCCTTACAAACAGGAAAACTTCTCTGGGCCTGTGTGCAGGCAGAGCCCTGAGGAGAGCACTTGGCACATGGTGCCGTGGGCTGGGACCGCCAGCTGCAGAGCTCAAGGGAAGAAGCCCCGTTGTGTCACAATGGCTCCTTAGCTTCATGTGCATCACCTGTGTCACAATAGTCTCCTTGATTCCATGAGGCCCCACTGTGTCACAATGGCTCCTTGGCTTCATGTGCATCACCTGTGTCACCATGGTCTCCTTGATTCCATGAGGCCCCACTGTGTCACAATGGCTCCTTGCTTCCATGAGGTTCCGCAGTGTCACCATGCTCACCTTTGATCCACATTGTCATAATGGACAATTGCTTCCATGTGGCCCCACTGTGTCACAATAGCCCCTTGCTTCCATAGGTTTTCTAGAATGTAACGTATAATTTTCTACAATGTAACAATGGACTCCTTGGTTCTGTGAGCTACCCTGCTTTTTGCAGAGGTGTCTTTGGTTCCAACAAGGCCGCGCTGTGTCTCAGTGCACCCTGGCTTCCATGCGCATCTGGAGTATCACAAAGGCTCCTTGGTTCCACGAGGTCTTGCTGTGTCACAATGGATCCTGTGCTCCATGCGGCCCTCCAAAGTCATCATGGAGCCTTGATTCCATGTGCTTCCATTGTGTCCCAGTGATTGCCTTGGTTCCATCAGTTTCCTTAGTGGCACAATGCTCTCCATGCTTCCATGAGGCCCTGCTTTGCCACAATGGTCCCCTTGTGTCCATGAGGCCCCGCTGTGTCCCAATGGACGGATGGTTCCATGAGGTTCCGTGCTGTCCCCATGGTCTTCTTGAATCCGCAGTGTAACAATGGACCATTGCTTCCAGGCGGCCTCTCTGTGTCACAAGGGGCTCCTTGATTCCATGATTCCCCACGGTGTCACCATGGAGCCTTGTTTCTAGGAGGTTCTGTACTGTCACAATTGTCTCCTTGATCCCATGAGCCCCTGCAGTGTCACAATGGCTCCTTGCTTCCATGAGGAACACAAAAGCTTTGCATCAACACTGAGCAACAGCTGCTGAACACACCTGGGAGCATCTGCTTGCATCAAAAGAGGGCTTCAAGCTGAGAAAGGCAGCAGCAGCTTCCATCTGCAAGAGAGAGACAGGCGAAGGACAGGGACAGAGATATCAGTGGAAGGACTGCGAGAATTCTGCTCCCAGAGATCATTCCTGCTCACAGTGTCCCTTGTAGAAAGGGGACATCATTCCAGGCAGCCTGGACTGAGTATGTGGGTTTGTTGTTGAGGAAACCTGCTCAGGCTTTTCCATTCTTTCCTTACAAACAGGAAAACTTCTCTGGGCCTGTGTGCAGGCAGAGCCCTGAGGAGAGCACTTGGCACATGGTGCCGTGGGCTGGGACCGCCAGCTGCAGAGCTCAAGGGAAGAAGCCCCGTTGTGTCACAATGGCTCCTTAGCTTCATGTGGATCACCTGTGTCACAATAGTCTCCTTGATTCCATGAGGCCCCACTGTGTCACAATGGCTCCTTGGCTTCATGTGCATCACCTGTGTCACCATGGTCTCCTTGATTCCATGAGGCCCCACTGGGTCACAATGGCTCCTTGGCTTCATGTGCATCACCTGTGTCACCATGGTCTCCTTGATTCCATGAGGCCCCACTGGGTCACAATGGCTCCTTGGCTTCATGTGCATCACCTGTGTCACCATGGTCTCCTTGATTCCATGAGGCCCCACTGTGTCACAATGGCTCCTTGCTTCCATGAGGTTCCGCAGTGTCACCATGCTCACCTTTGATCCACATTGTCATAATGGACAATTGCTTCCATGTGGCCCCACTGTGTCACAATAGCCCCTTGCTTCCATAGGTTTTCTAGAATGTAACGTATAATTTTCTACAATGTAACAATGGACTCCTTGGTTCTGTGAGCTACCCTGCTTTTTGCAGAGGTATCTTTGGTTCCAACAAGGCCCCGCTGTGTCTCAGTGCACCCTGGCTTCCATGCGCATCTGGAGTATCACAAAGGCTCCTTGGTTCCACGAGGTCTTGCTGTGTCACAATGGATCCTGTGCTCCATGAGGCCCTCCAAAGTCATCATGGAGCCTTGATTCCATGTGCTTCCATTGCGTCCCAGGGATCGCCTTGGTTCCATCAGTTTCCTTAGTGGCACAATGCTCTCCATGCTTCCATGATTGCCCACAATGTCACAATGCTCTCCATGCTTCCATGAGGCCCTGCTTTGCCACAATGGTCCCCTTGTGTCCATGAGGCCCCGCTGTGTCCCAATGGACGGATGGTTCCATGAGGTTCCGTGCTGTCCCCATGGTCTTCTTGAATCCACAGTGTAACAATGGACCATTGCTTCCAGGCGGCCTCTCTGTGTCACAAGGGGCTCCTTGATTCCATGATTCCCCACGGTGTCACCATGGAGCCTTGTTTCTAGGAGGTTCTGTACTGTCACAATTGTCTCCTTGATCCCATGAGCCCCTGCAGTGTCACAATGGCTCCTTGCTTCCATGAGGAACACAAAAGCTTTGCATCAACCCTGAGCAACAGCTGCTGAACACACCTGGGAGCATCTGCTTGCATCAAAAGAGGGCTTCAAGCTGAGAAAGGCAGCAGCAGCTTCCATCTGCAACAGAGAGACAGGCAAAGGACAGGGACAGAGAATGCCGTGGAAAGACTGCGGGAATTCTGCTCCGAGAGATCATTCCTGCTCACAGTGTCCCTTGTAGAAAGGGGACATCATTCCAGGCAGCCTGGAATGAGCATGTAGGGTTTGTTGTTTAGGAAACCTGCTCAGGCTTTTCCATTCTTTCCTTACAAACAGGAAAACTTCTCTGGGCCTGTGTGCAGGCAGAGCCCTGAGGAGAGCAGTTGGCACATGGTGCCATGGGCTAGGACCGCCAGCTGCAGAGCTCAAGGGAAGAAGCCTCGTTGTGTCACAATGGCTCCTTAGCTTCATGTGCATCACCTGTGTCACAATAGTCTCCTTGATTCCATGAGGCCCCACTGGGTCACAATGGCTCCTTGGCTTCATGTGCATCACCTGTGTCACCATGGTCTCCTTGATTCCATGAGGCCCCACTGTGTCACAATGGCCCCTTGCTTCCATGAGGTTCCGCAGTGTCACCATGCTCACCTTTGATCCACATTGTCATAATGGACAATTGCTTCCATGTGGCCCCACTGTGTCACAATAGCCCCTTGCTTCCATAGGTTTTCTAGAATGTAATGTATAATTTTCTACAATGGAACAATGGACTCCTTGGTTCTGTGAGCTACCCTGCTTTTTGCAGAGGTGTCTTTGGTTCCAACAAGGCCGCGCTGTGTCTCAGTGCACCCTGGCTTCCATGCGCATCTGGAGTATCACAAAGGCTCCTTGGTTCCACGAGGTCTTGCTGTGTCACAATGGATCCTGTGCTCCATGAGGCCCTCCAAAGTCATCATGGAGCCTTGATTCCATGTGCTTCCATTGCGTCCCAGGGATCGCCTTGGTTCCATCAGTTTCCTTAGTGGCACAATGCTCTCCATGCTTCCATGATTGCCCACAATGTCACAATGCTCTCCATGCTTCCATGAGGCCCTGCTTTGCCACAATGGTCCCCTTGTGTCCATGAGGCCCCGCTGTGTCCCAATGGACGGATGGTTCCATGAGGTTCCGTGCTGTCCCCATGGTCTTCTTGAATCCGCAGTGTAACAATGGACCATTGCTTCCAGGCGGCCTCTCTGTGTCACAAGGGGCTCCTTGATTCCATGATTCCCCACGGTGTCACCATGGAGCCTTGTTTCTAGGAGGTTCTGTACTGTCACAATTGTCTCCTGGATCCCATGAGCCCCTGCAGTGTCACAATGGCTCCTTGCTTCCATGAGGAACACAAAAGCTTTGCATCAACACTGAGCAACAGCTGCTGAACACACCTGGGAGCATCTGCTTGCATCAAAAGAGGGCTTCAAGCTGAGAAAGGCAGCAGCAGCTTCCATCTGCAACAGAGAGCCAGGCAAAGGACAGGGACAGAGAATTCCGTGGAAAGACTGCGGGAATTCTGCTCCCAGAGATCATTCCTGCTCACAGTGTCCCTTGTAGAAAGGGGACATCATTGCAGGCAGCCTGGACTGAGCATGTAGGGTTTGTTGTTGAGGAAACCTGCTCAGGCTTTTCCATTCTTTCCTTACAAACAGGAAAACTTCTCTGGGCCTGTGTGCAGGCAGAGCCCTGAGGAGAGCACTTGGCACATGGTGCCGTGGGCTGGGACCGCCAGCTGCAGAGCTCAAGGGAAGAAGCCCCGTTGTGTCACAATGGTCTCCTTAGCTTCATGTGGATCACCTGTGTCACAATAGTCTCCTTGATTCCATGAGGCCCCACTGTGTCACAATGGCTCCTTGGCTTCATGTGCATCACCTGTGTCACCATGGTCTCCTTGATTCCATGAGGCCCCACTGGGTCACAATGGCTCCTTGGCTTCATGTGCATCACCTGTGTCACCATGGTCTCCTTGATTCCATGAGGCCCCACTGGGTCACAATGGCTCCTTGGCTTCATGTGCATCACCTGTGTCACCATGGTCTCCTTGATTCCATGAGGCCCCACTTTGTCACAATGGCTCCTTGCTTCCATGAGGTTCCGCAGTGTCACCATGCTCACCTTTGATCCACATTGTCATAATGGACAATTGCTTCCATGTGGCCCCACTGTGTCACAATAGCCCCTTGCTTCCATAGGTTTTCTAGAATGTAACGTATAATTTTCTACAATGTAACAATGGACTCCTTGGTTCTGTGAGCTACCCTGCTTTTTGCAGAGGTGTCTTTGGTTCCAACAAGGCCGCGCTGTGTCTCAGTGCACCCTGGCTTCCATGCGCATCTGGAGTATCACAAAGGCTCCTTGGTTCCACGAGGTCTTGCTGTGTCACAATGGATCCTGTGCTCCATGAGGCCCTCCAAAGTCATCATGGAGCCTTGATTCCATGTGCTTCCATTGTGTCCCAGGGATCGCCTTGGTTCCATCAGTTTCCTTAGTGGCACAATGCTCTCCATGCTTCCATGATTACCCACAATGTCACAATGCTCTCCATGCTTCCATGAGGCCCTGCTTTGCCACAATGGTCCCCTTGTGTCCATGAGGCCCCGCTGTGTCCCAATGGACGGATGGTTCCATGAGGTTCCGTGCTGTCCCCATGGTCTTCTTGAATCCGCAGTGTAACAATGGACCATTGCTTCCAGGCGGCCTCTCTGTGTCACAAGGGGCTCCTTGATTCCATGATTCCCCACGGTGTCACCATGGAGCCTTGTTTCTAGGAGGTTCTGTACTGTCACAATTGTCTCCTTGATCCCATGAGCCCCTGCAGTGTCACAATGGCTCCTTGCTTCCATGAGGAACACAAAAGCTTTGCATCAACACTGAGCAACAGCTGCTGAACACACCTGGGAGCATCTGCTTGCATCAAAAGAGGGCTTCAAGCTGAGAAAGGCACCAGCAGCTTCCATCTGCAAGAGAGAGATAGGCGAAGGACAGGGACAGAGATATCAGTGGAAGGACTGCGAGAATTCTGCTCCCAGAGATCATTCCTGCTCACAGTGTCCCTTGTAGAAAGGGGACATCACTCCGGGCAGCCTGGACTGAGTATGTGGGTTTGTTGTTTAGCAAACCTGCTCAGGCTTTTCCATTCTTTCCTTACAAACAGGAAAACTTCTCTGGGCCTGTGTGCAGGCAGAGCCCTGAGGAGAGCAGTAGGCACATGGTGCCGTGGGCTGGGACCGCCAGCTGCAGAGCTCAAGGGAAGAAGCCCCGTTGTGTCACAATGGCTCCTTAGCTTCATGTGCATCACCTGTGTCACAATGGTCTCCTTGATTCCATGAGGCCCCACTGGGTCACAATGGCTCCTTGGCTTCATGTGCATCACCTGTGTCACCATGGTCTCCTTGATTCCATGAGGCCCCACTTTGTCACAATGGCTCCTTGCTTCCATGAGGTTCCGCAGTGTCACCATGCTCACCTTTGATCCACATTGTCATAATGGACAATTGCTTCCATGTGGCCCCACTGTGTCACAATAGCCCCTTGCTTCCATAGGTTTTCTAGAATGTAACGTATAATTTTCTACAATGTAACAATGGACTCCTTGGTTCTGTGAGCTACCCTGCTTTTTGCAGAGGTGTCTTTGGTTCCAACAAGGCCGCGCTGTGTCTCAGTGCACCCTGGCTTCCATGCGCATCTGGAGTATCACAAAGGCTCCTTGGTTCCACGAGGTCTTGCTGTGTCACAATGGATCCTGTGCTCCATGAGGCCCTCCAAAGTCATCATGGAGCCTTGATTCCATGTGCTTCCATTGTGTCCCAGGGATCGCCTTGGTTCCATCAGTTTCCTTAGTGGCACAATGCTCTCCATGCTTCCATGATTGCCCACAATGTCACAATGCTCTCCATGCTTCCATGAGGCCCTGCTTTGCCACAATGGTCCCCTTGTGTCCATGAGGCCCCGCTGTGTCCCAATGGACGGATGGTTCCATGAGGTTCCGTGCTGTCCCCATGGTCTTCTTGAATCCGCAGTGTAACAATGGACCATTGCTTCCAGGCGGCCTCTCTGTGTCACAAGGGGCTCCTTGATTCCATGATTCCCCACGGTGTCACCATGGAGCCTTGTTTCTAGGAGGTTCTGTACTGTCACAATTGTCTCCTTGATGCCATGAGCCCCTGCAGTGTCACAATGGCTCCTTGCTTCCATGAGGAACACAAAAGCTTTGCATCAACACTGAGCAACAGCTGCTGAACACACCTGGGAGCATCTGCTTGCATCAAAAGAGGGCTTCAAGCTGAGAAAGGCAGCAGCAGCTTCCATCTGCAAGAGAGAGCCAGGCGAAGGACAGGGACAGAGATATCAGTGGAAGGACTGCGAGAATTCTGCTCCCAGAGATCATTCCTGCTCACAGTGTCCCTTGTAGAAAGGGGACATCATTGCAGGCAGCCTGGACTGAGTATGTGGGTTTGTTGTTTAGCAAACACGCTCAGGCTTTTCCATTCTTTCCTTACAAACAGGAAAACTTCTCTGGGCCTGTGTGCAGGCAGAACCCTGAGGAGAGCACTTGGCACATGGTGCCGTGGGCTGGGACCGCCAGCTGCAGAGCTCAAGGGAAGAAGCCCCGTTGTGTCACAATGGCTCCTTAGCTTCATGTGCATCACCTGTGTCACAATAGTCTCCTTGATTCCATGAGGCCCCACTGTGTCACAATGGCTCCTTGGCTTCATGTGCATCACCTGTGTCACCATGGTCTCCTTGATTCCATGAGGCCCCACTGGGTCACAATGGCTCCTTGGCTTCATGTGCATCACCTGTGTCACCATGGTCTCCTTGATTCCATGAGGCCCCACTTTGTCACAATGGCTCCTTGCTTCCATGAGGTTCTGCAGTGTCACCATGCTCACCTTTGATCCACATTGTCATAATGGACAATTGCTTCCATGTGGCCCCACTGTGTCACAATAGCCCCTTGCTTCCATAGGTTTTCTAGAATGTAATGTATAATTTTCTACAATGTAACAATGGACTCCTTGGTTCTGTGAGCTACCCTGCTTTTTGCAGAGGTGTCTTTGGTTCCAACAAGGCCCCGCTCTGTCTCAGTGCACCCTGGCTTCCATGCGCATCTGGAGTATCACAAAGGCTCCTTGGTTCCACGAGGTCTTGCTGTGTCACAATGGATCCTGTGCTCCATGAGGCCCTCCAAAGTCATCAGGGAGCCTTGATTCCATGTGCTTCCATTGCGTCCCAGGGATCGCCTTGGTTCCATCAGTTTCCTTAGTGGCACAATGCTCTCCATGCTTCCATGAGGCCCTGCTTTGCCACAATGGTCCCCTTGTGTCCATGAGGCCCCGCTGTGTCCCAGTGGATGGATGGTTCCATGAGGTTCCGTGCTGTCCCCATGGTCTTCTTGAATCCGCAGTGTAACAATGGACCATTGCTTCCAGGCGGCCTCTCTGTGTCACAAGGGGCTCCTTGATTCCATAATTCCCCACGGTGTCACCATGGAGCCTTGTTTCTAGGAGGTTCTGTACTGTCACAATTGTCTCCTTGATCCCATGAGCCCCTGCAGTGTCACAATGGCTCCTTGCTTCCATGAGGAACACAAAAGCTTTGCATCAACACTGAGCAACAGCTGCTGAACACACCTGGGAGCATCTGCTTGCATCAAAAGAGGGCTTCAAGCTGAGAAAGGCACCAGCAGCTTCCATCTGCAACAGAGAGACAGGCGAAGGACAGGGACAGAGATATCAGTGGAAGGACTGCGATAATTCTGCTCCCAGAGATCATTCCTGCTCACAGTGTCCCTTGTAGAAAGGGGACATCATTCCAGGCAGCCTGGACTGAGCATGTAGGGTTTGTTGTTTAGGAAAGCTGCTCAGGCTTTTCCATTCTTTCCTTACAAACAGGAAAACTTCTCTGGGCCTGTGTGCAGGCAGAGCCCTGAGGAGAGCAGTAGGCACATGGTGCCGTGGGCTGGGACCGCCAGCTGCAGAGCTCGAGGGAAGAAGCCCCGTTGTGTCACAATGGTCTCCTTAGCTTCATGTGGATCACCTGTGTCACAATAGTCTCCTTGATTCCATGAGGCCCCACAGTGTCACAATGGCTCCTTGGCTTCATGTGCATCACCTGTGTCACCATGGTCTCCTTGATTCCATGAGGCCCCACTTTGTCACAATGGCTCCTTGCTTCCATGAGGTTCCGCAGTTTCACCATGCTCACCTTTGATCCACATTGTCATAATGGACAATTGCTTCCATGTGGCCCCACTGTGTCACAATAGCCCCTTGCTTCCATAGGTTTTCTAGAATGTAATGTATAATTTTCTACAATGTAACAATGGACTCCTTGGTTCTGTGAGCTACCCTGCTTTTTGCAGAGGTGTCTTTGGTTCCAACAAGGCCCCGCTGTGTCTCAGTGCACCCTGGCTTCCATGCGCATCTGGAGTATCACAAAGGCTCCTTGGTTCCACGAGGTCTTGCTGTGTCACAATGGATCCTGTGCTCCATGAGGCCCTCCAAAGTCATCATGGAGCCTTGATTCCATGTGCTTCCATTGCGTCCCAGGGATCGCCTTGGTTCCATCAGTTTCCTTAGTGGCACAATGCTCTCCATGCTTCCATGAGGCCCTGCTTTGCCACAATGCTCCCCTTGTGTCCACGAGGCCCCGCTGTGTCCCAATGGACGGATGGTTCCATGAGGTTCCGTGCTGTCCCCATGGTCTTCTTGAATCCGCAGTGTAACAATGGACCATTGCTTCCAGGCGGCCTCTCTGTGTCACAAGGGGCTCCTTGATTCCATGATTCCCCACGGTGTCACCATGGAGCCTTGTTTCTAGGAGGTTCTGTACTGTCACAATTGTCTCCTGGATCCCATGAGCCCCTGCAGTGTCACAATGGCTCCTTGCTTCCATGAGGAATACAAAAGCTTTGCATCAACACTGAGCAACAGCTGCTGAACACATCTGGGAGCATCTGCTTGCATCAAAAGAGGGCTTCAAGCTGAGAAAGGCAGCAGCAGCTTCCATCTGCAAGAGAGAGACAGGCGAAGGACAGGGACAGAGAATTCAGTGGAAGGACTGCGAGAATTCTGCTCCCAGACATCATTCCTGCTCACAGTGTCCCTTGTAGAAAGGGGACATCATTCCAGGCAGCCTGGACTGAGTATGTGGGTTTGTTGTTGAGGAAACCTGCTCAGGCTTTTCCATTCTTTCCTTACAAACAGGAAAACTTCTCTGGGCCTGTGTGCAGGCAGAGCCCTGAGGAGAGCAGTAGGCACATGGTGCCGTGGGCTGGGACCGCCAGCTGCAGAGCTCAAGGGAAGAAGCCCCGTTGTGTCACAATGGCTCCTTGGCTTCATGTGCATCAGCTGTGTCACAATAGTCTCCTTGATTCCATGAGGCCCCACAGTGTCACAATGGCTCCTTGGCTTCATGTGCATCACCTGTGTCACCATGGTCTCCTAGATTCCATGAGGCCCCACTGTGTCACAATGGCCCCTTGCTTCCATGAGGTTCCGCAGTGTCACCATGCTCACCTTTGATCCACATTGTCATAATGGACAATTGCTTCCATGTGGCCCCACCGTGTCACAATAGCCCCTTGGTTCCATAGGTTTTCTAGAATGTAATGTATAATTTTCTACAATGTAACAATGGACTCCTTGGTTCTGTGAGCTACCCTGCTTTTTGCAGAGGTGTCTTTGGTTCCAACAAGGCCCCGCTGTGTCTCAGTGCACCCTGGCTTCCATGCGCATCTGGAGTATCACAAAGGCTCCTTGGTTCCACGAGGTCTTGCTGTGTCACAATGGATCCTGTGCTCCATGAGGCCCTCCAAAGTCATCATGGAGCCTTGATTCCATGTGCTTCCATTGCGTCCCAGGGATCGCCTTGGTTCCATCAGTTTCCTTAGTGGCACAATGCTCTCCATGCTTCCATGATTGCCCACAATGTCACAATGCTCTCCATGCTTCCATGAGGCCCTGCTTTGCCACAATGGTCCCCTTGTGTCCATGAGGCCCCGCTGTGTCCCAATGGACGGATGGTTCCATGAGGTTCCGTGCTGTCCCCATGGTCTTCTTGAATCCACAGTGTAACAATGGACCATTGCTTCCAGGCGGCCTCTCTGTGTCACAAGGGGCTCCTTGATTCCATGATTCCCCACGGTGTCACCATGGAGCCTTGTTTCTAGGAGGTTCTGTACTGTCACAATTGTCTCCTGGATCCCATGAGCCCCTGCAGTGTCACAATGGCTCCTTGCTTCCATGAGGAACACAAAAGCTTTGCATCAACACTGAGCAACAGCTGCTGAACACACCTGGGAGCATCTGCTTGCATCAAAAGAGGGCTTCAAGCTGAGAAAGGCACCAGCAGCTTCCATCTGCAACAGAGAGCCAGGCAAAGGACAGGGACAGAGAATTCAGTGGAAAGACTGCGGGAATTCTGCTCCCAGAGATCATTCCTGCTCACAGTGTCCCTTGTAGAAAGGGGACATCATTCCAGGCAGCCTGGACTGAGCATGTAGGGTTTGTTGTTTAGGAAACCTGCTCAGGCTTTTCCATTCTTTCCTTACAAACAGGAAAACTTCTCTGGGCCTGTGTGCAGGCAGAGCCCTGAGGAGAGCACTTGGCACATGGTGCCGTGGGCTGGGACCGCCAGCTGCAGAGCTCAAGGGAAGAAGCCCCGTTGTGTCACAATGGCTCCTTAGCTTCATGTGCATCAGCTGTGTCACAATAGTCTCCTTGATTCCATGAGGCCCCACTGTGTCACAATGGCTCCTTGGCTTCATGTGCATCACCTGTGTCACCATGGTCTCCTTGATTCCATGAGGCCCCACTGGGTCACAATGGCTCCTTGGCTTCATGTGCATCACCTGTGTCACCATGGTCTCCTTGATTCCATGAGGCCCCACTGTGTCACAATGGCTCCTTGGCTTCATGTGCATCACCTGTGTCACCATGGTCTCCTTGATTCCATGAGGCCCCACTTTGTCACAATGGCTCCTTGCTTCCATGAGATTCCGCAGTGTCACCATGCTCACCTTTGATCCACATTGTCATAATGGACAATTGCTTCCATGTGGCCCCACTGTGTCACAATAGCCCCTTGCTTCCATAGGTTTTCTAGAATGTAATGTATAATTTTCTACAATGTAACAATGGACTCCTTGGTTCTGTGAGCTACCCTGCTTTTTGCAGAGGTGTCTTTGGTTCCAACAAGGCCGCGCTGTGTCTCAGTGCACCCTGGCTTCCATGCGCATCTGGAGTATCACAAAGGCTCCTTGGTTCCACGAGGTCTTGCTGTGTCACAATGGATCCTGTGCTCCATGAGGCCCTCCAAAGTCATCATGGAGCCTTGATTCCATGTGCTTCCATTGCGTCCCAGGGATCGCCTTGGTTCCATCAGTTTCCTTAGTGGCACAATGCTCTCCATGCTTCCATGATTGCCCACAATGTCACAATGCTCTCCATGCTTCCATGAGGCCCTGCTTTGCCACAATGGTCCCCTTGTGTCCATGAGGCCCCGCTGTGTCCCAATGGACGGATGGTTCCATGAGGTTCCGTGCTGTCCCCATGGTCTTCTTGAATCCACAGTGTAACAATGGACCATTGCTTCCAGGCGGCCTCTCTGTGTCACAAGGGGCTCCTTGATTCCATGATTCCCCACGGTGTCACCATGGAGCCTTGTTTCTAGGAGGTTCTGTACTGTCACAATTGTCTCCTTGATCCCATGAGCCCCTGCAGTGTCACAATGGCTCCTTGCTTCCATGAGGAACACAAAAGCTTTGCATCAACACTGAGCAACAGCTGCTGAACACACCTGGGAGCATCTGCTTGCATCAAAAGAGGGCTTCAAGCTGAGAAAGGCAGCAGCAGCTTCCATCTGCAAGAGAGAGCCAGGCGAAGGACAGGGACAGAGATATCAGTGGAAGGACTGCGAGAATTCTGCTCCCAGAGATCATTCCTGCTCACAGTGTCCCTTGTAGAAAGGGGACATCATTCCAGGCAGCCTGGACTGAGTATGTGGGTTTGTTGTTGAGGAAACCTGCTCAGGCTTTTCCATTCTTTCCTTACAAACAGGAAAACTTCTCTGGGCCTGTGTGCAGGCAGAGCCCTGAGGAGAGCACTTGGCACATGGTGCCGTGGGCTGGGACCGCCAGCTGCAGAGCTCAAGGGAAGAAGCCCCGTTGTGTCACAATGGCTCCTTAGCTTCATGTGGATCACCTGTGTCACAATAGTCTCCTTGATTCCATGAGGCCCCACTGGGTCACAATGGCTCCTTGGCTTCATGTGCATCACCTGTGTCACCATGGTCTCCTTGATTCCATGAGGCCCCACTGGGTCACAATGGCTCCTTGGCTTCATGTGCATCACCTGTGTCACCATGGTCTCCTTGATTCCATGAGGCCCCACTGTGTCACAATGGCTCCTTGCTTCCATGAGATTCCGCAGTGTCACCATGCTCACCTTTGATCCACATTGTCATAATGGACAATTGCTTCCATGTGGCCCCACTGTGTCACAATAGACCTTTGGTTCCATAGGTTTTCTAGAATGTAACGTATAATTTTCTACAATGTAACAATGGACTCCTTGGTTCTGTGAGCTACCCTGCTTTTTGCAGAGGTGTCTTTGGTTCCAACAAGGCCCCTCTGTGTCTCAGTGCACCCTGGCTTCCATGCGCATCTGGAGTATCACAAAGGCTCCTTGGTTCCACGAGGTCTTGCTGTGTCACAATGGATCCTGTGCTCCATGAGGCCCTCCAAAGTCATCATGGAGCCTTGATTCCATGTGCTTCCATTGCGTCCCAGGGATCGCCTTGGTTCCATCAGTTTCCTTAGTGGCACAATGCTCTCCATGCTTCCATGATTGCCCACAATGTCACAATGCTCTCCATGCTTCCATGAGGCCCTGCTTTGCCACAATGGTCCCCTTGTGTCCATGAGGCCCCGCTGTGTCCCAATGGACGGATGGTTCCATGAGGTTCCGTGCTGTCCCCATGGTCTTCTTGAATCCGCAGTGTAACAATGGACCATTGCTTCCAGGCGGCCTCTCTGTGTCACAAGGGGCTCCTTGATTCCATGATTCCCCACGGTGTCACCATGGAGCCTTGTTTCTAGGAGGTTCTGTACTGTCACAATTGTCTCCTTGATCCCATGAGCCCCTGCAGTGTCACAATGGCTCCTTGCTTCCATGAGGAACACAAAAGCTTTGCATCAACACTGAGCAACAGCTGCTGAACACACCTGCGAGCATCTGCTTGCATCAAAAGAGGGCTTCAAGCTGAGAAAGGCAGCAGCAGCTTCCATCTGCAACAGAGAGCCAGGCAAAGGACAGGGACAGAGAATTCCGTGGAAAGACTGCGGGAATTCTGCTCCCAGAGATCATTCCTGCTCACAGTGTCCCTTGTAGAAAGGGGACATCATTGCAGGCAGCCTGGACTGAGCATGTGGGGTTTGTTGTTTAGGAAAGCTGCTCAGGCTTTTCCATTCTTTCCTTACAAACAGGAAAACTTCTCTGGGCCTGTGTGCAGGCAGAGCCCTGAGGAGAGCAGATGGCACATGGTGCCGTGGGCTGGGACCGCCAGCTGCAGAGCTCAAGGGAAGAAGCCCCGTTGTGTCACAATGGCTCCTTAGCTTCATGTGCATCACCTGTGTCACAATAGTCTCCTTGATTCCATGAGGCCCCACTGTGTCACAATGGCTCCTTGGCTTCATGTGCATCACCTGTGTCACCATGGTCTCCTTGATTCCATGAGGCCCCACTGGGTCACAATGGCTCCTTGGCTTCATGTGCATCACCTGTGTCACCATGGTCTCCTTGATTCCATGAGGCCCCACTGTGACACAAAGGCTCCTTGGCTTCATGTGCATCACCTGTGTCACCATGGTCTCCTTGATTCCATGAGGCCCCACTTTGTCACAATGGCTCCTTGCTTCCATGAGATTCCGCAGTGTCACCATGCTCACCTTTGATCCACATTGTCATAATGGACAATTGCTTCCATGTGGCCCCACTGTGTCACAATAGCCCCTTGCTTCCATAGGTTTTCTAGAATGTAACATATAATTTTCTACAATGTAACAATGGACTCCTTGGTTCTGTGAGCTACCCTGCTTTTTGCAGAGGTGTCTTTGGTTCCAACAAGGCCCCGCTCTGTCTCAGTGCACCCTGGCTTCCATGCGCATCTGGAGTATCACAAAGGCTCCTTGGTTCCACGAGGTCTTGCTGTGTCACAATGGATCCTGTGCTCCATGAGGCCCTCCAAAGTCATCATGGAGCCTTGATTCCATGTGCTTCCATTGCGTCCCAGGGATCGCCTTGGTTCCATCAGTTTCCTTAGTGGCACAATGCTCTCCATGCTTCCATGAGGCCCTGCTTTGCCACAATGGTCCCCTTGTGTCCATGAGGCCCCGCTGTGTCCCAATGGACGGATGGTTCCATGAGGTTCCGTGCTGTCCCCATGGTCTTCTTGAATCCGCAGTGTAACAATGGACCATTGCTTCCAGGCGGCCTCTCTGTGTCACAAGGGGCTCCTTGATTCCATGATTCCCCACGGTGTCACCATGGAGCCTTGTTTCTAGGAGGTTCTGTACTGTCACAATTGTCTCCTGGATCCCCATGAGCCCCTGCAGTGTCACAATGGCTCCTTGCTTCCATGAGGAACACAAAAGCTTTGCATCAACCCTGAGCAACAGCTGCTGAACACACCTGGGAGCATCTGCTTGCATCAAAAGAGGGCTTCAAGCTGAGAAAGGCAGCAGCAGCTTCCATCTGCAACAGAGAGACAGGCAAAGGACAGGGACAGAGAATTCAGTGGAAGGACTGCGAGAATTCTGCTCCCAGACATCATTCCTGCTCACAGTGTCCCTTGTAGAAAGGGGACATCATTCCAGGCAGCCTGGACTGAGTATGTGGGTTTGTTGTTGAGGAAACCTGCTCAGGCTTTTCCATTCTTTCCTTACAAACAGGAAAACTTCTCTGGGCCTGTGTGCAGGCAGAGCCCTGAGGAGAGCACTTGGCACATGGTGCCGTGGGCTGGGACCGCCAGCTGCAGAGCTCAAGGGAAGAAGCCCCGTTGTGTCACAATGGTCTCCTTAGCTTCATGTGGATCACCTGTGTCACAATAGTCTCCTTGATTCCATGAGGCCCCACTGGGTCACAATGGCTCCTCGGCTTCATGTGCATCACCTGTGTCACCATGGTCTCCTTGATTCCATGAGGCCCCACTGGGTCACAATGGCTCCTTGGCTTCATGTGCATCACCTGTGTCACCATGGTCTCCTTGATTCCATGAGGCCCCACTGTGTCACAATGCCTCCTTGCTTCCATGAGGTTCCGCAGTGTCACCATGCTCACCTTTGATCCACATTGTCATAATGGACAATTGCTTCCATGTGGCCCCACTGTGTCACAATAGACCCTTGGTTCCATAGGTTTTCTAGAATGTAACGTATAATTTTCTACAATGTAACAATGGACTCCTTGGTTCTGTGAGCTACCCTGCTTTTTGCAGAGGTGTCTTTGGTTCCAACAAGGCCGCGCTGTGTCTCAGTGCACCCTGGCTTCCATGCGCATCTGGAGTATCACAAAGGCTCCTTGGTTCCACGAGGTCTTGCTGTGTCACAATGGATCCTGTGCTCCATGAGGCCCTCCAAAGTCATCATGGAGCCTTGATTCCATGTGCTTCCATTGTGTCCCAGGGATCGCCTTGGTTCCATCAGTTTCCTTAGTGGCACAATGCTCTCCATGCTTCCATGATTGCCCACAATGTCACAATGCTCTCCATGCTTCCATGAGGCCCTGCTTTGCCACAATGGTCCCCTTGTGTCCATGAGGCCCCGCTGTGTCCCAATGGACGGATGGTTCCATGAGGTTCCGTGCTGTCCCCATGGTCTTCTTGAATCCGCAGTGTAACAATGGACCATTGCTTCCAGGCGGCCTCTCTGTGTCACAAGGGGCTCCTTGATTCCATGATTCCCCACGGTGTCACCATGGAGCCTTGTTTCTAGGAGGTTCTGTACTGTCACAATTGTCTCCTGGATCCCATGAGCCCCTGCAGTGTCACAATGGCTCCTTGCTTCCATGAGGAACACAAAAGCTTTGCATCAACACTGAGCAACAGCTGCTGAACACACCTGGGAGCATCTGCTTGCATCAAAAGAGGGCTTCAAGCTGAGAAAGGCACCAGCAGCTTCCATCTGCAACAGAGAGCCAGGCAAAGGACAAGGAGAGAGAATTCCGTGGAAAGACTGCGGGAATTCTGCTCCCAGAGATCATTCCTGCTCACAGTGTCCCTTGTAGAAAGGGGACATCATTCCAGGCAGCCTGGAATGAGCATGTAGGGTTTGTTGTTTAGGAAACCTGCTCAGGCTTTTCCATTCTTTCCTTACAAACAGGAAAACTTCTCTGGGCCTGTGTGCAGGCAGAGCCCTGAGGAGAGCACTTGGCACATGGTGCCGTGGGCTGGGACCGCCAGCTGCAGAGCTCAAGGGAAGAAGCCCCGTTGTGTCACAATGGCTCCTTAGCTTCATGTGCATCACCTGTGTCACAATAGTCTCCTTGATTCCATGAGGCCCCACTGTGTCACAATGGCTCCTTGGCTTCATGTGCATCACCTGTGTCACCATGGTCTCCTTGATTCCATGAGGCCCCACTGGGTCACAATGGCTCCTTGGCTTCATGTGCATCACCTGTGTCACCATGGTCTCCTTGATTCCATGAGGCCCCACTGTGTCACAATGGCTCCTTGCTTCCATGAGGTTCCGCAGTGTCACCATGCTCACCTTTGATCCACATTGTCATAATGGACAATTGCTTCCATGTGGCCCCACTGTGTCACAATAGCCCCTTGCTTCCATAGGTTTTCTAGAATGTAACGTATAATTTTCTACAATGTAACAATGGACTCCTTGGTTCTGTGAGCTACCCTGCTTTTTGCAGAGGTGTCTTTGGTTCCAACAAGGCCGCGCTGTGTCTCAGTGCACCCTGGCTTCCATGCACATCTGGAGTATCACAAAGGCTCCTTGGTTCCACGAGGTCTTGCTGTGTCACAATGGATCCTGTGCTCCATGCGGCCCTCCAAAGTCATCATGGAGCCTTGATTCCATGTGCTTCCATTGCGTCCCAGGGATCGCCTTGGTTCCATCAGTTTCCTTAGTGGCACAATGCTCTCCATGCTTCCATGAGGCCCTGCTTTGCCACAATGGTCCCCTTGTGTCCATGAGGCCCCGCTGTGTCCCAATGGACGGATGGTTCCATGAGGTTCCGTGCTGTCCCCATGGTCTTCTTGAATCCGCAGTGTAACAATGGACCATTGCTTCCAGGCGGCCTCTCTGTGTCACAAGGGGCTCCTTGATTCCATGATTCCCCACGGTGTCACCATGGAGCCTTGTTTCTAGGAGGTTCTGTACTGTCACAATTGTCTCCTTGATGCCATGAGCCCCTGCAGTGTCACAATGGCTCCTTGCTTCCATGAGGAACACAAAAGCTTTGCATCAACACTGAGCAACAGCTGCTGAACACACCTGGGAGCATCTGCTTGCATCAAAAGAGGGCTTCAAGCTGAGAAAGGCAGCAGCAGCTTCCATCTGCAAGAGAGAGACAGGCGAAGGACAGGGACAGAGATATCAGTGGAAGGACTGCGAGAATTCTGCTCCCAGAGATCATTCCTGCTCACAGTGTCCCTTGTAGAAAGGGGACATCATTCCAGGCAGCCTGGACTGAGTATGTGGGTTTGTTGTTGAGGAAACCTGCTCAGGCTTTTCCATTCTTTCCTTACAAACAGGAAAACTTCTCTGGGCCTGTGTGCAGGCAGAGCCCTGAGGAGAGCACTTGGCACATGGTGCCGTGGGCTGGGACCGCCAGCTGCAGAGCTCAAGGGAAGAAGCCCTGTTGTGTCACAATGGCTCCTTAGCTTCATGTGGATCACCTGTGTCACAATAGTCTCCTTGATTCCATGAGGCCCCACTGGGTCACAATGGCTCCTTGGCTTCATGTGCATCACCTGTGTCACCATGGTCTCCTTGATTCCATGAGGCCCCACTGTGTCACAATGGCTCCTTGGCTTCATGTGCATCACCTGTGTCACCATGGTCTCCTTGATTCCATGAGGCCCCACTGTGTCACAATGGCTCCTTGGCTTCATGTGCATCACCTGTGTCACCATGGTCTCCTTGATTCCATGAGGCCCCACTGGGTCACAATGGCTCCTTGGCTTCATGTGCATCACCTGTGTCACCATGGTCTCCTTGATTCCATGAGGCCCCACTGTGTCACAATGCCTCCTTGCTTCCATGAGGTTCCGCAGTGTCACCATGCTCACCTTTGATCCACATTGTCATAATGGACAATTGCTTCCATGTGGCCCCACTGTGTCACAATAGACCCTTGGTTCCATAGGTTTTCTAGAATGTAACGTATAATTTTCTACAATGTAACAATGGACTCCTTGGTTCTGTGAGCTACCCTGCTTTTTGCAGAGGTGTCTTTGGTTCCAACAAGGCCGCGCTGTGTCTCAGTGCACCCTGGCTTCCATGCGCATCTGGAGTATCACAAAGGCTCCTTGGTTCCACGAGGTCTTGCTGTGTCACAATGGATCCTGTGCTCCATGAGGCCCTCCAAAGTCATCATGGAGCCTTGATTCCATGTGCTTCCATTGTGTCCCAGGGATCGCCTTGGTTCCATCAGTTTCCTTAGTGGCACAATGCTCTCCATGCTTCCATGATTGCCCACAATGTCACAATGCTCTCCATGCTTCCATGAGGCCCTGCTTTGCCACAATGGTCCCCTTGTGTCCATGAGGCCCCGCTGTGTCCCAATGGACGGATGGTTCCATGAGGTTCCGTGCTGTCCCCATGGTCTTCTTGAATCCGCAGTGTAACAATGGACCATTGCTTCCAGGCGGCCTCTCTGTGTCACAAGGGGCTCCTTGATTCCATGATTCCCCACGGTGTCACCATGGAGCCTTGTTTCTAGGAGGTTCTGTACTGTCACAATTGTCTCCTGGATCCCATGAGCCCCTGCAGTGTCACAATGGCTCCTTGCTTCCATGAGGAACACAAAAGCTTTGCATCAACACTGAGCAACAGCTGCTGAACACACCTGGGAGCATCTGCTTGCATCAAAAGAGGGCTTCAAGCTGAGAAAGGCACCAGCAGCTTCCATCTGCAACAGAGAGCCAGGCAAAGGACAAGGAGAGAGAATTCCGTGGAAAGACTGCGGGAATTCTGCTCCCAGAGATCATTCCTGCTCACAGTGTCCCTTGTAGAAAGGGGACATCATTCCAGGCAGCCTGGAATGAGCATGTAGGGTTTGTTGTTTAGGAAACCTGCTCAGGCTTTTCCATTCTTTCCTTACAAACAGGAAAACTTCTCTGGGCCTGTGTGCAGGCAGAGCCCTAAGGAGAGCAGTTGGCACATGGTGCCATGGGCTAGGACCGCCAGCTGCAGAGCTCAAGGGAAGAAGCCCCGTTGTGTCACAATGGCTCCTTAGCTTCATGTGCATCACCTGTGTCACAATGGTCTCCTTGATTCCATGAGGCCCCACTGTGTCACAATGGCTCCTTGGCTTCATGTGCATCACCTGTGTCACCATGGTCTCCTTGATTCCATGAGGCCCCACTGTGTCACAATGGCCCCTTGCTTCCATGAGGTTCCGCAGTGTCACCATGTTCACCTTTGATCCACATTGTCATAATGGACAATTGCTTCCATGTGGCCCCACTGTGTCACAATAGCCCCTTGCTTCCATAGGTTTTCTAGAATGTAATGTATAATTTTCTACAATGTAACAATGGACTCCTTGGTTCTGTGAGCTACCCTGCTTTTTGCAGAGGTGTCTTTGGTTCCAACAAGGCCCCTCTGTGTCTCAGTGCACCCTGGCTTCCATGCGCATCTGGAGTATCACAAAGGCTCCTTGGTTCCACGAGGTCTTGCTGTGTCACAATGGATCCTGTGCTCCATGAGGCCCTCCAAAGTCATCATGGAGCCTTGATTCCATGTGCTTCCATTGCGTCCCAGGGATCGCCTTGGTTCCATCAGTTTCCTTAGTGGCACAATGCTCTCCATGCTTCCATGAGGCCCTGCTTTGCCACAATGGTCCCCTTGTGTCCATGAGGCCCCGCTGTGTCCCAATGGACGGATGGTTCCATGAGGTTCCGTGCTGTCCCCATGGTCTTCTTGAATCCGCAGTGTAACAATGGACCATTGCTTCCAGGCGGCCTCTCTGTGTCACAAGGGGCTCCTTGATTCCATGATTCCCCACGGTGTCACCATGGAGCCTTGTTTCTAGGAGGTTCTGTACTGTCACAATTGTCTCCTGGATCCCATGAGCCCCTGCAGTGTCACAATGGCTCCTTGCTTCCATGAGGAACACAAAAGCTTTGCATCAACACTGAGCAACAGCTGCTGAACACACCTGGGAGCATCTGCTTGCATCAAAAGAGGGCTTCAAGCTGAGAAAGGCAGCAGCAGCTTCCATCTGCAACAGAGAGCCAGGCAAAGGACAGGGACAGAGAATTCAGTGGAAAGACTGCGGGAATTCTGCTTCCAGAGATCATTCCTGCTCACAGTGTCCCTTGTAGAAAGGGGACATCATTGCAGGCAGCCTGGACTGAGCATGTAGGGTTTGTTGTTTAGGAAACCTGCTCAGGCTTTTCCATTCTTTCCTTACAAACAGGAAAACTTCTCTGGGCCTGTGTGCAGGCAGAGCCCTGAGGAGAGCACTTGGCACATGGTGCCGTGGGCTGGGACCGCCAGCTGCAGAGCTCAAGGGAAGAAGCCCCGTTGTGTCACAATGGCTCCTTAGCTTCATGTGCATCACCTGTGTCACAATAGTCTCCTTGATTCCATGAGGCCCCACTGTGTCACAATGGCTCCTTGGCTTCATGTGCATCACCTGTGTCACCATGGTCTCCTTGATTCCATGAGGCCCCACTGGGTCACAATGGCTCCTTGGCTTCATGTGCATCACCTGTGTCACCATGGTCTCCTTGATTCCATGAGGCCCCACTGTGTCACAATGGCTCCTTGCTTCCATGAGGTTCCGCAGTGTCACCATGCTCACCTTTGATCCACATTGTCATAATGGACAATTGCTTCCATGTGGCCCCACTGTGTCACAATAGCCCCTTGCTTCCATAGGTTTTCTAGAATGTAACGTATAATTTTCTACAATGTAACAATGGACTCCTTGGTTCTGTGAGCTACCCTGCTTTTTGCAGAGGTGTCTTTGGTTCCAACAAGGCCGCGCTGTGTCTCAGTGCACCCTGGCTTCCATGCGCATCTGGAGTATCACAAAGGCTCCTTGGTTCCACGAGGTCTTGCTGTGTCACAATGGATCCTGTGCTCCATGCGGCCCTCCAAAGTCATCATGGAGCCTTGATTCCATGTGCTTCCATTGCGTCCCAGGGATCGCCTTGGTTCCATCAGTTTCCTTAGTGGCACAATGCTCTCCATGCTTCCATGAGGCCCTGCTTTGCCACAATGGTCCCCTTGTGTCCATGAGGCCCCGCTGTGTCCCAATGGACGGATGGTTCCATGAGGTTCCGTGCTGTCCCCATGGTCTTCTTGAATCCGCAGTGTAACAATGGACCATTGCTTCCAGGCGGCCTCTCTGTGTCACAAGGGGCTCCTTGATTCCATGATTCCCCACGGTGTCACCATGGAGCCTTGTTTCTAGGAGGTTCTGTACTGTCACAATTGTCTCCTTGATGCCATGAGCCCCTGCAGTGTCACAATGGCTCCTTGCTTCCATGAGGAACACAAAAGCTTTGCATCAACACTGAGCAACAGCTGCTGAACACACCTGGGAGCATCTGCTTGCATCAAAAGAGGGCTTCAAGCTGAGAAAGGCACCAGCAGCTTCCATCTGCAAGAGAGAGACAGGCGAAGGACAGGGACAGAGATATCAGTGGAAGGACTGCGAGAATTCTGCTCCCAGAGATCATTCCTGCTCACAGTGTCCCTTGTAGAAAGGGGACATCATTCCAGGCAGCCTGGACTGAGTATGTGGGTTTGTTGTTGAGGAAACCTGCTCAGGCTTTTCCATTCTTTCCTTACAAACAGGAAAACTTCTCTGGGCCTGTGTGCAGGCAGAGCCCTGAGGAGAGCACTTGGCACATGGTGCCGTGGGCTGGGACCGCCAGCTGCAGAGCTCAAGGGAAGAAGCCCTGTTGTGTCACAATGGCTCCTTAGCTTCATGTGGATCACCTGTGTCACAATAGTCTCCTTGATTCCATGAGGCCCCACTGGGTCACAATGGCTCCTTGGCTTCATGTGCATCACCTGTGTCACCATGGTCTCCTTGATTCCATGAGGCCCCACTGTGTCACAATGGCTCCTTGGCTTCATGTGCATCACCTGTGTCACCATGGTCTCCTTGATTCCATGAGGCCCCACTGTGTCACAATGGCTCCTTGGCTTCATGTGCATCACCTGTGTCACCATGGTCTCCTTGATTCCATGAGGCCCCACTGGGTCACAATGGCTCCTTGGCTTCATGTGCATCACCTGTGTCACCATGGTCTCCTTGATTCCATGAGGCCCCACTGTGTCACAATGCCTCCTTGCTTCCATGAGGTTCCGCAGTGTCACCATGCTCACCTTTGATCCACATTGTCATAATGGACAATTGCTTCCATGTGGCCCCACTGTGTCACAATAGACCCTTGGTTCCATAGGTTTTCTAGAATGTAACGTATAATTTTCTACAATGTAACAATGGACTCCTTGGTTCTGTGAGCTACCCTGCTTTTTGCAGAGGTGTCTTTGGTTCCAACAAGGCCGCGCTGTGTCTCAGTGCACCCTGGCTTCCATGCGCATCTGGAGTATCACAAAGGCTCCTTGGTTCCACGAGGTCTTTCTGTGTCACAATGGATCCTGTGCTCCATGAGGCCCTCCAAAGTCATCATGGAGCCTTGATTCCATGTGCTTCCATTGTGTCCCAGGGATCGCCTTGGTTCCATCAGTTTCCTTAGTGGCACAATGCTCTCCATGCTTCCATGATTGCCCACAATGTCACAATGCTCTCCATGCTTCCATGAGGCCCTGCTTTGCCACAATGGTCCCCTTGTGTCCATGAGGCCCCGCTGTGTCCCAATGGACGGATGGTTCCATGAGGTTCCGTGCTGTCCCCATGGTCTTCTTGAATCCGCAGTGTAACAATGGACCATTGCTTCCAGGCGGCCTCTCTGTGTCACAAGGGGCTCCTTGATTCCATGATTCCCCACGGTGTCACCATGGAGCCTTGTTTCTAGGAGGTTCTGTACTGTCACAATTGTCTCCTGGATCCCATGAGCCCCTGCAGTGTCACAATGGCTCCTTGCTTCCATGAGGAACACAAAAGCTTTGCATCAACACTGAGCAACAGCTGCTGAACACACCTGGGAGCATCTGCTTGCATCAAAAGAGGGCTTCAAGCTGAGAAAGGCACCAGCAGCTTCCATCTGCAACAGAGAGCCAGGCAAAGGACAAGGAGAGAGAATTCCGTGGAAAGACTGCGGGAATTCTGCTCCCAGAGATCATTCCTGCTCACAGTGTCCCTTGTAGAAAGGGGACATCATTCCAGGCAGCCTGGAATGAGCATGTAGGGTTTGTTGTTTAGGAAACCTGCTCAGGCTTTTCCATTCTTTCCTTACAAACAGGAAAACTTCTCTGGGCCTGTGTGCAGGCAGAGCCCTAAGGAGAGCAGTTGGCACATGGTGCCATGGGCTAGGACCGCCAGCTGCAGAGCTCAAGGGAAGAAGCCCCGTTGTGTCACAATGGCTCCTTAGCTTCATGTGCATCACCTGTGTCACAATGGTCTCCTTGATTCCATGAGGCCCCACTGTGTCACAATGGCTCCTTGGCTTCATGTGCATCACCTGTGTCACCATGGTCTCCTTGATTCCATGAGGCCCCACTGTGTCACAATGGCCCCTTGCTTCCATGAGGTTCCGCAGTGTCACCATGTTCACCTTTGATCCACATTGTCATAATGGACAATTGCTTCCATGTGGCCCCACTGTGTCACAATAGCCCCTTGCTTCCATAGGTTTTCTAGAATGTAATGTATAATTTTCTACAATGTAACAATGGACTCCTTGGTTCTGTGAGCTACCCTGCTTTTTGCAGAGGTGTCTTTGGTTCCAACAAGGCCCCTCTGTGTCTCAGTGCACCCTGGCTTCCATGCGCATCTGGAGTATCACAAAGGCTCCTTGGTTCCACGAGGTCTTGCTGTGTCACAATGGATCCTGTGCTCCATGAGGCCCTCCAAAGTCATCATGGAGCCTTGATTCCATGTGCTTCCATTGCGTCCCAGGGATCGCCTTGGTTCCATCAGTTTCCTTAGTGGCACAATGCTCTCCATGCTTCCATGAGGCCCTGCTTTGCCACAATGGTCCCCTTGTGTCCATGAGGCCCCGCTGTGTCCCAATGGACGGATGGTTCCATGAGGTTCCGTGCTGTCCCCATGGTCTTCTTGAATCCGCAGTGTAACAATGGACCATTGCTTCCAGGCGGCCTCTCTGTGTCACAAGGGGCTCCTTGATTCCATGATTCCCCACGGTGTCACCATGGAGCCTTGTTTCTAGGAGGTTCTGTACTGTCACAATTGTCTCCTGGATCCCATGAGCCCCTGCAGTGTCACAATGGCTCCTTGCTTCCATGAGGAACACAAAAGCTTTGCATCAACACTGAGCAACAGCTGCTGAACACACCTGGGAGCATCTGCTTGCATCAAAAGAGGGCTTCAAGCTGAGAAAGGCAGCAGCAGCTTCCATCTGCAAGAGAGAGACAGGCGAAGGACAGGGACAGAGATATCAGTGGAAGGACTGCGAGAATTCTGCTCCCAGAGATCATTCCTGCTCACAGTGTCCCTTGTAGAAAGGGGACATCATTCCAGGCAGCCTGGACTGAGTATGTGGGTTTGTTGTTTAGCAAACCTGCTCAGGCTTTTCCATTCTTTCCTTACAAACAGGAAAACTTCTCTGGGCCTGTGTGCAGGCAGAGCCCTGAGGAGAGCACTTGGCACATGGTGCCGTGGGCTGGGACCGCCAGCTGCAGAGCTCAAGGGAAGAAGCCCTGTTGTGTCACAATGGCTCCTTAGCTTCATGTGGATCACCTGTGTCACAATAGTCTCCTTGATTCCATGAGGCCCCACTGGGTCACAATGGCTCCTTGGCTTCATGTGCATCACCTGTGTCACCATGGTCTCCTTGATTCCATGAGGCCCCACTGGGTCACAATGGCTCCTTGCTTCCATGAGATTCCGCAGTGTCACCATGCTCACCTTTGATCCACATTGTCATAATGGACAATTGCTTCCATGTGGCCCCACTGTGTCACAATAGCCCCTTGCTTCCATAGGTTTTCTAGAATGTAACGTATAATTTTCTACAATGTAACAATGGACTCCTTGGTTCTGTGAGCTACCCTGCTTTTTGCAGAGGTGTCTTTGGTTCCAACAAGGCCCCGCTGTGTCTCAGTGCACCCTGGCTTCCATGCGCATCTGGAGTATCACAAAGGCTCCTTGGTTCCACGAGGTCTTGCTGTGTCACAATGGATCCTGTGCTCCATGAGGCCCTCCAAAGTCATCATGGAGCCTTGATTCCATGTGCTTCCATTGCGTCCCAGGGATCGCCTTGGTTCCATCAGTTTCCTTAGTGGCACAATGCTCTCCATGCTTCCATGATTGCCCACAATGTCACAATGCTCTCCATGCTTCCATGAGGCCCTGCTTTGCCACAATGGTCCCCTTGTGTCCATGAGGCCCCGCTGTGTCCCAATGGACGGATGGTTCCATGAGGTTCCGTGCTGTCCCCATGGTCTTCTTGAATCCGCAGTGTAACAATGGACCATTGCTTCCAGGCGGCCTCTCTGTGTCACAAGGGGCTCCTTGATTCCATGATTCCCCACGGTGTCACCATGGAGCCTTGTTTCTAGGAGGTTCTGTACTGTCACAATTGTCTCCTTGATCCCATGAGCCCCTGCAGTGTCACAATGGCTCCTTGCTTCCATGAGGAACACAAAAGCTTTGCATCAACACTGAGCAACAGCTGCTGAACACACCTGCGAGCATCTGCTTGCATCAAAAGAGGGCTTCAAGCTGAGAAAGGCAGCAGCAGCTTCCATCTGCAACAGAGAGCCAGGCAAAGGACAGGGACAGAGAATTCCGTGGAAAGACTGCGGGAATTCTGCTCCCAGAGATCATTCCTGCTCACAGTGTCCCTTGTAGAAAGGGGACATCATTGCAGGCAGCCTGGACTGAGCATGTGGGGTTTGTTGTTTAGGAAACCTGCTCAGGCTTTTCCATTCTTTCCTTACAAACAGGAAAACTTCTCTGGGCCTGTGTGCAGGCAGAGCCCTGAGGAGAGCACTTGGCACATGGTGCCGTGGGCTGGGACCGCCAGCTGCAGAGCTCAAGGGAAGAAGCCCCGTTGTGTCACAATGGCTCCTTAGCTTCATGTGCATCAGCTGTGTCACAATAGTCTCCTTGATTCCATGAGGCCCCACTGTGTCACAATGGCTCCTTGGCTTCATGTGCATCACCTGTGTCACCATGGTCTCCTTGATTCCATGAGGCCCCACTGGGTCACAATGGCTCCTCGGATTCATGTGCATCACCTGTGTCACAATAGTCTCCTTGATTCCATGAGGCCCCACTGTGTCACAATGGCTCCTTGGCTTCATGTGCATCACCTGTGTCACCATGGTCTCCTTGATTCCATGAGGCCCCACTTTGTCACAATGGCTCCTTGCTTCCATGAGATTCCGCAGTGTCACCATGCTCACCTTTGATCCACATTGTCATAATGGACAATTGCTTCCATGTGGCCCCACTGTGTCACAATAGCCCCTTGCTTCCATAGGTTTTCTAGAATGTAACATATAATTTTCTACAATGTAACAATGGACTCCTTGGTTCTGTGAGCTACCCTGCTTTTTGCAGAGGTGTCTTTGGTTCCAACAAGGCCCCGCTGTGTCTCAGTGCACCCTGGCTTCCATGCGCATCTGGAGTATCACAAAGGCTCCTTGGTTCCACGAGGTCTTGCTGTGTCACAATGGATCCTGTGCTCCATGAGGCCCTCCAAAGTCATCATGGAGCCTTGATTCCATGTGCTTCCATTGCGTCCCAGGGATCGCCTTGGTTCCATCAGTTTCCTTAGTGGCACAATGCTCTCCATGCTTCCATGAGGCCCTGCTTTGCCACAATGGTCCCCTTGTGTCCATGAGGCCCCGCTGTGTCCCAATGGACGGATGGTTCCATGAGGTTCCGTGCTGTCCCCATGGTCTTCTTGAATCCGCAGTGTAACAATGGACCATTGCTTCCAGGCGGCCTCTCTGTGTCACAAGGGGCTCCTTGATTCCATGATTCCCCACGGTGTCACCATGGAGCCTTGTTTCTAGGAGGTTCTGTACTGTCACAATTGTCTCCTGGATCCCATGAGCCCCTGCAGTGTCACAATGGCTCCTTGCTTCCATGAGGAACACAAAAGCTTTGCATCAACACTGAGCAACAGCTGCTGAACACACCTGGGAGCATCTGCTTGCATCAAAAGAGGGCTTCAAGCTGAGAAAGGCAGCAGCAGCTTCCATCTGCAACAGAGAGACAGGCGAAGGACAGGGACAGAGATATCAGTGGAAGGACTGCGAGAATTCTGCTCCCAGACATCATTCCTGCTCACAGTGTCCCTTGTAGAAAGGGGACATCATTCCAGGCAGCCTGGACTGAGTATGTGGGTTTGTTGTTGAGGAAACCTGCTCAGGCTTTTCCATTCTTTCCTTACAAACAGGAAAACTTCTCCGGGCCTGTGTGCAGGCAGAGCCCTGAGGAGAGCAGTAGGCACATGGTGCCGTGGGCTGGGACCGCCAGCTGCAGAGCTCAAGGGAAGAAGCCCCGCTGTGTCACAATGGTCTCCTTAGCTTCATGTGGATCACCTGTGTCACAATAGTCTCCTTGATTCCATGAGGCCCCACAGTGTCACAATGGCTCCTCGGCTTCATGTGCATCACCTGTGTCACCATGGTCTCCTTGATTCCATGAGGCCCCACTGTGTCACAATGGCTCCTTGGCTTCATGTGCATCACCTGTGTCACCATGGTCTCCTTGATTCCATGAGGCCCCACTGTGTCACAATGCCTCCTTGCTTCCATGAGGTTCCGCAGTGTCACCATGCTCACCTTTGATCCACATTGTCATAATGGACAATTGCTTCCATGTGGCCCCACTGTGTCACAATAGACCCTTGCTTCCATAGGTTTTCTAGAATGTAACGTATAATTTTCTACAATGTAACAATGGACTCCTTGGTTCTGTGAGCTACCCTGCTTTTTGCAGAGGTGTCTTTGGTTCCAACAAGGCCGCGCTGTGTCTCAGTGCACCCTGGCTTCCATGCGCATCTGGAGTATCACAAAGGCTCCTTGGTTCCACGAGGTCTTGCTGTGTCACAATGGATCCTGTGCTCCATGAGGCCCTCCAAAGTCATCATGGAGCCTTGATTCCATGTGCTTCCATTGTGTCCCAGGGATCGCCTTGGTTCCATCAGTTTCCTTAGTGGCACAATGCTCTCCATGCTTCCATGATTGCCCACAATGTCACAATGCTCTCCATGCTTCCATGAGGCCCTGCTTTGCCACAATGGTCCCCTTGTGTCCATGAGGCCCCGCTGTGTCCCAATGGACGGATGGTTCCATGAGGTTCCGTGCTGTCCCCATGGTCTTCTTGAATCCGCAGTGTAACAATGGACCATTGCTTCCAGGCGGCCTCTCTGTGTCACAAGGGGCTCCTTGATTCCATGATTCCCCACGGTGTCACCATGGAGCCTTGTTTCTAGGAGGTTCTGTACTGTCACAATTGTCTCCTGGATCCCATGAGCCCCTGCAGTGTCACAATGGCTCCTTGCTTCCATGAGGAACACAAAAGCTTTGCATCAACACTGAGCAACAGCTGCTGAACACACCTGCGAGCATCTGCTTGCATCAAAAGAGGGCTTCAAGCTGAGAAAGGCACCAGCAGCTTCCATCTGCAACAGAGAGCCAGGCAAAGGACAGGGACAGAGAATTCAGTGGAAAGACTGCGGGAATTCTGCTCCCAGAGATCATTCCTGCTCACAGTGTCCCTTGTAGAAAGGGGACATCATTCCAGGCAGCCTGGAATGAGCATGTAGGGTTTGTTGTTTAGGAAACCTGCTCAGGCTTTTCCATTCTTTCCTTACAAACAGGAAAACTTCTCTGGGCCTGTGTGCAGGCAGAGCCCTGAGGAGAGCACTTGGCACATGGTGCCGTGGGCTGGGACCGCCAGCTGCAGAGCTCAAGGGAAGAAGCCCCGTTGTGTCACAATGGCTCCTTAGCTTCATGTGCATCACCTGTGTCACAATAGTCTCCTTGATTCCATGAGGCCCCACTGTGTCACAATGGCTCCTTGGCTTCATGTGCATCACCTGTGTCACCATGGTCTCCTTGATTCCATGAGGCCCCACTGTGTCACAATGGCTCCTTGCTTCCATGAGGTTCCGCAGTGTCACCATGCTCACCTTTGATCCACATTGTCATAATGGACAATTGCTTCCATGTGGCCCCACTGTGTCACAATAGCCCCTTGCTTCCATAGGTTTTCTAGAATGTAACGTATAATTTTCTACAATGTAACAATGGACTCCTTGGTTCTGTGAGCTACCCTGCTTTTTGCAGAGGTGTCTTTGGTTCCAACAAGGCCGCGCTGTGTCTCAGTGCACCCTGGCTTCCATGCGCATCTGGAGTATCACAAAGGCTCCTTGGTTCCACGAGGTCTTGCTGTGTCACAATGGATCCTGTGCTCCATGCGGCCCTCCAAAGTCATCATGGAGCCTTGATTCCATGTGCTTCCATTGCGTCCCAGGGATCGCCTTGGTTCCATCAGTTTCCTTAGTGGCACAATGCTCTCCATGCTTCCATGAGGCCCTGCTTTGCCACAATGGTCCCCTTGTGTCCATGAGGCCCCGCTGTGTCCCAATGGACGGATGGTTCCATGAGGTTCCGTGCTGTCCCCATGGTCTTCTTGAATCCGCAGTGTAACAATGGACCATTGCTTCCAGGCGGCCTCTCTGTGTCACAAGGGGCTCCTTGATTCCATGATTCCCCACGGTGTCACCATGGAGCCTTGTTTCTAGGAGGTTCTGTACTGTCACAATTGTCTCCTTGATCCCATGAGCCCCTGCAGTGTCACAATGGCTCCTTGCTTCCATGAGGAACACAAAAGCTTTGCATCAACACTGAGCAACAGCTGCTGAACACACCTGCGAGCATCTGCTTGCATCAAAAGAGGGCTTCAAGCTGAGAAAGGCAGCAGCAGCTTCCATCTGCAAGAGAGAGACAGGCGAAGGACAGGGACAGAGATATCAGTGGAAGGACTGCGAGAATTCTGCTCCCAGAGATCATTCCTGCTCACAGTGTCCCTTGTAGAAAGGGGACATCATTCCAGGCAGCCTGGACTGAGTATGTGGGTTTGTTGTTGAGGAAACCTGCTCAGGCTTTTCCATTCTTTCCTTACAAACAGGAAAACTTCTCTGGGCCTGTGTGCAGGCAGAGCCCTGAGGAGAGCACTTGGCACATGGTGCCGTGGGCTGGGACCGCCAGCTGCAGAGCTCAAGGGAAGAAGCCCCGTTGTGTCACAATGGCTCTTTGGCTTCATGTGCATCACCTGTGTCACAATAGTCTCCTTGATTCCATGAGGCCCCACTGTGTCACAATGGCTCCTTGGCTTCATGTGCATCACCTGTGTCACCATGGTCTCCTTGATTCCATGAGGCCCCACTGTGTCACAATGGCTCCTTGGCTTCATGTGCATCACCTGTGTCACCATGGTCTCCTTGATTCCATGAGGCCCCACTGGGTCACAATGGCTCCTTGGCTTCATGTGCATCACCTGTGTCACCATGGTCTCCTTGATTCCATGAGGCCCCACTTTGTCACAATGGCTCCTTGCTTCCATGAGATTCCGCAGTGTCACCATGCTCACCTTTGATCCACATTGTCATAATGGACAATTGCTTCCATGTGGCCCCACTGTGTCACAATAGCCCCTTGCTTCCATAGGTTTTCTAGAATGTAACGTATAATTTTCTACAATGTAACAATGGACTCCTTGGTTCTGTGAGCTACCCTGCTTTTTGCAGAGGTGTCTTTGGTTCCAACAAGGCCGCGCTCTGTCTCAGTGCACCCTGGCTTCCATGCGCATCTGGAGTATCACAAAGGCTCCTTGGTTCCACGAGGTCTTGCTGTGTCACAATGGATCCTGTGCTCCATGAGGCCCTCCAAAGTCATCATGGAGCCTTGATTCCATGTGCTTCCATTGCGTCCCAGGGATCGCCTTGGTTCCATCAGTTTCCTTAGTGGCACAATGCTCTCCATGCTTCCATGAGGCCCTGCTTTGCCACAATGGTCCCCTTGTGTCCATGAGGCCCCGCTGTGTCCCAGTGGATGGATGGTTCCATGAGGTTCCGTGCTGTCCCCATGGTCTTCTTGAATCCGCAGTGTAACAATGGACCATTGCTTCCAGGCGGCCTCTCTGTGTCACAAGGGGCTCCTTGATTCCATGATTCCCCACGGTGTCACCATGGAGCCTTGTTTCTAGGAGGTTCTGTACTGTCACAATTGTCTCCTTGATGCCATGAGCCCCTGCAGTGTCACAATGGCTCCTTGCTTCCATGAGGAACACAAAAGCTTTGCATCAACACTGAGCAACAGCTGCTGAACACACCTGGGAGCATCTGCTTGCATCAAAAGAGGGCTTCAAGCTGAGAAAGGCAGCAGCAGCTTCCATCTGCAAGAGAGAGATAGGCGAAGGACAGGGACAGAGATATCAGTGGAAGGACTGCGAGAATTCTGCTCCCAGAGATCATTCCTGCTCACAGTGTCCCTTGTAGAAAGGGGACATCACTCCAGGCAGCCTGGACTGACTATGTGGGTTTGTTGTTTAGCAAACCTGCTCAGGCTTTTCCATTCTTTCCTTACAAACAGGAAAACTTCTCTGGGCCTGTGTGCAGGCAGAGCCCTGAGGAGAGCAGTAGGCACATGGTGCCGTGGGCTGGGACCGCCAGCTGCAGAGCTCAAGGGAAGAAGCCCCGTTGTGTCACAATGGCTCCTTGGCTTCATGTGCATCACCTGTGTCACCATGGTCTCCTTGATTCCATGAGGCCCCACTGTGTCACAATGGCTCCTTGGCTTCATGTGCATCACCTGTGTCACCATGGTCTCCTTGATTCCATGAGGCCCCACTGGGTCACAATGGCTCCTTGCTTCCATGAGATTCCGCAGTGTCACCATGCTCACCTTTGATCCACATTGTCATAATGGACAATTGCTTCCATGTGGCCCCACTGTGTCACAATAGCCCCTTGCTTCCATAGGTTTTCTAGAATGTAACGTATAATTTTCTACAATGTAACAATGGACTCCTTGGTTCTGTGAGCTACCCTGCTTTTTGCAGAGGTGTCTTTGGTTCCAACAAGGCCGCGCTGTGTCTCAGTGCACCCTGGCTTCCATGCGCATCTGGAGTATCACAAAGGCTCCTTGGTTCCACGAGGTCTTGCTGTGTCACAATGGATCCTGTGCTCCATGAGGCCCTCCAAAGTCATCATGGAGCCTTGATTCCATGTGCTTCCATTGCGTCCCAGGGATCGCCTTGGTTCCATCAGTTTCCTTAGTGGCACAATGCTCTCCATGCTTCCATGATTGCCCACAATGTCACAATGCTCTCCATGCTTCCATGAGGCCCTGCTTTGCCACAATGGTCCCCTTGTGTCCATGAGGCCCCGCTGTGTCCCAATGGACGGATGGTTCCATGAGGTTCCGTGCTGTCCCCATGGTCTTCTTGAATCCGCAGTGTAACAATGGACCATTGCTTCCAGGCGGCCTCTCTGTGTCACAAGGGGCTCCTTGATTCCATGATTCCCCACGGTGTCACCATGGAGCCTTGTTTCTAGGAGGTTCTGTACTGTCACAATTGTCTCCTGGATCCCATGAGCCCCTGCAGTGTCACAATGGCTCCTTGCTTCCATGAGGAACACAAAAGCTTTGCATCAACACTGAGCAACAGCTGCTGAACACACCTGGGAGCATCTGCTTGCATCAAAAGAGGGCTTCAAGCTGAGAAAGGCACCAGCAGCTTCCATCTGCAACAGAGAGCCAGGCAAAGGACAGGGACAGAGAATTCAGTGGAAAGACTGCGAGAATTCTGCTCCCAGAGATCATTCCTGCTCACAGTGTCCCTTGTAGAAAGGGGACATCATTCCAGGCAGCCTGGACTGAGCATGTGGGGTTTGTTGTTTAGGAAACCTGCTCAGGCTTTTCCATTCTTTCCTTACAAACAGGAAAACTTCTCTGGGCCTGTGTGCAGGCAGAGCCCTGAGGAGAGCACTTGGCACATGGTGCCGTGGGCTGGGACCGCCAGCTGCAGAGCTCAAGGGAAGAAGCCCCGTTGTGTCACAATGGTCTCCTTAGCTTCATGTGGATCACCTGTGTCACAATAGTCTCCTTGATTCCATGAGGCCCCACTGTGTCACAATGGCTCCTTGGCTTCATGTGCATCACCTGTGTCACCATGGTCTCCTTGATTCCATGAGGCCCCACTGTGTCACAATGGCTCCTTGGCTTCATGTGCATCACCTGTGTCACCATGGTCTCCTTGATTCCATGAGGCCCCACTGGGTCACAATGGCTCCTTGGCTTCATGTGCATCACCTGTGTCACCATGGTCTCCTTGATTCCATGAGGCCCCACTTTGTCACAATGGCTCCTTGCTTCCATGAGGTTCCGCAGTGTCACCATGCTCACCTTTGATCCACATTGTCATAATGGACAATTGCTTCCATGTGGCCCCACTGTGTCACAATAGCCCCTTGCTTCCATAGGTTTTCTAGAATGTAACGTATAATTTTCTACAATGTAACAATGGACTCCTTGGTTCTGTGAGCTACCCTGCTTTTTGCAGAGGTGTCTTTGGTTCCAACAAGGCCGCGCTCTGTCTCAGTGCACCCTGGCTTCCATGCGCATCTGGAGTATCACAAAGGCTCCTTGGTTCCACGAGGTCTTGCTGTGTCACAATGGATCCTGTGCTCCATGAGGCCCTCCAAAGTCATCATGGAGCCTTGATTCCATGTGCTTCCATTGCGTCCCAGGGATCGCCTTGGTTCCATCAGTTTCCTTAGTGGCACAATGCTCTCCATGCTTCCATGAGGCCCTGCTTTGCCACAATGGTCCCCTTGTGTCCATGAGGCCCCGCTGTGTCCCAGTGGACGGATGGTTCCATGAGGTTCCGTGCTGTCCCCATGGTCTTCTTGAATCCGCAGTGTAACAATGGACCATTGCTTCCAGGCGGCCTCTCTGTGTCACAAGGGGCTCCTTGATTCCATGATTCCCCACGGTGTCACCATGGAGCCTTGTTTCTAGGAGGTTCTGTACTGTCACAATTGTCTCCTTGATCCCATGAGCCCCTGCAGTGTCACAATGGCTCCTTGCTTCCATGAAGAACACAAAAGCTTTGCATCAACACTGAGCAACAGCTGCTGAACACACCTGGGAGCATCTGCTTGCATCAAAAGAGGGCTTCAAGCTGAGAAAGGCAGCAGCAGCTTCCATCTGCAAGAGAGAGATAGGCGAAGGACAGGGACAGAGATATCAGTGGAAGGACTGCGAGAATTCTGCTCCCAGAGATCATTCCTGCTCACAGTGTCCCTTGTAGAAAGGGGACATCACTCCAGGCAGCCTGGACTGAGTATGTGGGTTTGTTGTTTAGCAAACCTGCTCAGGCTTTTCCATTCTTTCCTTACAAACAGGAAAACTTCTCTGGGCCTGTGTGCAGGCAGAGCCCTGAGGAGAGCAGTAGGCACATGGTGCCGTGGGCTGGGACCGCCAGCTGCAGAGCTCAAGGGAAGAAGCCCCGTTGTGTCACAATGGCTCCTTAGCTTCATGTGGATCACCTGTGTCACAATAGTCTCCTTGATTCCATGAGGCCCCACTGTGTCACAATGTCTCCTTGGCTTCATGTGCATCACCTGTGTCACCATGGTCTCCTTGATTCCATGAGGCCCCACTGTGTCACAATGGCTCCTTGGCTTCATGTGCATCACCTGTGTCACCATGGTCTCCTTGATTCCATGAGGCCCCACTGTGTCACAATGGCTCCTTGGCTTCATGTGCATCACCTGTGTCACCATGGTCTCCTTGATTCCATGAGGCCCCACTGGGTCACAATGGCTCCTTGGCTTCATGTGCATCACCTGTGTCACCATGGTCTCCTTGATTCCATGAGGCCCCACTGGGTCACAATGGCTCCTTGGCTTCATGTGCATCACCTGTGTCACCATGGTCTCCTTGATTCCATGAGGCCCCACTTTGTCACAATGGCTCCTTGCTTCCATGAGATTCCGCAGTGTCACCATGCTCACCTTTGATCCACATTGTCATAATGGACAATTGCTTCCATGTGGCCCCACTGTGTCACAATAGCCCCTTGCTTCCATAGGTTTTCTAGAATGTAACGTATAATTTTCTACAATGTAACAATGGACTCCTTGGTTCTGTGAGCTACCCTGCTTTTTGCAGAGGTGTCTTTGGTTCCAACAAGGCCGCGCTCTGTCTCAGTGCACCCTGGCTTCCATGCGCATCTGGAGTATCACAAAGGCTCCTTGGTTCCACGAGGTCTTGCTGTGTCACAATGGATCCTGTGCTCCATGAGGCCCTCCAAAGTCATCATGGAGCCTTGATTCCATGTGCTTCCATTGCGTCCCAGGGATCGCCTTGGTTCCATCAGTTTCCTTAGTGGCACAATGCTCTCCATGCTTCCATGATTGCCCACAATGTCACAATGCTCTCCATGCTTCCATGAGGCCCTGCTTTGCCACAATGGTCCCCTTGTGTCCATGAGGCCCCGCTGTGTCCCAATGGACGGATGGTTCCATGAGGTTCCGTGCTGTCCCCATGGTCTTCTTGAATCCGCAGTGTAACAATGGACCATTGCTTCCAGGCGGCCTCTCTGTGTCACAAGAGGCTCCTTGATTCCATGATTCCCCACGGTGTCACCATGGAGCCTTGTTTCTAGGAGGTTCTGTACTGTCACAATTGTCTCCTGGATCCCATGAGCCCCTGCAGTGTCACAATGGCTCCTTGCTTCCATGAGGAACACAAAAGCTTTGCATCAACACTGAGCAACAGCTGCTGAACACACCTGGGAGCATCTGCTTGCATCAAAAGAGGGCTTCAAGCTGAGAAAGGCACCAGCAGCTTCCATCTGCAACAGAGAGCCAGGCAAAGGACAGGGACAGAGAATTCAGTGGAAAGACTGCGAGAATTCTGCTCCCAGAGATCATTCCTGCTCACAGTGTCCCTTGTAGAAAGGGGACATCATTCCAGGCAGCCTGGACTGAGCATGTAGGGTTTGTTGTTTAGGAAACCTGCTCAGGCTTTTCCATTCTTTCCTTACAAACAGGAAAACTTCTCTGGGCCTGTGTGCAGGCAGAGCCCTGAGGAGAGCACTTGGCACATGGTGCCGTGGGCTGGGACCGCCAGCTGCAGAGCTCAAGGGAAGAAGCCCCGTTGTGTCACAATGGTCTCCTTAGCTTCATGTGGATCACCTGTGTCACAATAGTCTCCTTGATTCCATGAGGCCCCACTGTGTCACAATGGCTCCTTGGCTTCATGTGCATCACCTGTGTCACCATGGTCTCCTTGATTCCATGAGGCCCCACTGTGTCACAATGGCTCCTTGGCTTCATGTGCATCACCTGTGTCACCATGGTCTCCTTGATTCCATGAGGCCCCACTTTGTCACAATGGCTCCTTGCTTCCATGAGGTTCCGCAGTGTCACCATGCTCACCTTTGATCCACATTGTCATAATGGACAATTGCTTCCATGTGGCCCCACTGTGTCACAATAGCCCCTTGCTTCCATAGGTTTTCTAGAATGTAACGTATAATTTTCTACAATGTAACAATGGACTCCTTGGTTCTGTGAGCTACCCTGCTTTTTGCAGAGGTGTCTTTGGTTCCAACAAGGCCCCGCTGTGTCTCAGTGCACCCTGGCTTCCATGCGCATCTGGAGTATCACAAAGGCTCCTTGGTTCCACGAGGTCTTGCTGTGTCACAATGGATCCTGTGCTCCATGAGGCCCTCCAAAGTCATCATGGAGCCTTGATTCCATGTGCTTCCATTGTGTCCCAGGGATCGCCTTGGTTCCATCAGTTTCCTTAGTGGCACAATGCTCTCCATGCTTCCATGAGGCCCTGCTTTGCCACAATGGTCCCCTTGTGTCCATGAGGCCCCGCTGTGTCCCAGTGGACGGATGGTTCCATGAGGTTCCGTGCTGTCCCCATGGTCTTCTTGAATCCGCAGTGTAACAATGGACCATTGCTTCCAGGCGGCCTCTCTGTGTCACAAGGGGCTCCTTGATTCCATGATTCCCCACGGTGTCACCATGGAGCCTTGTTTCTAGGAGGTTCTGTACTGTCACAATTGTCTCCTTGATGCCATGAGCCCCTGCAGTGTCACAATGGCTCCTTGCTTCCATGAGGAACACAAAAGCTTTGCATCAACACTGAGCAACAGCTGCTGAACACACCTGCGAGCATCTGCTTGCATCAAAAGAGGGCTTCAAGCTGAGAAAGGCAGCAGCAGCTTCCATCTGCAAGAGAGAGATAGGCGAAGGACAGGGACAGAGATATCAGTGGAAGGACTGCGAGAATTCTGCTCCCAGAGATCATTCCTGCTCACAGTGTCCCTTGTAGAAAGGGGACATCACTCCAGGCAGCCTGGACTGAGTATGTGGGTTTGTTGTTTAGCAAACCTGCTCAGGCTTTTCCATTCTTTCCTTACAAACAGGAAAACTTCTCTGGGCCTGTGTGCAGGCAGAGCCCTGAGGAGAGCAGTAGGCACATGGTGCCGTGGGCTGGGACCGCCAGCTGCAGAGCTCAAGGGAAGAAGCCCCGTTGTGTCACAATGGCTCCTTAGCTTCATGTGCATCACCTGTGTCACAATGGTCTCCTTGATTCCATGAGGCCCCACTGTGTCACAATGGCTCCTTGGCTTCATGTGCATCACCTGTGTCACCATGGTCTCCTTGATTCCATGAGGCCCCACTTTGTCACAATGGCTCCTTGCTTCCATGAGGTTCCGCAGTGTCACCATGCTCACCTTTGATCCACATTGTCATAATGGACAATTGCTTCCATGTGGCCCCACTGTGTCACAATAGCCCCTTGCTTCCATAGGTTTTCTAGAATGTAACGTATAATTTTCTACAATGTAACAATGGACTCCTTGGTTCTGTGAGCTACCCTGCTTTTTGCAGAGGTGTCTTTGGTTCCAACAAGGCCCCGCTGTGTCTCAGTGCACCCTGGCTTCCATGCGCATCTGGAGTATCACAAAGGCTCCTTGGTTCCACGAGGTCTTGCTGTGTCACAATGGATCCTGTGCTCCATGAGGCCCTCCAAAGTCATCATGGAGCCTTGATTCCATGTGCTTCCATTGTGTCCCAGGGATCGCCTTGGTTCCATCAGTTTCCTTAGTGGCACAATGCTCTCCATGCTTCCATGATTGCCCACAATGTCACAATGCTCTCCATGCTTCCATGAGGCCCTGCTTTGCCACAATGGTCCCCTTGTGTCCATGAGGCCCCGCTGTGTCCCAATGGACGGATGGTTCCATGAGGTTCCGTGCTGTCCCCATGGTCTTCTTGAATCCGCAGTGTAACAATGGACCATTGCTTCCAGGCGGCCTCTCTGTGTCACAAGGGGCTCCTTGATTCCATGATTCCCCACGGTGTCACCATGGAGCCTTGTTTCTAGGAGGTTCTGTACTGTCACAATTGTCTCCTTGATCCCATGAGCCCCTGCAGTGTCACAATGGCTCCTTGCTTCCATGAGGAACACAAAAGCTTTGCATCAACACTGAGCAACAGCTGCTGAACACACCTGGGAGCATCTGCTTGCATCAAAAGAGGGCTTCAAGCTGAGAAAGGCACCAGCAGCTTCCATCTGCAACAGAGAGACAGGCAAAGGACAGGGACAGAGATATCAGTGGAAGGACTGCGAGAATTCTGCTCCCAGAGATCATTCCTGCTCACAGTGTCCCTTGTAGAAAGGGGACATCACTCCAGGCAGCCTGGACTGAGTATGTGGGTTTGTTGTTTAGCAAACCTGCTCAGGCTTTTCCATTCTTTCCTTACAAACAGGAAAACTTCTCTGGGCCTGTGTGCAGGCAGAGCCCTGAGGAGAGCACTTGGCACATGGTGCCGTGGGCTGGGACCGCCAGCTGCAGAGCTCAAGGGAAGAAGCCCCGTTGTGTCACAATGGCTCCTTAGCTTCATGTGCATCACCTGTGTCACCATGGTCTCCTTGATTCCATGAGGCCCCACTGTGTCACAATGGCTCCTTGGCTTCATGTGCATCACCTGTGTCACCATGGTCTCCTTGATTCCATGAGGCCCCACTGTGTCACAATGGCTCCTTGGCTTCATGTGCATCACCTGTGTCACCATGGTCTCCTTGATTCCATGAGGCCCCACTGGGTCACAATGGCTCCTTGCTTCCATGAGGTTCCGCAGTGTCACCATGCTCACCTTTGATCCACATTGTCATAATGGACAATTGCTTCCATGTGGCCCCACTGTGTCACAATAGCCCCTTGCTTCCATAGGTTTTCTAGAATGTAACGTATAATTTTCTACAATATAACAATGGACTCCTTGGTTCTGTGAGCTACCCTGCTTTTTGCAGAGGTGTCTTTGGTTCCAACAAGGCCCCGCTGTGTCTCAGTGCACCCTGGCTTCCATGCGCATCTGGAGTATCACAAAGGCTCCTTGGTTCCACGAGGTCTTGCTGTGTCACAATGGATCCTGTGCTCCATGAGGCCCTCCAAAGTCATCATGGAGCCTTGATTCCATGTGCTTCCATTGTGTCCCAGGGATCGCCTTGGTTCCATCAGTTTCCTTAGTGGCACAATGCTCTCCATGCTTCCATGATTGCCCACAATGTCACAATGCTCTCCATGCTTCCATGAGGCCCTGCTTTGCCACAATGGTCCCCTTGTGTCCATGAGGCCCCGCTGTGTCCCAATGGACGGATGGTTCCATGAGGTTCCGTGCTGTCCCCATGGTCTTCTTGAATCCGCAGTGTAACAATGGACCATTGCTTCCAGGCGGCCTCTCTGTGTCACAAGGGGCTCCTTGATTCCATGATTCCCCACGGTGTCACCATGGAGCCTTGTTTCTAGGAGGTTCTGTACTGTCACAATTGTCTCCTGGATCCCATGAGCCCCTGCAGTGTCACAATGGCTCCTTGCTTCCATGAGGAACACAAAAGCTTTGCATCAACACTGAGCAACAGCTGCTGAACACACCTGGGAGCATCTGCTTGCATCAAAAGAGGGCTTCAAGCTGAGAAAGGCACCAGCAGCTTCCATCTGCAACAGAGAGACAGGCAAAGGACAGGGACAGAGATATCAGTGGAAGGACTGCGAGAATTCTGCTCCCAGAGATCATTCCTGCTCACAGTGTCCCTTGTAGAAAGGGGACATCATTCCAGGCAGCCTGGACTGAGCATGTAGGGTTTGTTGTTGAGGAAACCTGCTCAGGCTTTTCCATTCTTTCCTTACAAACAGGAAAACTTCTCTGGGCCTGTGTGCAGGCAGAGCCCTGAGGAGAGCACTTGGCACATGGTGCCGTGGGCTGGGACCGCCAGCTGCAGAGCTCAAGGGAAGAAGCCCCGTTGTGTCACAATGGCTCCTTAGCTTCATGTGGATCACCTGTGTCACAATAGTCTCCTTGATTCCATGAGGCCCCACTGTGTCACAATGTCTCCTTGGCTTCATGTGCATCACCTGTGTCACCATGGTCTCCTTGATTCCATGAGGCCCCACTGTGTCACAATGGCTCCTTGGCTTCATGTGCATCACCTGTGTCACCATGGTCTCCTTGATTCTATGAGGCCCCACTTTGTCACAATGGCTCCTTGCTTCCATGAGGTTCCGCAGTGTCACCATGCTCACCTTTGATCCACATTGTCATAATGGACAATTGCTTCCATGTGGCCCCACTGTGTCACAATAGCCCCTTGCTTCCATAGGTTTTCTAGAATGTAACGTATAATTTTCTACAATGTAACAATGGACTCCTTGGTTCTGTGAGCTACCCTGCTTTTTGCAGAGGTGTCTTTGGTTCCAACAAGGCCCCGCTGTGTCTCAGTGCACCCTGGCTTCCATGCGCATCTGGAGTATCACAAAGGCTCCTTGGTTCCACGAGGTCTTGCTGTGTCACAATGGATCCTGTGCTCCATGAGGCCCTCCAAAGTCATCATGGAGCCTTGATTCCATGTGCTTCCATTGTGTCCCAGGGATCGCCTTGGTTCCATCAGTTTCCTTAGTGGCACAATGCTCTCCATGCTTCCATGAGGCCCTGCTTTGCCACAATGGTCCCCTTGTGTCCATGAGGCCCCGCTGTGTCCCAGTGGACGGATGGTTCCATGAGGTTCCGTGCTGTCCCCATGGTCTTCTTGAATCCGCAGTGTAACAATGGACCATTGCTTCCAGGCGGCCTCTCTGTGTCACAAGGGGCTCCTTGATTCCATGATTCCCCACGGTGTCACCATGGAGCCTTGTTTCTAGGAGGTTCTGTACTGTCACAATTGTCTCCTTGATGCCATGAGCCCCTGCAGTGTCACAATGGCTCCTTGCTTCCATGAGGAACACAAAAGCTTTGCATCAACACTGAGCAACAGCTGCTGAACACACCTGGGAGCATCTGCTTGCATCAAAAGAGGGCTTCAAGCTGAGAAAGGCAGCAGCAGCTTCCATCTGCAAGAGAGAGATAGGCGAAGGACAGGGACAGAGATATCAGTGGAAGGACTGCGAGAATTCTGCTCCCAGAGATCATTCCTGCTCACAGTGTCCCTTGTAGAAAGGGGACATCACTCCAGGCAGCCTGGACTGAGTATGTGGGTTTGTTGTTTAGCAAACCTGCTCAGGCTTTTCCATTCTTTCCTTACAAACAGGAAAACTTCTCTGGGCCTGTGTGCAGGCAGAGCCCTGAGGAGAGCAGTAGGCACATGGTGCCGTGGGCTGGGACCGCCAGCTGCAGAGCTCAAGGGAAGAAGCCCCGTTGTGTCACAATGGCTCCTTAGCTTCATGTGCATCACCTGTGTCACAATGGTCTCCTTGATTCCATGAGGCCCCACTGTGTCACAATGGCTCCTTGGCTTCATGTGCATCACCTGTGTCACCATGGTCTCCTTGATTCCATGAGGCCCCACTTTGTCACAATGGCTCCTTGCTTCCATGAGGTTCCGCAGTGTCACCATGCTCACCTTTGATCCACATTGTCATAATGGACAATTGCTTCCATGTGGCCCCACTGTGTCACAATAGCCCCTTGCTTCCATAGGTTTTCTAGAATGTAACGTATAATTTTCTACAATGTAACAATGGACTCCTTGGTTCTGTGAGCTACCCTGCTTTTTGCAGAGGTGTCTTTGGTTCCAACAAGGCCCCGCTGTGTCTCAGTGCACCCTGGCTTCCATGCGCATCTGGAGTATCACAAAGGCTCCTTGGTTCCACGAGGTCTTGCTGTGTCACAATGGATCCTGTGCTCCATGAGGCCCTCCAAAGTCATCATGGAGCCTTGATTCCATGTGCTTCCATTGTGTCCCAGGGATCGCCTTGGTTCCATCAGTTTCCTTAGTGGCACAATGCTCTCCATGCTTCCATGATTGCCCACAATGTCACAATGCTCTCCATGCTTCCATGAGGCCCTGCTTTGCCACAATGGTCCCCTTGTGTCCATGAGGCCCCGCTGTGTCCCAATGGACGGATGGTTCCATGAGGTTCCGTGCTGTCCCCATGGTCTTCTTGAATCCGCAGTGTAACAATGGACCATTGCTTCCAGGCGGCCTCTCTGTGTCACAAGGGGCTCCTTGATTCCATGATTCCCCACGGTGTCACCATGGAGCCTTGTTTCTAGGAGGTTCTGTACTGTCACAATTGTCTCCTTGATCCCATGAGCCCCTGCAGTGTCACAATGGCTCCTTGCTTCCATGAGGAACACAAAAGCTTTGCATCAACACTGAGCAACAGCTGCTGAACACACCTGCGAGCATCTGCTTGCATCAAAAGAGGGCTTCAAGCTGAGAAAGGCACCAGCAGCTTCCATCTGCAAGAGAGAGATAGGCGAAGGACAGGGACAGAGATATCAGTGGAAGGACTGCGAGAATTCTGCTCCCAGAGATCATTCCTGCTCACAGTGTCCCTTGTAGAAAGGGGACATCACTCCAGGCAGCCTGGACTGAGTATGTGGGTTTGTTGTTTAGCAAACCTGCTCAGGCTTTTCCATTCTTTCCTTACAAACAGGAAAACTTCTCTGGGCCTGTGTGCAGGCAGAGCCCTGAGGAGAGCAGTAGGCACATGGTGCCGTGGGCTGGGACCGCCAGCTGCAGAGCTCAAGGGAAGAAGCCCCGTTGTGTCACAATGGCTCCTTAGCTTCATGTGCATCACCTGTGTCACCATGGTCTCCTTGATTCCATGAGGCCCCACTGTGTCACAATGGCTCCTTGGCTTCATGTGCATCACCTGTGTCACCATGGTCTCCTTGATTCCATGAGGCCCCACTGTGTCACAATGGCTCCTTGGCTTCATGTGCATCACCTGTGTCACCATGGTCTCCTTGATTCCATGAGGCCCCACTGGGTCACAATGGCTCCTTGCTTCCATGAGGTTCCGCAGTGTCACCATGCTCACCTTTGATCCACATTGTCATAATGGACAATTGCTTCCATGTGGCCCCACTGTGTCACAATAGCCCCTTGCTTCCATAGGTTTTCTAGAATGTAACGTATAATTTTCTACAATGTAACAATGGACTCCTTGGTTCTGTGAGCTACCCTGCTTTTTGCAGAGGTGTCTTTGGTTCCAACAAGGCCCCGCTGTGTCTCAGTGCACCCTGGCTTCCATGCGCATCTGGAGTATCACAAAGGCTCCTTGGTTCCACGAGGTCTTGCTGTGTCACAATGGATCCTGTGCTCCATGAGGCCCTCCAAAGTCATCATGGAGCCTTGATTCCATGTGCTTCCATTGTGTCCCAGGGATCGCCTTGGTTCCATCAGTTTCCTTAGTGGCACAATGCTCTCCATGCTTCCATGATTGCCCACAATGTCACAATGCTCTCCATGCTTCCATGAGGCCCTGCTTTGCCACAATGGTCCCCTTGTGTCCATGAGGCCCCGCTGTGTCCCAATGGACGGATGGTTCCATGAGGTTCTGTGCTGTCCCCATGGTCTTCTTGAATCCGCAGTGTAACAATGGACCATTGCTTCCAGGCGGCCTCTCTGTGTCACAAGGGGCTCCTTGATTCCATGATTCCCCACGGTGTCACCATGGAGCCTTGTTTCTAGGAGGTTCTGTACTGTCACAATTGTCTCCTGGATCCCATGAGCCCCTGCAGTGTCACAATGGCTCCTTGCTTCCATGAGGAACACAAAAGCTTTGCATCAACACTGAGCAACAGCTGCTGAACACACCTGGGAGCATCTGCTTGCATCAAAAGAGGGCTTCAAGCTGAGAAAGGCACCAGCAGCTTCCATCTGCAACAGAGAGACAGGCAAAGGACAGGGACAGAGATATCAGTGGAAGGACTGCGAGAATTCTGCTCCCAGAGATCATTCCTGCTCACAGTGTCCCTTGTAGAAAGGGGACATCATTCCAGGCAGCCTGGACTGAGCATGTAGGGTTTGTTGTTTAGGAAAGCTGCTCAGGCTTTTCCATTCTTTCCTTACAAACAGGAAAACTTCTCTGGGCCTGTGTGCAGGCAGAGCCCTGAGGAGAGCACTTGGCACATGGTGCCGTGGGCTGGGACCGCCAGCTGCAGAGCTCAAGGGAAGAAGCCCCGTTGTGTCACAATGGCTCCTTAGCTTCATGTGGATCACCTGTGTCACAATAGTCTCCTTGATTCCATGAGGCCCCACTGTGTCACAATGTCTCCTTGGCTTCATGTGCATCACCTGTGTCACCATGGTCTCCTTGATTCCATGAGGCCCCACTGTGTCACAATGGCTCCTTGGCTTCATGTGCATCACCTGTGTCACCATGGTCTCCTTGATTCCATGAGGCCCCACTTTGTCACAATGGCTCCTTGCTTCCATGAGATTCCGCAGTGTCACCATGCTCACCTTTGATCCACATTGTCATAATGGACAATTGCTTCCATGTGGCCCCACTGTGTCACAATAGCCCCTTGCTTCCATAGGTTTTCTAGAATGTAACGTATAATTTTCTACAATGTAACAATGGACTCCTTGGTTCTGTGAGCTACCCTGCTTTTTGCAGAGGTGTCTTTGGTTCCAACAAGGCCGCGCTCTGTCTCAGTGCACCCTGGCTTCCATGCGCATCTGGAGTATCACAAAGGCTCCTTGGTTCCACGAGGTCTTGCTGTGTCACAATGGATCCTGTGCTCCATGAGGCCCTCCAAAGTCATCATGGAGCCTTGATTCCATGTGCTTCCATTGCGTCCCAGGGATCGCCTTGGTTCCATCAGTTTCCTTAGTGGCACAATGCTCTCCATGCTTCCATGAGGCCCTGCTTTGCCACAATGGTCCCCTTGTGTCCATGAGGCCCCGCTGTGTCCCAGTGGACGGATGGTTCCATGAGGTTCCGTGCTGTCCCCATGGTCTTCTTGAATCCGCAGTGTAACAATGGACCATTGCTTCCAGGCGGCCTCTCTGTGTCACAAGGGGCTCCTTGATTCCATGATTCCCCACGGTGTCACCATGGAGCCTTGTTTCTAGGAGGTTCTGTACTGTCACAATTGTCTCCTTGATCCCATGAGCCCCTGCAGTGTCACAATGGCTCCTTGCTTCCATGAGGAACACAAAAGCTTTGCATCAACACTGAGCAACAGCTGCTGAACACACCTGCGAGCATCTGCTTGCATCAAAAGAGGGCTTCAAGCTGAGAAAGGCACCAGCAGCTTCCATCTGCAACAGAGAGACAGGCAAAGGACAGGGACAGAGATATCAGTGGAAGGACTGCGAGAATTCTGCTCCCAGAGATCATTCCTGCTCACAGTGTCCCTTGTAGAAAGGGGACATCACTCCAGGCAGCCTGGACTGAGTATGTGGGTTTGTTGTTTAGCAAACCTGCTCAGGCTTTTCCATTCTTTCCTTACAAACAGGAAAACTTCTCTGGGCCTGTGTGCAGGCAGAGCCCTGAGGAGAGCAGTAGGCACATGGTGCCGTGGGCTGGGACCGCCAGCTGCATAGCTCAAGGGAAGAAGCCCCGTTGTGTCACAATGGCTCCTTAGCTTCATGTGCATCACCTGTGTCACCATGGTCTCCTTGATTCCATGAGGCCCCACTGTGTCACAATGGCTCCTTGGCTTCATGTGCATCACCTGTGTCACCATGATCTCCTTGATTCCATGAGGCCCCACTGGGTCACAATGGCTCCTTGGCTTCATGTGCATCACCTGTGTCACCATGGTCTCCTTGATTCCATGAGGCCCCACTTTGTCACAATGGCTCCTTGCTTCCATGAGGTTCCGCAGTGTCACCATGCTCACCTTTGATCCACATTGTCATAATGGACAATTGCTTCCATGTGGCCCCACTGTGTCACAATAGCCCCTTGCTTCCATAGGTTTTCTAGAATGTAATGTATAATTTTCTACAATGTAACAATGGACTCCTTGGTTCTGTGAGCTACCCTGCTTTTTGCAGAGGTGTCTTTGGTTCCAACAAGGCCCCGCTGTGTCTCAGTGCACCCTGGCTTCCATGCGCATCTGGAGTATCACAAAGGCTCCTTGGTTCCACGAGGTCTTGCTGTGTCACAATGGATCCTGTGCTCCATGAGGCCCTCCAAAGTCATCATGGAGCCTTGATTCCATGTGCTTCCATTGTGTCCCAGGGATCGCCTTGGTTCCATCAGTTTCCTTAGTGGCACAATGCTCTCCATGCTTCCATGATTGCCCACAATGTCACAATGCTCTCCATGCTTCCATGAGGCCCTGCTTGGCCACAATGGTCCCCTTGTGTCCATGAGGCCCCGCTGTGTCCCAATGGACGGATGGTTCCATGAGGTTCCGTGCTGTCCCCATGGTCTTCTTGAATCCGCAGTGTAACAATGGACCATTGCTTCCAGGCGGCCTCTCTGTGTCACAAGGGGCTCCTTGATTCCATGATTCCCCACGGTGTCACCATGGAGCCTTGTTTCTAGGAGGTTCTGTACTGTCACAATTGTCTCCTGGATCCCATGAGCCCCTGCAGTGTCACAATGGCTCCTTGCTTCCATGAGGAACACAAAAGCTTTGCATCAACACTGAGCAACAGCTGCTGAACACACCTGGGAGCATCTGCTTGCATCAAAAGAGGGCTTCAAGCTGAGAAAGGCACCAGCAGCTTCCATCTGCAACAGAGAGCCAGGCAAAGGACAGGGACAGAGAATTCAGTGGAAAGACTGCGGGAATTCTGCTCCCAGAGATCATTCCTGCTCACAGTGTCCCTTGTAGAAAGGGGACATCATTCCAGGCAGCCTGGACTGAGCATGTAGGGTTTGTTGTTTAGGAAAGCTGCTCAGGCTTTTCCATTCTTTCCTTACAAACAGGAAAACTTCTCTGGGCCTGTGTGCAGGCAGAGCCCTGAGGAGAGCAGTAGGCACATGGTGCCGTGGGCTGGGACCGCCAGCTGCAGAGCTCAAGGGAAGAAGCCCCGTTGTGTCACAATGGTCTCCTTAGCTTCATATGGATCACCTGTGTCACAATAGTCTCCTTGATTCCATGAGGCCCCACTGTGTCACAATGGCTCCTTGGCTTCATGTGCATCACCTGTGTCACCATGGTCTCCTTGATTCCATGAGGCCCCACTGTGTCACAATGGCTCCTTGGCTTCATGTGCATCACCTGTGTCACCATGGTCTCCTTGATTCCATGAGGCCCCACTGGGTCACAATGGCTCCTTGGCTTCATGTGCATCACCTGTGTCACCATGGTCTCCTTGATTCCATGAGGCCCCACTTTGTCACAATGGCTCCTTGCTTCCATGAGGTTCCGCAGTGTCACCATGCTCACCTTTGATCCACATTGTCATAATGGACAATTGCTTCCATGTGGCCCCACTGTGTCACAATAGCCCCTTGCTTCCATAGGTTTTCTAGAATGTAACGTATAATTTTCTACAATGTAACAATGGACTCCTTGGTTCTGTGAGCTACCCTGCTTTTTGCAGAGGTGTCTTTGGTTCCAACAAGGCCCCGCTGTGTCTCAGTGCACCCTGGCTTCCATGCGCATCTGGAGTATCACAAAGGCTCCTTGGTTCCACGAGGTCTTGCTGTGTCACAATGGATCCTGTGCTCCATGAGGCCCTCCAAAGTCATCATGGAGCCTTGATTCCATGTGCTTCCATTGCGTCCCAGGGATCGCCTTGGTTCCATCAGTTTCCTTAGTGGCACAATGCTCTCCATGCTTCCATGAGGCCCTGCTTTGCCACAATGGTCCCCTTGTGTCCATGAGGCCCCGCTGTGTCCCAATGGACGGATGGTTCCATGAGGTTCCGTGCTGTCCCCATGGTCTTCTTGAATCCGCAGCGTAACAATGGACCATTGCTTCCAGGCGGCCTCTCTGTGTCACAAGGGGCTCCTTGATTCCATGATTCCCCACGGTGTCACCATGGAGCCTTGTTTCTAGGAGGTTCTGTACTGTCACAATTGTCTCCTGGATCCCATGAGCCCCTGCAGTGTCACAATGGCTCCTTGCTTCCATGAGGAACACAAAAGCTTTGCATCAACACTGAGCAACAGCTGCTGAACACACCTGGGAGCATCTGCTTGCATCAAAAGAGGGCTTCAAGCTGAGAAAGGCACCAGCAGCTTCCATCTGCAAGAGAGAGATAGGCGAAGGACAGGGACAGAGATATCAGTGGAAGGACTGCGAGAATTCTGCTCCCAGAGATCATTCCTGCTCACAGTGTCCCTTGTAGAAAGGGGACATCACTCCAGGCAGCCTGGACTGAGTATGTGGGTTTGTTGTTTAGCAAACCTGCTCAGGCTTTTCCATTCTTTCCTTACAAACAGGAAAACTTCTCTGGGCCTGTGTGCAGGCAGAGCCCTGAGGAGAGCAGTAGGCACATGGTGCCGTGGGCTGGGACCGCCAGCTGCAGAGCTCAAGGGAAGAAGCCCCGTTGTGTCACAATGGCTCCTTAGCTTCATGTGCATCACCTGTGTCACAATGGTCTCCTTGATTCCATGAGGCCCCACTGGGTCACAATGGCTCCTTGGCTTCATGTGCATCACCTGTGTCACCATGGTCTCCTTGATTCCATGAGGCCCCATTTTGTCACAATGGCTCCTTGCTTCCATGAGGTTCCGCAGTGTCACCATGCTCACCTTTGATCCACATTGTCATAATGGACAATTGCTTCCATGTGGCCCCACTGTGTCACAATAGCCCCTTGCTTCCATAGGTTTTCTAGAATGTAACGTATAATTTTCTACAATGTAACAATGGACTCCTTGGTTCTGTGAGCTACCCTGCTTTTTGCAGAGGTGTCTTTGGTTCCAACAAGGCCCCGCTGTGTCTCAGTGCACCCTGGCTTCCATGCGCATCTGGAGTATCACAAAGGCTCCTTGGTTCCACGAGGTCTTGCTGTGTCACAATGGATCCTGTGCTCCATGAGGCCCTCCAAAGTCATCATGGAGCCTTGATTCCATGTGCTTCCATTGTGTCCCAGGGATCGCCTTGGTTCCATCAGTTTCCTTAGTGGCACAATGCTCTCCATGCTTCCATGAGGCCCTGCTTTGCCACAATGGTCCCCTTGTGTCCATGAGGCCCCGCTGTGTCCCAATGGACGGATGGTTCCATGAGGTTCCGTGCTGTCCCCATGGTCTTCTTGAATCCGCAGTGTAACAATGGACCATTGCTTCCAGGCGGCCTCTCTGTGTCACAAGGGGCTCCTTGATTCCATGATTCCCCACGGTGTCACCATGGAGCCTTGTTTCTAGGAGGTTCTGTACTGTCACAATTGTCTCCTGGATCCCATGAGCCCCTGCAGTGTCACAATGGCTCCTTGCTTCCATGAGGAACACAAAAGCTTTGCATCAACACTGAGCAACAGCTGCTGAACACACCTGGGAGCATCTGCTTGCATCAAAAGAGGGCTTCAAGCTGAGAAAGGCACCAGCAGCTTCCATCTGCAACAGAGAGCCAGGCAAAGGACAGGGACAGAGAATTCAGTGGAAGGACTGCGGGAATTCTGCTCCCAGAGATCATTCCTGCTCACAGTGTCCCTTGTAGAAAGGGGACATCATTCCAGGCAGCCTGGACTGAGCATGTAGGGTTTGTTGTTTAGGAAAGCTGCTCAGGCTTTTCCATTCTTTCCTTACAAACAGGAAAACTTCTCTGGGCCTGTGTGCAGGCAGAGCCCTGAGGAGAGCACTTGGCACATGGTGCCGTGGGCTGGGACCGCCAGCTGCAGAGCTCAAGGGAAGAAGCCCCGTTGTGTCACAATGGCTCCTTAGCTTCATGTGCATCACCTGTGTCACAATAGTCTCCTTGATTCCATGAGGCCCCACTGTGTCACAATGGCTCCTTGGCTTCATGTGCATCACCTGTGTCACCATGGTCTCCTTGATTCCATGAGGCCCCACTGTGTCACAATGGCTCCTTGGCTTCATGTGCATCACCTGTGTCACCATGGTCTCCTTGATTCCATGAGGCCCCACTGTGTCACAATGGCTCCTTGGCTTCATGTGCATCACCTGTGTCACCATGGTCTCCTTGATTCCATGAGGCCCCACTGTGTCACAATGGCTCCTTGCTTCCATGAGGTTCCGCAGTGTCACCATGCTCACCTTTGATCCACATTGTCATAATGGACAATTGCTTCCATGTGGCCCCACTGTGTCACAATAGCCCCTTGCTTCCATAGGTTTTCTAGAATGTAACGTATAATTTTCTACAATGTAACAATGGACTCCTTGGTTCTGTGAGCTACCCTGCTTTTTGCAGAGGTGTCTTTGGTTCCAACAAGGCCCCGCTGTGTCTCAGTGCACCCTGGCTTCCATGCGCATCTGGAGTATCACAAAGGCTCCTTGGTTCCACGAGGTCTTGCTGTGTCACAATGGATCCTGTGCTCCATGAGGCCCTCCAAAGTCATCATGGAGCCTTGATTCCATGTGCTTCCATTGCGTCCCAGGGATCGCCTTGGTTCCATCAGTTTCCTTAGTGGCACAATGCTCTCCATGCTTCCATGAGGCCCTGCTTTGCCACAATGGTCCCCTTGTGTCCATGAGGCCCCGCTGTGTCCCAGTGGACGGATGGTTCCATGAGGTTCCGTGCTGTCCCCATGGTCTTCTTGAATCCGCAGTGTAACAATGGACCATTGCTTCCAGGCGGCCTCTCTGTGTCACAAGGGGCTCCTTGATTCCATGATTCCCCACGGTGTCATCATGGAGCCTTGTTTCTAGGAGGTTCTGTACTGTCACAATTGTCTCCTTGATGCCATGAGCCCCTGCAGTGTCACAATGGCTCCTTGCTTCCATGAGGAACACAAAAGCTTTGCATCAACACTGAGCAACAGCTGCTGAACACACCTGGGAGCATCTGCTTGCATCAAAAGAGGGCTTCAAGCTGAGAAAGGCAGCAGCAGCTTCCATCTGCAAGAGAGAGATAGGCGAAGGACAGGGACAGAGATATCAGTGGAAGGACTGCGAGAATTCTGCTCCCAGAGATCATTCCTGCTCACAGTGTCCCTTGTAGAAAGGGGACATCACTCCAGGCAGCCTGGACTGAGTATGTGGGTTTGTTGTTGAGGAAACCTGCTCAGGCTTTTCCATTCTTTCCTTACAAACAGGAAAACTTCTCTGGGCCTGTGTGCAGGCAGAGCCCTGAGGAGAGCAGTAGGCACATGGTGCCGTGGGCTGGGACCGCCAGCTGCAGAGCTCAAGGGAAGAAGCCCCGTTGTGTCACAATGGCTCCTTAGCTTCATGTGCATCACCTGTGTCACAATAGTCTCCTTGATTCCATGAGGCCCCACTGTGTCACAATGGCTCCTTGGCTTCATGTGCATCACCTGTGTCACCATGGTCTCCTTGATTCCATGAGGCCCCACTGGGTCACAATGGCTCCTTGGCTTCATGTGCATCACCTGTGTCACCATGGTCTCCTTGATTCCATGAGGCCCCACTGTGTCACAATGGCTCCTTGCTTCCATGAGGTTCCGCAGTGTCACCATGCTCACCTTTGATCCACATTGTCATAATGGACAATTGCTTCCATGTGGCCCCACTGTGTCACAATAGCCCCTTGCTTCCATAGGTTTTCTAGAATGTAACGTATAATTTTCTACAATGTAACAATGGACTCCTTGGTTCTGTGAGCTACCCTGCTTTTTGCAGAGGTGTCTTTGGTTCCAACAAGGCCGCGCTGTGTCTCAGTGCACCCTGGCTTCCATGCGCATCTGGAGTATCACAAAGGCTCCTTGGTTCCACGAGGTCTTGCTGTGTCACAATGGATCCTGTGCTCCATGCGGCCCTCCAAAGTCATCATGGAGCCTTGATTCCATGTGCTTCCATTGCGTCCCAGGGATCGCCTTGGTTCCATCAGTTTCCTTAGTGGCACAATGCTCTCCATGCTTCCATGAGGCCCTGCTTTGCCACAATGGTCCCCTTGTGTCCATGAGGCCCCGCTGTGTCCCAATGGACGGATGGTTCCATGAGGTTCCGTGCTGTCCCCATGGTCTTCTTGAATCCGCAGTGTAACAATGGACCATTGCTTCCAGGCGGCCTCTCTGTGTCACAAGGGGCTCCTTGATTCCATGATTCCCCACGGTGTCACCATGGAGCCTTGTTTCTAGGAGGTTCTGTACTGTCACAATTGTCTCCTTGATGCCATGAGCCCCTGCAGTGTCACAATGGCTCCTTGCTTCCATGAGGAACACAAAAGCTTTGCATCAACACTGAGCAACAGCTGCTGAACACACCTGGGAGCATCTGCTTGCATCAAAAGAGGGCTTCAAGCTGAGAAAGGCAGCAGCAGCTTCCATCTGCAAGAGAGAGACAGGCGAAGGACAGGGACAGAGATATCAGTGGAAGGACTGCGAGAATTCTGCTCCCAGAGATCATTCCTGCTCACAGTGTCCCTTGTAGAAAGGGGACATCATTCCAGGCAGCCTGGACTGAGTATGTGGGTTTGTTGTTGAGGAAACCTGCTCAGGCTTTTCCATTCTTTCCTTACAAACAGGAAAACTTCTCTGGGCCTGTGTGCAGGCAGAGCCCTGAGGAGAGCACTTGGCACATGGTGCCGTGGGCTGGGACCGCCAGCTGCAGAGCTCAAGGGAAGAAGCCCTGTTGTGTCACAATGGCTCCTTAGCTTCATGTGGATCACCTGTGTCACAATAGTCTCCTTGATTCCATGAGGCCCCACTGGGTCACAATGGCTCCTTGGCTTCATGTGCATCACCTGTGTCACCATGGTCTCCTTGATTCCATGAGGCCCCACTGTGTCACAATGGCTCCTTGGCTTCATGTGCATCACCTGTGTCACCATGGTCTCCTTGATTCCATGAGGCCCCACTGTGTCACAATGGCTCCTTGGCTTCATGTGCATCACCTGTGTCACCATGGTCTCCTTGATTCCATGAGGCCCCACTGGGTCACAATGGCTCCTTGGCTTCATGTGCATCACCTGTGTCACCATGGTCTCCTTGATTCCATGAGGCCCCACTGTGTCACAATGCCTCCTTGCTTCCATGAGGTTCCGCAGTGTCACCATGCTCACCTTTGATCCACATTGTCATAATGGACAATTGCTTCCATGTGGCCCCACTGTGTCACAATAGACCCTTGGTTCCATAGGTTTTCTAGAATGTAACGTATAATTTTCTACAATGTAACAATGGACTCCTTGGTTCTGTGAGCTACCCTGCTTTTTGCAGAGGTGTCTTTGGTTCCAACAAGGCCGCGCTGTGTCTCAGTGCACCCTGGCTTCCATGCGCATCTGGAGTATCACAAAGGCTCCTTGGTTCCACGAGGTCTTGCTGTGTCACAATGGATCCTGTGCTCCATGAGGCCCTCCAAAGTCATCATGGAGCCTTGATTCCATGTGCTTCCATTGTGTCCCAGGGATCGCCTTGGTTCCATCAGTTTCCTTAGTGGCACAATGCTCTCCATGCTTCCATGATTGCCCACAATGTCACAATGCTCTCCATGCTTCCATGAGGCCCTGCTTTGCCACAATGGTCCCCTTGTGTCCATGAGGCCCCGCTGTGTCCCAATGGACGGATGGTTCCATGAGGTTCCGTGCTGTCCCCATGGTCTTCTTGAATCCGCAGTGTAACAATGGACCATTGCTTCCAGGCGGCCTCTCTGTGTCACAAGGGGCTCCTTGATTCCATGATTCCCCACGGTGTCACCATGGAGCCTTGTTTCTAGGAGGTTCTGTACTGTCACAATTGTCTCCTGGATCCCATGAGCCCCTGCAGTGTCACAATGGCTCCTTGCTTCCATGAGGAACACAAAAGCTTTGCATCAACACTGAGCAACAGCTGCTGAACACACCTGGGAGCATCTGCTTGCATCAAAAGAGGGCTTCAAGCTGAGAAAGGCACCAGCAGCTTCCATCTGCAACAGAGAGCCAGGCAAAGGACAAGGAGAGAGAATTCCGTGGAAAGACTGCGAGAATTCTGCTCCCAGAGATCATTCCTGCTCACAGTGTCCCTTGTAGAAAGGGGACATCATTCCAGGCAGCCTGGAATGAGCATGTAGGGTTTGTTGTTTAGGAAACCTGCTCAGGCTTTTCCATTCTTTCCTTACAAACAGGAAAACTTCTCTGGGCCTGTGTGCAGGCAGAGCCCTAAGGAGAGCAGTTGGCACATGGTGCCATGGGCTAGGACCGCCAGCTGCAGAGCTCAAGGGAAGAAGCCCCGTTGTGTCACAATGGCTCCTTAGCTTCATGTGCATCACCTGTGTCACAATGGTCTCCTTGATTCCATGAGGCCCCACTGTGTCACAATGGCTCCTTGGCTTCATGTGCATCACCTGTGTCACCATGGTCTCCTTGATTCCATGAGGCCCCACTGTGTCACAATGGCCCCTTGCTTCCATGAGGTTCCGCAGTGTCACCATGTTCACCTTTGATCCACATTGTCATAATGGACAATTGCTTCCATGTGGCCCCACTGTGTCACAATAGCCCCTTGCTTCCATAGGTTTTCTAGAATGTAATGTATAATTTTCTACAATGTAACAATGGACTCCTTGGTTCTGTGAGCTACCCTGCTTTTTGCAGAGGTGTCTTTGGTTCCAACAAGGCCCCTCTGTGTCTCAGTGCACCCTGGCTTCCATGCGCATCTGGAGTATCACAAAGGCTCCTTGGTTCCACGAGGTCTTGCTGTGTCACAATGGATCCTGTGCTCCATGAGGCCCTCCAAAGTCATCATGGAGCCTTGATTCCATGTGCTTCCATTGCGTCCCAGGGATCGCCTTGGTTCCATCAGTTTCCTTAGTGGCACAATGCTCTCCATGCTTCCATGAGGCCCTGCTTTGCCACAATGGTCCCCTTGTGTCCATGAGGCCCCGCTGTGTCCCAATGGACGGATGGTTCCATGAGGTTCCGTGCTGTCCCCATGGTCTTCTTGAATCCGCAGTGTAACAATGGACCATTGCTTCCAGGCGGCCTCTCTGTGTCACAAGGGGCTCCTTGATTCCATGATTCCCCACGGTGTCACCATGGAGCCTTGTTTCTAGGAGGTTCTGTACTGTCACAATTGTCTCCTGGATCCCGTGAGCCCCTGCAGTGTCACAATGGCTCCTTGCTTCCATGAGGAACACAAAAGCTTTGCATCAACACTGAGCAACAGCTGCTGAATACACCTGGGAGCATCTGCTTGCATCAAAAGAGGGCTTCAAGCTGAGAAAGGCAGCAGCAGCTTCCATCTGCAACAGAGAGCCAGGCAAAGGACAGGGACAGAGAATTCAGTGGAAAGACTGCGGGAATTCTGCTTCCAGAGATCATTCCTGCTCACAGTGTCCCTTGTAGAAAGGGGACATCATTGCAGGCAGCCTGGACTGAGCATGTAGGGTTTGTTGTTTAGGAAACCTGCTCAGGCTTTTCCATTCTTTCCTTACAAACAGGAAAACTTCTCTGGGCCTGTGTGCAGGCAGAGCCCTGAGGAGAGCACTTGGCACATGGTGCCGTGGGCTGGGACCGCCAGCTGCAGAGCTCAAGGGAAGAAGCCCCGTTGTGTCACAATGGCTCCTTAGCTTCATGTGCATCACCTGTGTCACAATAGTCTCCTTGATTCCATGAGGCCCCACTGTGTCACAATGGCTCCTTGGCTTCATGTGCATCACCTGTGTCACCATGGTCTCCTTGATTCCATGAGGCCCCACTGGGTCACAATGGCTCCTTGGCTTCATGTGCATCACCTGTGTCACCATGGTCTCCTTGATTCCATGAGGCCCCACTGTGTCACAATGGCTCCTTGCTTCCATGAGGTTCCGCAGTGTCACCATGCTCACCTTTGATCCACATTGTCATAATGGACAATTGCTTCCATGTGGCCCCACTGTGTCACAATAGCCCCTTGCTTCCATAGGTTTTCTAGAATGTAACGTATAATTTTCTACAATGTAACAATGGACTCCTTGGTTCTGTGAGCTACCCTGCTTTTTGCAGAGGTGTCTTTGGTTCCAACAAGGCCGCGCTGTGTCTCAGTGCACCCTGGCTTCCATGCGCATCTGGAGTATCACAAAGGCTCCTTGGTTCCACGAGGTCTTGCTGTGTCACAATGGATCCTGTGCTCCATGCGGCCCTCCAAAGTCATCATGGAGCCTTGATTCCATGTGCTTCCATTGCGTCCCAGGGATCGCCTTGGTTCCATCAGTTTCCTTAGTGGCACAATGCTCTCCATGCTTCCATGAGGCCCTGCTTTGCCACAATGGTCCCCTTGTGTCCATGAGGCCCCGCTGTGTCCCAATGGACGGATGGTTCCATGAGGTTCCGTGCTGTCCCCATGGTCTTCTTGAATCCGCAGTGTAACAATGGACCATTGCTTCCAGGCGGCCTCTCTGTGTCACAAGGGGCTCCTTGATTCCATGATTCCCCACGGTGTCACCATGGAGCCTTGTTTCTAGGAGGTTCTGTACTGTCACAATTGTCTCCTGGATCCCATGAGCCCCTGCAGTGTCACAATGGCTCCTTGCTTCCATGAGGAACACAAAAGCTTTGCATCAACACTGAGCAACAGCTGCTGAACACACCTGGGAGCATCTGCTTGCATCAAAAGAGGGCTTCAAGCTGAGAAAGGCAGCAGCAGCTTCCATCTGCAAGAGAGAGACAGGCGAAGGACAGGGACAGAGATATCAGTGGAAGGACTGCGAGAATTCTGCTCCCAGAGATCATTCCTGCTCACAGTGTCCCTTGTAGAAAGGGGACATCATTCCAGGCAGCCTGGACTGAGTATGTGGGTTTGTTGTTTAGCAAACCTGCTCAGGCTTTTCCATTCTTTCCTTACAAACAGGAAAACTTCTCTGGGCCTGTGTGCAGGCAGAGCCCTGAGGAGAGCACTTGGCACATGGTGCCGTGGGCTGGGACCGCCAGCTGCAGAGCTCAAGGGAAGAAGCCCCGTTGTGTCACAATGGCTCCTTAGCTTCATGTGCATCAGCTGTGTCACAATAGTCTCCTTGATTCCATGAGGCCCCACTGTGTCACAATGGCTCCTTGGCTTCATGTGCATCACCTGTGTCACCATGGTCTCCTTGATTCCATGAGGCCCCACTGGGTCACAATGGCTCCTTGGCTTCATGTGCATCACCTGTGTCACCATGGTCTCCTTGATTCCATGAGGCCCCACTGTGTCACAATGGCTCCTTGGCTTCATGTGCATCACCTGTGTCACCATGGTCTCCTTGATTCCATGAGGCCCCACTTTGTCACAATGGCTCCTTGCTTCCATGAGATTCCGCAGTGTCACCATGCTCACCTTTGATCCACATTGTCATAATGGACAATTGCTTCCATGTGGCCCCACTGTGTCACAATAGCCCCTTGCTTCCATAGGTTTTCTAGAATGTAACGTATAATTTTCTACAATGTAACAATGGACTCCTTGGTTCTGTGAGCTACCCTGCTTTTTGCAGAGGTGTCTTTGGTTCCAACAAGGCCCCGCTGTGTCTCAGTGCACCCTGGCTTCCATGCGCATCTGGAGTATCACAAAGGCTCCTTGGTTCCACGAGGTCTTGCTGTGTCACAATGGATCCTGTGCTCCATGAGGCCCTCCAAAGTCATCATGGAGCCTTGATTCCATGTGCTTCCATTGCGTCCCAGGGATCGCCTTGGTTCCATCAGTTTCCTTAGTGGCACAATGCTCTCCATGCTTCCATGAGGCCCTGCTTTGCCACAATGGTCCCCTTGTGTCCATGAGGCCCCGCTGTGTCCCAATGGACGGATGGTTCCATGAGGTTCCGTGCTGTCCCCATGGTCTTCTTGAATCCGCAGTGTAACAATGGACCATTGCTTCCAGGCGGCCTCTCTGTGTCACAAGGGGCTCCTTGATTCCATGATTCCCCACGGTGTCACCATGGAGCCTTGTTTCTAGGAGGTTCTGTACTGTCACAATTGTCTCCTGGATCCCATGAGCCCCTGCAGTGTCACAATGGCTCCTTGCTTCCATGAGGAACACAAAAGCTTTGCATCAACACTGAGCAACAGCTGCTGAACACACCTGGGAGCATCTGCTTGCATCAAAAGAGGGCTTCAAGCTGAGAAAGGCAGCAGCAGCTTCCATCTGCAACAGAGAGACAGGCGAAGGACAGGGACAGAGATATCAGTGGAAGGACTGCGAGAATTCTGCTCCCAGACATCATTCCTGCTCACAGTGTCCCTTGTAGAAAGGGGACATCATTCCAGGCAGCCTGGACTGAGTATGTGGGTTTGTTGTTGAGGAAACCTGCTCAGGCTTTTCCATTCTTTCCTTACAAACAGGAAAACTTCTCCGGGCCTGTGTGCAGGCAGAGCCCTGAGGAGAGCAGTAGGCACATGGTGCCGTGGGCTGGGACCGCCAGCTGCAGAGCTCAAGGGAAGAAGCCCCGCTGTGTCACAATGGTCTCCTTAGCTTCATGTGGATCACCTGTGTCACAATAGTCTCCTTGATTCCATGAGGCCCCACAGTGTCACAATGGCTCCTCGGCTTCATGTGCATCACCTGTGTCACCATGGTCTCCTTGATTCCATGAGGCCCCACTGTGTCACAATGGCTCCTTGGCTTCATGTGCATCACCTGTGTCACCATGGTCTCCTTGATTCCATGAGGCCCCACTGTGTCACAATGCCTCCTTGCTTCCATGAGGTTCCGCAGTGTCACCATGCTCACCTTTGATCCACATTGTCATAATGGACAATTGCTTCCATGTGGCCCCACTGTGTCACAATAGACCCTTGCTTCCATAGGTTTTCTAGAATGTAACGTATAATTTTCTACAATGTAACAATGGACTCCTTGGTTCTGTGAGCTACCCTGCTTTTTGCAGAGGTGTCTTTGGTTCCAACAAGGCCGCGCTGTGTCTCAGTGCACCCTGGCTTCCATGCGCATCTGGAGTATCACAAAGGCTCCTTGGTTCCACGAGGTCTTGCTGTGTCACAATGGATCCTGTGCTCCATGAGGCCCTCCAAAGTCATCATGGAGCCTTGATTCCATGTGCTTCCATTGTGTCCCAGGGATCGCCTTGGTTCCATCAGTTTCCTTAGTGGCACAATGCTCTCCATGCTTCCATGATTGCCCACAATGTCACAATGCTCTCCATGCTTCCATGAGGCCCTGCTTTGCCACAATGGTCCCCTTGTGTCCATGAGGCCCCGCTGTGTCCCAATGGACGGATGGTTCCATGAGGTTCCGTGCTGTCCCCATGGTCTTCTTGAATCCGCAGTGTAACAATGGACCATTGCTTCCAGGCGGCCTCTCTGTGTCACAAGGGGCTCCTTGATTCCATGATTCCCCACGGTGTCACCATGGAGCCTTGTTTCTAGGAGGTTCTGTACTGTCACAATTGTCTCCTGGATCCCATGAGCCCCTGCAGTGTCACAATGGCTCCTTGCTTCCATGAGGAACACAAAAGCTTTGCATCAACACTGAGCAACAGCTGCTGAACACACCTGCGAGCATCTGCTTGCATCAAAAGAGGGCTTCAAGCTGAGAAAGGCACCAGCAGCTTCCATCTGCAACAGAGAGCCAGGCAAAGGACAAGGAGAGAGAATTCCGTGGAAAGACTGCGGGAATTCTGCTCCCAGAGATCATTCCTGCTCACAGTGTCCCTTGTAGAAAGGGGACATCATTCCAGGCAGCCTGGAATGAGCATGTAGGGTTTGTTGTTTAGGAAACCTGCTCAGGCTTTTCCATTCTTTCCTTACAAACAGGAAAACTTCTCTGGGCCTGTGTGCAGGCAGAGCCCTAAGGAGAGCAGTTGGCACATGGTGCCATGGGCTAGGACCGCCAGCTGCAGAGCTCAAGGGAAGAAGCCCCGTTGTGTCACAATGGCTCCTTAGCTTCATGTGCATCACCTGTGTCACAATGGTCTCCTTGATTCCATGAGGCCCCACTGTGTCACAATGGCTCCTTGGCTTCATGTGCATCACCTGTGTCACCATGGTCTCCTTGATTCCATGAGGCCCCACTGTGTCACAATGGCCCCTTGCTTCCATGAGGTTCCGCAGTGTCACCATGTTCACCTTTGATCCACATTGTCATAATGGACAATTGCTTCCATGTGGCCCCACTGTGTCACAATAGCCCCTTGCTTCCATAGGTTTTCTAGAATGTAATGTATAATTTTCTACAATGTAACAATGGACTCCTTGGTTCTGTGAGCTACCCTGCTTTTTGCAGAGGTGTCTTTGGTTCCAACAAGGCCCCGCTGTGTCTCAGTGCACCCTGGCTTCCATGCGCATCTGGAGTATCACAAAGGCTCCTTGGTTCCACGAGGTCTTGCTGTGTCACAATGGATCCTGTGCTCCATGAGGCCCTCCAAAGTCATCATGGAGCCTTGATTCCATGTGCTTCCATTGCGTCCCAGGGATCGCCTTGGTTCCATCAGTTTCCTTAGTGGCACAATGCTCTCCATGCTTCCATGAGGCCCTGCTTTGCCACAATGGTCCCCTTGTGTCCATGAGGCCCCGCTGTGTCCCAATGGACGGATGGTTCCATGAGGTTCCGTGCTGTCCCCATGGTCTTCTTGAATCCGCAGTGTAACAATGGACCATTGCTTCCAGGCGGCCTCTCTGTGTCACAAGGGGCTCCTTGATTCCATGATTCCCCACGGTGTCACCATGGAGCCTTGTTTCTAGGAGGTTCTGTACTGTCACAATTGTCTCCTGGATCCCATGAGCCCCTGCAGTGTCACAATGGCTCCTTGCTTCCATGAGGAACACAAAAGCTTTGCATCAACACTGAGCAACAGCTGCTGAACACACCTGGGAGCATCTGCTTGCATCAAAAGAGGGCTTCAAGCTGAGAAAGGCAGCAGCAGCTTCCATCTGCAACAGAGAGCCAGGCAAAGGACAGGGACAGAGAATTCAGTGGAAAGACTGCGGGAATTCTGCTTCCAGAGATCATTCCTGCTCACAGTGTCCCTTGTAGAAAGGGGACATCATTGCAGGCAGCCTGGACTGAGCATGTAGGGTTTGTTGTTTAGGAAACCTGCTCAGGCTTTTCCATTCTTTCCTTACAAACAGGAAAACTTCTCTGGGCCTGTGTGCAGGCAGAGCCCTGAGGAGAGCACTTGGCACATGGTGCCGTGGGCTGGGACCGCCAGCTGCAGAGCTCAAGGGAAGAAGCCCCGTTGTGTCACAATGGCTCCTTAGCTTCATGTGCATCACCTGTGTCACAATAGTCTCCTTGATTCCATGAGGCCCCACTGTGTCACAATGGCTCCTTGGCTTCATGTGCATCACCTGTGTCACCATGGTCTCCTTGATTCCATGAGGCCCCACTGTGTCACAATGGCTCCTTGCTTCCATGAGGTTCCGCAGTGTCACCATGCTCACCTTTGATCCACATTGTCATAATGGACAATTGCTTCCATGTGGCCCCACTGTGTCACAATAGCCCCTTGCTTCCATAGGTTTTCTAGAATGTAACGTATAATTTTCTACAATGTAACAATGGACTCCTTGGTTCTGTGAGCTACCCTGCTTTTTGCAGAGGTGTCTTTGGTTCCAACAAGGCCGCGCTGTGTCTCAGTGCACCCTGGCTTCCATGCGCATCTGGAGTATCACAAAGGCTCCTTGGTTCCACGAGGTCTTGCTGTGTCACAATGGATCCTGTGCTCCATGCGGCCCTCCAAAGTCATCATGGAGCCTTGATTCCATGTGCTTCCATTGCGTCCCAGGGATCGCCTTGGTTCCATCAGTTTCCTTAGTGGCACAATGCTCTCCATGCTTCCATGAGGCCCTGCTTTGCCACAATGGTCCCCTTGTGTCCATGAGGCCCCGCTGTGTCCCAATGGACGGATGGTTCCATGAGGTTCCGTGCTGTCCCCATGGTCTTCTTGAATCCGCAGTGTAACAATGGACCATTGCTTCCAGGCGGCCTCTCTGTGTCACAAGGGGCTCCTTGATTCCATGATTCCCCACGGTGTCACCATGGAGCCTTGTTTCTAGGAGGTTCTGTACTGTCACAATTGTCTCCTTGATCCCATGAGCCCCTGCAGTGTCACAATGGCTCCTTGCTTCCATGAGGAACACAAAAGCTTTGCATCAACACTGAGCAACAGCTGCTGAACACACCTGCGAGCATCTGCTTGCATCAAAAGAGGGCTTCAAGCTGAGAAAGGCAGCAGCAGCTTCCATCTGCAAGAGAGAGACAGGCGAAGGACAGGGACAGAGATATCAGTGGAAGGACTGCGAGAATTCTGCTCCCAGAGATCATTCCTGCTCACAGTGTCCCTTGTAGAAAGGGGACATCATTCCAGGCAGCCTGGACTGAGTATGTGGGTTTGTTGTTGAGGAAACCTGCTCAGGCTTTTCCATTCTTTCCTTACAAACAGGAAAACTTCTCTGGGCCTGTGTGCAGGCAGAGCCCTGAGGAGAGCACTTGGCACATGGTGCCGTGGGCTGGGACCGCCAGCTGCAGAGCTCAAGGGAAGAAGCCCCGTTGTGTCACAATGGCTCTTTGGCTTCATGTGCATCACCTGTGTCACAATAGTCTCCTTGATTCCATGAGGCCCCACTGTGTCACAATGGCTCCTTGGCTTCATGTGCATCACCTGTGTCACCATGGTCTCCTTGATTCCATGAGGCCCCACTGTGTCACAATGGCTCCTTGGCTTCATGTGCATCACCTGTGTCACCATGGTCTCCTTGATTCCATGAGGCCCCACTGGGTCACAATGGCTCCTTGGCTTCATGTGCATCACCTGTGTCACCATGGTCTCCTTGATTCCATGAGGCCCCACTTTGTCACAATGGCTCCTTGCTTCCATGAGATTCCGCAGTGTCACCATGCTCACCTTTGATCCACATTGTCATAATGGACAATTGCTTCCATGTGGCCCCACTGTGTCACAATAGCCCCTTGCTTCCATAGGTTTTCTAGAATGTAACGTATAATTTTCTACAATGTAACAATGGACTCCTTGGTTCTGTGAGCTACCCTGCTTTTTGCAGAGGTGTCTTTGGTTCCAACAAGGCCGCGCTCTGTCTCAGTGCACCCTGGCTTCCATGCGCATCTGGAGTATCACAAAGGCTCCTTGGTTCCACGAGGTCTTGCTGTGTCACAATGGATCCTGTGCTCCATGAGGCCCTCCAAAGTCATCATGGAGCCTTGATTCCATGTGCTTCCATTGCGTCCCAGGGATCGCCTTGGTTCCATCAGTTTCCTTAGTGGCACAATGCTCTCCATGCTTCCATGAGGCCCTGCTTTGCCACAATGGTCCCCTTGTGTCCATGAGGCCCCGCTGTGTCCCAGTGGATGGATGGTTCCATGAGGTTCCGTGCTGTCCCCATGGTCTTCTTGAATCCGCAGTGTAACAATGGACCATTGCTTCCAGGCGGCCTCTCTGTGTCACAAGGGGCTCCTTGATTCCATGATTCCCCACGGTGTCACCATGGAGCCTTGTTTCTAGGAGGTTCTGTACTGTCACAATTGTCTCCTTGATGCCATGAGCCCCTGCAGTGTCACAATGGCTCCTTGCTTCCATGAGGAACACAAAAGCTTTGCATCAACACTGAGCAACAGCTGCTGAACACACCTGGGAGCATCTGCTTGCATCAAAAGAGGGCTTCAAGCTGAGAAAGGCAGCAGCAGCTTCCATCTGCAAGAGAGAGATAGGCGAAGGACAGGGACAGAGATATCAGTGGAAGGACTGCGAGAATTCTGCTCCCAGAGATCATTCCTGCTCACAGTGTCCCTTGTAGAAAGGGGACATCACTCCAGGCAGCCTGGACTGACTATGTGGGTTTGTTGTTTAGCAAACCTGCTCAGGCTTTTCCATTCTTTCCTTACAAACAGGAAAACTTCTCTGGGCCTGTGTGCAGGCAGAGCCCTGAGGAGAGCAGTAGGCACATGGTGCCGTGGGCTGGGACCGCCAGCTGCAGAGCTCAAGGGAAGAAGCCCCGTTGTGTCACAATGGCTCCTTGGCTTCATGTGCATCACCTGTGTCACCATGGTCTCCTTGATTCCATGAGGCCCCACTGTGTCACAATGGCTCCTTGGCTTCATGTGCATCACCTGTGTCACCATGGTCTCCTTGATTCCATGAGGCCCCACTGGGTCACAATGGCTCCTTGCTTCCATGAGATTCCGCAGTGTCACCATGCTCACCTTTGATCCACATTGTCATAATGGACAATTGCTTCCATGTGGCCCCACTGTGTCACAATAGCCCCTTGCTTCCATAGGTTTTCTAGAATGTAACGTATAATTTTCTACAATGTAACAATGGACTCCTTGGTTCTGTGAGCTACCCTGCTTTTTGCAGAGGTGTCTTTGGTTCCAACAAGGCCGCGCTGTGTCTCAGTGCACCCTGGCTTCCATGCGCATCTGGAGTATCACAAAGGCTCCTTGGTTCCACGAGGTCTTGCTGTGTCACAATGGATCCTGTGCTCCATGAGGCCCTCCAAAGTCATCATGGAGCCTTGATTCCATGTGCTTCCATTGCGTCCCAGGGATCGCCTTGGTTCCATCAGTTTCCTTAGTGGCACAATGCTCTCCATGCTTCCATGATTGCCCACAATGTCACAATGCTCTCCATGCTTCCATGAGGCCCTGCTTTGCCACAATGGTCCCCTTGTGTCCATGAGGCCCCGCTGTGTCCCAATGGACGGATGGTTCCATGAGGTTCCGTGCTGTCCCCATGGTCTTCTTGAATCCGCAGTGTAACAATGGACCATTGCTTCCAGGCGGCCTCTCTGTGTCACAAGGGGCTCCTTGATTCCATGATTCCCCACGGTGTCACCATGGAGCCTTGTTTCTAGGAGGTTCTGTACTGTCACAATTGTCTCCTGGATCCCATGAGCCCCTGCAGTGTCACAATGGCTCCTTGCTTCCATGAGGAACACAAAAGCTTTGCATCAACACTGAGCAACAGCTGCTGAACACACCTGGGAGCATCTGCTTGCATCAAAAGAGGGCTTCAAGCTGAGAAAGGCACCAGCAGCTTCCATCTGCAACAGAGAGCCAGGCAAAGGACAGGGACAGAGAATTCAGTGGAAAGACTGCGAGAATTCTGCTCCCAGAGATCATTCCTGCTCACAGTGTCCCTTGTAGAAAGGGGACATCATTCCAGGCAGCCTGGACTGAGCATGTGGGGTTTGTTGTTTAGGAAACCTGCTCAGGCTTTTCCATTCTTTCCTTACAAACAGGAAAACTTCTCTGGGCCTGTGTGCAGGCAGAGCCCTGAGGAGAGCACTTGGCACATGGTGCCGTGGGCTGGGACCGCCAGCTGCAGAGCTCAAGGGAAGAAGCCCCGTTGTGTCACAATGGTCTCCTTAGCTTCATGTGGATCACCTGTGTCACAATAGTCTCCTTGATTCCATGAGGCCCCACTGTGTCACAATGGCTCCTTGGCTTCATGTGCATCACCTGTGTCACCATGGTCTCCTTGATTCCATGAGGCCCCACTGTGTCACAATGGCTCCTTGGCTTCATGTGCATCACCTGTGTCACCATGGTCTCCTTGATTCCATGAGGCCCCACTGGGTCACAATGGCTCCTTGGCTTCATGTGCATCACCTGTGTCACCATGGTCTCCTTGATTCCATGAGGCCCCACTTTGTCACAATGGCTCCTTGCTTCCATGAGGTTCCGCAGTGTCACCATGCTCACCTTTGATCCACATTGTCATAATGGACAATTGCTTCCATGTGGCCCCACTGTGTCACAATAGCCCCTTGCTTCCATAGGTTTTCTAGAATGTAACGTATAATTTTCTACAATGTAACAATGGACTCCTTGGTTCTGTGAGCTACCCTGCTTTTTGCAGAGGTGTCTTTGGTTCCAACAAGGCCGCGCTCTGTCTCAGTGCACCCTGGCTTCCATGCGCATCTGGAGTATCACAAAGGCTCCTTGGTTCCACGAGGTCTTGCTGTGTCACAATGGATCCTGTGCTCCATGAGGCCCTCCAAAGTCATCATGGAGCCTTGATTCCATGTGCTTCCATTGCGTCCCAGGGATCGCCTTGGTTCCATCAGTTTCCTTAGTGGCACAATGCTCTCCATGCTTCCATGAGGCCCTGCTTTGCCACAATGGTCCCCTTGTGTCCATGAGGCCCCGCTGTGTCCCAGTGGACGGATGGTTCCATGAGGTTCCGTGCTGTCCCCATGGTCTTCTTGAATCCGCAGTGTAACAATGGACCATTGCTTCCAGGCGGCCTCTCTGTGTCACAAGGGGCTCCTTGATTCCATGATTCCCCACGGTGTCACCATGGAGCCTTGTTTCTAGGAGGTTCTGTACTGTCACAATTGTCTCCTTGATCCCATGAGCCCCTGCAGTGTCACAATGGCTCCTTGCTTCCATGAAGAACACAAAAGCTTTGCATCAACACTGAGCAACAGCTGCTGAACACACCTGGGAGCATCTGCTTGCATCAAAAGAGGGCTTCAAGCTGAGAAAGGCAGCAGCAGCTTCCATCTGCAAGAGAGAGATAGGCGAAGGACAGGGACAGAGATATCAGTGGAAGGACTGCGAGAATTCTGCTCCCAGAGATCATTCCTGCTCACAGTGTCCCTTGTAGAAAGGGGACATCACTCCAGGCAGCCTGGACTGAGTATGTGGGTTTGTTGTTTAGCAAACCTGCTCAGGCTTTTCCATTCTTTCCTTACAAACAGGAAAACTTCTCTGGGCCTGTGTGCAGGCAGAGCCCTGAGGAGAGCAGTAGGCACATGGTGCCGTGGGCTGGGACCGCCAGCTGCAGAGCTCAAGGGAAGAAGCCCCGTTGTGTCACAATGGCTCCTTAGCTTCATGTGGATCACCTGTGTCACAATAGTCTCCTTGATTCCATGAGGCCCCACTGTGTCACAATGTCTCCTTGGCTTCATGTGCATCACCTGTGTCACCATGGTCTCCTTGATTCCATGAGGCCCCACTGTGTCACAATGGCTCCTTGGCTTCATGTGCATCACCTGTGTCACCATGGTCTCCTTGATTCCATGAGGCCCCACTGTGTCACAATGGCTCCTTGGCTTCATGTGCATCACCTGTGTCACCATGGTCTCCTTGATTCCATGAGGCCCCACTGGGTCACAATGGCTCCTTGGCTTCATGTGCATCACCTGTGTCACCATGGTCTCCTTGATTCCATGAGGCCCCACTGGGTCACAATGGCTCCTTGGCTTCATGTGCATCACCTGTGTCACCATGGTCTCCTTGATTCCATGAGGCCCCACTTTGTCACAATGGCTCCTTGCTTCCATGAGATTCCGCAGTGTCACCATGCTCACCTTTGATCCACATTGTCATAATGGACAATTGCTTCCATGTGGCCCCACTGTGTCACAATAGCCCCTTGCTTCCATAGGTTTTCTAGAATGTAACGTATAATTTTCTACAATGTAACAATGGACTCCTTGGTTCTGTGAGCTACCCTGCTTTTTGCAGAGGTGTCTTTGGTTCCAACAAGGCCGCGCTCTGTCTCAGTGCACCCTGGCTTCCATGCGCATCTGGAGTATCACAAAGGCTCCTTGGTTCCACGAGGTCTTGCTGTGTCACAATGGATCCTGTGCTCCATGAGGCCCTCCAAAGTCATCATGGAGCCTTGATTCCATGTGCTTCCATTGCGTCCCAGGGATCGCCTTGGTTCCATCAGTTTCCTTAGTGGCACAATGCTCTCCATGCTTCCATGATTGCCCACAATGTCACAATGCTCTCCATGCTTCCATGAGGCCCTGCTTTGCCACAATGGTCCCCTTGTGTCCATGAGGCCCCGCTGTGTCCCAATGGACGGATGGTTCCATGAGGTTCCGTGCTGTCCCCATGGTCTTCTTGAATCCGCAGTGTAACAATGGACCATTGCTTCCAGGCGGCCTCTCTGTGTCACAAGAGGCTCCTTGATTCCATGATTCCCCACGGTGTCACCATGGAGCCTTGTTTCTAGGAGGTTCTGTACTGTCACAATTGTCTCCTGGATCCCATGAGCCCCTGCAGTGTCACAATGGCTCCTTGCTTCCATGAAGAACACAAAAGCTTTGCATCAACACTGAGCAACAGCTGCTGAACACACCTGGGAGCATCTGCTTGCATCAAAAGAGGGCTTCAAGCTGAGAAAGGCACCAGCAGCTTCCATCTGCAACAGAGAGCCAGGCAAAGGACAGGGACAGAGAATTCAGTGGAAAGACTGCGAGAATTCTGCTCCCAGAGATCATTCCTGCTCACAGTGTCCCTTGTAGAAAGGGGACATCATTGCAGGCAGCCTGGACTGAGCATGTAGGGTTTGTTGTTTAGGAAACCTGCTCAGGCTTTTCCATTCTTTCCTTACAAACAGGAAAACTTCTCTGGGCCTGTGTGCAGGCAGAGCCCTGAGGAGAGCACTTGGCACATGGTGCCGTGGGCTGGGACCGCCAGCTGCAGAGCTCAAGGGAAGAAGCCCCGTTGTGTCACAATGGTCTCCTTAGCTTCATGTGGATCACCTGTGTCACAATAGTCTCCTTGATTCCATGAGGCCCCACTGTGTCACAATGGCTCCTTGGCTTCATGTGCATCACCTGTGTCACCATGGTCTCCTTGATTCCATGAGGCCCCACTGTGTCACAATGGCTCCTTGGCTTCATGTGCATCACCTGTGTCACCATGGTCTCCTTGATTCCATGAGGCCCCACTTTGTCACAATGGCTCCTTGCTTCCATGAGGTTCCGCAGTGTCACCATGCTCACCTTTGATCCACATTGTCATAATGGACAATTGCTTCCATGTGGCCCCACTGTGTCACAATAGCCCCTTGCTTCCATAGGTTTTCTAGAATGTAACGTATAATTTTCTACAATGTAACAATGGACTCCTTGGTTCTGTGAGCTACCCTGCTTTTTGCAGAGGTGTCTTTGGTTCCAACAAGGCCCCGCTGTGTCTCAGTGCACCCTGGCTTCCATGCGCATCTGGAGTATCACAAAGGCTCCTTGGTTCCACGAGGTCTTGCTGTGTCACAATGGATCCTGTGCTCCATGAGGCCCTCCAAAGTCATCATGGAGCCTTGATTCCATGTGCTTCCATTGTGTCCCAGGGATCGCCTTGGTTCCATCAGTTTCCTTAGTGGCACAATGCTCTCCATGCTTCCATGAGGCCCTGCTTTGCCACAATGGTCCCCTTGTGTCCATGAGGCCCCGCTGTGTCCCAGTGGACGGATGGTTCCATGAGGTTCCGTGCTGTCCCCATGGTCTTCTTGAATCCGCAGTGTAACAATGGACCATTGCTTCCAGGCGGCCTCTCTGTGTCACAAGGGGCTCCTTGATTCCATGATTCCCCACGGTGTCACCATGGAGCCTTGTTTCTAGGAGGTTCTGTACTGTCACAATTGTCTCCTGGATCCCATGAGCCCCTGCAGTGTCACAATGGCTCCTTGCTTCCATGAGGAACACAAAAGCTTTGCATCAACACTGAGCAACAGCTGCTGAACACACCTGGGAGCATCTGCTTGCATCAAAAGAGGGCTTCAAGCTGAGAAAGGCAGCAGCAGCTTCCATCTGCAACAGAGAGCCAGGCAAAGGACAGGGACAGAGAATTCAGTGGAAAGACTGCGGGAATTCTGCTTCCAGAGATCATTCCTGCTCACAGTGTCCCTTGTAGAAAGGGGACATCATTGCAGGCAGCCTGGACTGAGCATGTAGGGTTTGTTGTTTAGGAAACCTGCTCAGGCTTTTCCATTCTTTCCTTACAAACAGGAAAACTTCTCTGGGCCTGTGTGCAGGCAGAGCCCTGAGGAGAGCACTTGGCACATGGTGCCGTGGGCTGGGACCGCCAGCTGCAGAGCTCAAGGGAAGAAGCCCCGTTGTGTCACAATGGCTCCTTAGCTTCATGTGCATCACCTGTGTCACAATAGTCTCCTTGATTCCATGAGGCCCCACTGTGTCACAATGGCTCCTTGGCTTCATGTGCATCACCTGTGTCACCATGGTCTCCTTGATTCCATGAGGCCCCACTGTGTCACAATGGCTCCTTGCTTCCATGAGGTTCCGCAGTGTCACCATGCTCACCTTTGATCCACATTGTCATAATGGACAATTGCTTCCATGTGGCCCCACTGTGTCACAATAGCCCCTTGCTTCCATAGGTTTTCTAGAATGTAACGTATAATTTTCTACAATGTAACAATGGACTCCTTGGTTCTGTGAGCTACCCTGCTTTTTGCAGAGGTGTCTTTGGTTCCAACAAGGCCGCGCTGTGTCTCAGTGCACCCTGGCTTCCATGCGCATCTGGAGTATCACAAAGGCTCCTTGGTTCCACGAGGTCTTGCTGTGTCACAATGGATCCTGTGCTCCATGCGGCCCTCCAAAGTCATCATGGAGCCTTGATTCCATGTGCTTCCATTGCGTCCCAGGGATCGCCTTGGTTCCATCAGTTTCCTTAGTGGCACAATGCTCTCCATGCTTCCATGAGGCCCTGCTTTGCCACAATGGTCCCCTTGTGTCCATGAGGCCCCGCTGTGTCCCAATGGACGGATGGTTCCATGAGGTTCCGTGCTGTCCCCATGGTCTTCTTGAATCCGCAGTGTAACAATGGACCATTGCTTCCAGGCGGCCTCTCTGTGTCACAAGGGGCTCCTTGATTCCATGATTCCCCACGGTGTCACCATGGAGCCTTGTTTCTAGGAGGTTCTGTACTGTCACAATTGTCTCCTTGATCCCATGAGCCCCTGCAGTGTCACAATGGCTCCTTGCTTCCATGAGGAACACAAAAGCTTTGCATCAACACTGAGCAACAGCTGCTGAACACACCTGCGAGCATCTGCTTGCATCAAAAGAGGGCTTCAAGCTGAGAAAGGCAGCAGCAGCTTCCATCTGCAAGAGAGAGACAGGCGAAGGACAGGGACAGAGATATCAGTGGAAGGACTGCGAGAATTCTGCTCCCAGAGATCATTCCTGCTCACAGTGTCCCTTGTAGAAAGGGGACATCATTCCAGGCAGCCTGGACTGAGTATGTGGGTTTGTTGTTGAGGAAACCTGCTCAGGCTTTTCCATTCTTTCCTTACAAACAGGAAAACTTCTCTGGGCCTGTGTGCAGGCAGAGCCCTGAGGAGAGCACTTGGCACATGGTGCCGTGGGCTGGGACCGCCAGCTGCAGAGCTCAAGGGAAGAAGCCCCGTTGTGTCACAATGGCTCTTTGGCTTCATGTGCATCACCTGTGTCACAATAGTCTCCTTGATTCCATGAGGCCCCACTGTGTCACAATGGCTCCTTGGCTTCATGTGCATCACCTGTGTCACCATGGTCTCCTTGATTCCATGAGGCCCCACTGTGTCACAATGGCTCCTTGGCTTCATGTGCATCACCTGTGTCACCATGGTCTCCTTGATTCCATGAGGCCCCACTGGGTCACAATGGCTCCTTGGCTTCATGTGCATCACCTGTGTCACCATGGTCTCCTTGATTCCATGAGGCCCCACTTTGTCACAATGGCTCCTTGCTTCCATGAGATTCCGCAGTGTCACCATGCTCACCTTTGATCCACATTGTCATAATGGACAATTGCTTCCATGTGGCCCCACTGTGTCACAATAGCCCCTTGCTTCCATAGGTTTTCTAGAATGTAACGTATAATTTTCTACAATGTAACAATGGACTCCTTGGTTCTGTGAGCTACCCTGCTTTTTGCAGAGGTGTCTTTGGTTCCAACAAGGCCGCGCTCTGTCTCAGTGCACCCTGGCTTCCATGCGCATCTGGAGTATCACAAAGGCTCCTTGGTTCCACGAGGTCTTGCTGTGTCACAATGGATCCTGTGCTCCATGAGGCCCTCCAAAGTCATCATGGAGCCTTGATTCCATGTGCTTCCATTGCGTCCCAGGGATCGCCTTGGTTCCATCAGTTTCCTTAGTGGCACAATGCTCTCCATGCTTCCATGAGGCCCTGCTTTGCCACAATGGTCCCCTTGTGTCCATGAGGCCCCGCTGTGTCCCAGTGGATGGATGGTTCCATGAGGTTCCGTGCTGTCCCCATGGTCTTCTTGAATCCGCAGTGTAACAATGGACCATTGCTTCCAGGCGGCCTCTCTGTGTCACAAGGGGCTCCTTGATTCCATGATTCCCCACGGTGTCACCATGGAGCCTTGTTTCTAGGAGGTTCTGTACTGTCACAATTGTCTCCTTGATGCCATGAGCCCCTGCAGTGTCACAATGGCTCCTTGCTTCCATGAGGAACACAAAAGCTTTGCATCAACACTGAGCAACAGCTGCTGAACACACCTGGGAGCATCTGCTTGCATCAAAAGAGGGCTTCAAGCTGAGAAAGGCACCAGCAGCTTCCATCTGCAAGAGAGAGATAGGCGAAGGACAGGGACAGAGATATCAGTGGAAGGACTGCGAGAATTCTGCTCCCAGAGATCATTCCTGCTCACAGTGTCCCTTGTAGAAAGGGGACATCACTCCAGGCAGCCTGGACTGACTATGTGGGTTTGTTGTTTAGCAAACCTGCTCAGGCTTTTCCATTCTTTCCTTACAAACAGGAAAACTTCTCTGGGCCTGTGTGCAGGCAGAGCCCTGAGGAGAGCAGTAGGCACATGGTGCCGTGGGCTGGGACCGCCAGCTGCAGAGCTCAAGGGAAGAAGCCCCGTTGTGTCACAATGGCTCCTTGGCTTCATGTGCATCACCTGTGTCACCATGGTCTCCTTGATTCCATGAGGCCCCACTGTGTCACAATGGCTCCTTGGCTTCATGTGCATCACCTGTGTCACCATGGTCTCCTTGATTCCATGAGGCCCCACTGGGTCACAATGGCTCCTTGCTTCCATGAGATTCCGCAGTGTCACCATGCTCACCTTTGATCCACATTGTCATAATGGACAATTGCTTCCATGTGGCCCCACTGTGTCACAATAGCCCCTTGCTTCCATAGGTTTTCTAGAATGTAACGTATAATTTTCTACAATGTAACAATGGACTCCTTGGTTCTGTGAGCTACCCTGCTTTTTGCAGAGGTGTCTTTGGTTCCAACAAGGCCGCGCTGTGTCTCAGTGCACCCTGGCTTCCATGCGCATCTGGAGTATCACAAAGGCTCCTTGGTTCCACGAGGTCTTGCTGTGTCACAATGGATCCTGTGCTCCATGAGGCCCTCCAAAGTCATCATGGAGCCTTGATTCCATGTGCTTCCATTGCGTCCCAGGGATCGCCTTGGTTCCATCAGTTTCCTTAGTGGCACAATGCTCTCCATGCTTCCATGATTGCCCACAATGTCACAATGCTCTCCATGCTTCCATGAGGCCCTGCTTTGCCACAATGGTCCCCTTGTGTCCATGAGGCCCCGCTGTGTCCCAATGGACGGATGGTTCCATGAGGTTCCGTGCTGTCCCCATGGTCTTCTTGAATCCGCAGTGTAACAATGGACCATTGCTTCCAGGCGGCCTCTCTGTGTCACAAGGGGCTCCTTGATTCCATGATTCCCCACGGTGTCACCATGGAGCCTTGTTTCTAGGAGGTTCTGTACTGTCACAATTGTCTCCTGGATCCCATGAGCCCCTGCAGTGTCACAATGGCTCCTTGCTTCCATGAGGAACACAAAAGCTTTGCATCAACACTGAGCAACAGCTGCTGAACACACCTGGGAGCATCTGCTTGCATCAAAAGAGGGCTTCAAGCTGAGAAAGGCAGCAGCAGCTTCCATCTGCAACAGAGAGCCAGGCAAAGGACAGGGACAGAGAATTCAGTGGAAAGACTGCGAGAATTCTGCTCCCAGAGATCATTCCTGCTCACAGTGTCCCTTGTAGAAAGGGGACATCATTCCAGGCAGCCTGGACTGAGCATGTGGGGTTTGTTGTTTAGGAAACCTGCTCAGGCTTTTCCATTCTTTCCTTACAAACAGGAAAACTTCTCTGGGCCTGTGTGCAGGCAGAGCCCTGAGGAGAGCACTTGGCACATGGTGCCGTGGGCTGGGACCGCCAGCTGCAGAGCTCAAGGGAAGAAGCCCCGTTGTGTCACAATGGTCTCCTTAGCTTCATGTGGATCACCTGTGTCACAATAGTCTCCTTGATTCCATGAGGCCCCACTGTGTCACAATGGCTCCTTGGCTTCATGTGCATCACCTGTGTCACCATGGTCTCCTTGATTCCATGAGGCCCCACTGTGTCACAATGGCTCCTTGGCTTCATGTGCATCACCTGTGTCACCATGGTCTCCTTGATTCCATGAGGCCCCACTGGGTCACAATGGCTCCTTGGCTTCATGTGCATCACCTGTGTCACCATGGTCTCCTTGATTCCATGAGGCCCCACTTTGTCACAATGGCTCCTTGCTTCCATGAGGTTCCGCAGTGTCACCATGCTCACCTTTGATCCACATTGTCATAATGGACAATTGCTTCCATGTGGCCCCACTGTGTCACAATAGCCCCTTGCTTCCATAGGTTTTCTAGAATGTAACGTATAATTTTCTACAATGTAACAATGGACTCCTTGGTTCTGTGAGCTACCCTGCTTTTTGCAGAGGTGTCTTTGGTTCCAACAAGGCCGCGCTCTGTCTCAGTGCACCCTGGCTTCCATGCGCATCTGGAGTATCACAAAGGCTCCTTGGTTCCACGAGGTCTTGCTGTGTCACAATGGATCCTGTGCTCCATGAGGCCCTCCAAAGTCATCATGGAGCCTTGATTCCATGTGCTTCCATTGCGTCCCAGGGATCGCCTTGGTTCCATCAGTTTCCTTAGTGGCACAATGCTCTCCATGCTTCCATGAGGCCCTGCTTTGCCACAATGGTCCCCTTGTGTCCATGAGGCCCCGCTGTGTCCCAGTGGACGGATGGTTCCATGAGGTTCCGTGCTGTCCCCATGGTCTTCTTGAATCCGCAGTGTAACAATGGACCATTGCTTCCAGGCGGCCTCTCTGTGTCACAAGGGGCTCCTTGATTCCATGATTCCCCACGGTGTCACCATGGAGCCTTGTTTCTAGGAGGTTCTGTACTGTCACAATTGTCTCCTTGATCCCATGAGCCCCTGCAGTGTCACAATGGCTCCTTGCTTCCATGAAGAACACAAAAGCTTTGCATCAACACTGAGCAACAGCTGCTGAACACACCTGGGAGCATCTGCTTGCATCAAAAGAGGGCTTCAAGCTGAGAAAGGCAGCAGCAGCTTCCATCTGCAAGAGAGAGATAGGCGAAGGACAGGGACAGAGATATCAGTGGAAGGACTGCGAGAATTCTGCTCCCAGAGATCATTCCTGCTCACAGTGTCCCTTGTAGAAAGGGGACATCACTCCAGGCAGCCTGGACTGAGTATGTGGGTTTGTTGTTTAGCAAACCTGCTCAGGCTTTTCCATTCTTTCCTTACAAACAGGAAAACTTCTCTGGGCCTGTGTGCAGGCAGAGCCCTGAGGAGAGCAGTAGGCACATGGTGCCGTGGGCTGGGACCGCCAGCTGCAGAGCTCAAGGGAAGAAGCCCCGTTGTGTCACAATGGCTCCTTAGCTTCATGTGGATCACCTGTGTCACAATAGTCTCCTTGATTCCATGAGGCCCCACTGTGTCACAATGTCTCCTTGGCTTCATGTGCATCACCTGTGTCACCATGGTCTCCTTGATTCCATGAGGCCCCACTGTGTCACAATGGCTCCTTGGCTTCATGTGCATCACCTGTGTCACCATGGTCTCCTTGATTCCATGAGGCCCCACTGTGTCACAATGGCTCCTTGGCTTCATGTGCATCACCTGTGTCACCATGGTCTCCTTGATTCCATGAGGCCCCACTGGGTCACAATGGCTCCTTGGCTTCATGTGCATCACCTGTGTCACCATGGTCTCCTTGATTCCATGAGGCCCCACTGGGTCACAATGGCTCCTTGGCTTCATGTGCATCACCTGTGTCACCATGGTCTCCTTGATTCCATGAGGCCCCACTTTGTCACAATGGCTCCTTGCTTCCATGAGATTCCGCAGTGTCACCATGCTCACCTTTGATCCACATTGTCATAATGGACAATTGCTTCCATGTGGCCCCACTGTGTCACAATAGCCCCTTGCTTCCATAGGTTTTCTAGAATGTAACGTATAATTTTCTACAATGTAACAATGGACTCCTTGGTTCTGTGAGCTACCCTGCTTTTTGCAGAGGTGTCTTTGGTTCCAACAAGGCCGCGCTCTGTCTCAGTGCACCCTGGCTTCCATGCGCATCTGGAGTATCACAAAGGCTCCTTGGTTCCACGAGGTCTTGCTGTGTCACAATGGATCCTGTGCTCCATGAGGCCCTCCAAAGTCATCATGGAGCCTTGATTCCATGTGCTTCCATTGCGTCCCAGGGATCGCCTTGGTTCCATCAGTTTCCTTAGTGGCACAATGCTCTCCATGCTTCCATGATTGCCCACAATGTCACAATGCTCTCCATGCTTCCATGAGGCCCTGCTTTGCCACAATGGTCCCCTTGTGTCCATGAGGCCCCGCTGTGTCCCAATGGACGGATGGTTCCATGAGGTTCCGTGCTGTCCCCATGGTCTTCTTGAATCCGCAGTGTAACAATGGACCATTGCTTCCAGGCGGCCTCTCTGTGTCACAAGAGGCTCCTTGATTCCATGATTCCCCACGGTGTCACCATGGAGCCTTGTTTCTAGGAGGTTCTGTACTGTCACAATTGTCTCCTGGATCCCATGAGCCCCTGCAGTGTCACAATGGCTCCTTGCTTCCATGAGGAACACAAAAGCTTTGCATCAACACTGAGCAACAGCTGCTGAACACACCTGGGAGCATCTGCTTGCATCAAAAGAGGGCTTCAAGCTGAGAAAGGCACCAGCAGCTTCCATCTGCAACAGAGAGCCAGGCAAAGGACAGGGACAGAGAATTCAGTGGAAAGACTGCGAGAATTCTGCTCCCAGAGATCATTCCTGCTCACAGTGTCCCTTGTAGAAAGGGGACATCATTGCAGGCAGCCTGGACTGAGCATGTAGGGTTTGTTGTTTAGGAAACCTGCTCAGGCTTTTCCATTCTTTCCTTACAAACAGGAAAACTTCTCTGGGCCTGTGTGCAGGCAGAGCCCTGAGGAGAGCACTTGGCACATGGTGCCGTGGGCTGGGACCGCCAGCTGCAGAGCTCAAGGGAAGAAGCCCCGTTGTGTCACAATGGTCTCCTTAGCTTCATGTGGATCACCTGTGTCACAATAGTCTCCTTGATTCCATGAGGCCCCACTGTGTCACAATGGCTCCTTGGCTTCATGTGCATCACCTGTGTCACCATGGTCTCCTTGATTCCATGAGGCCCCACTGTGTCACAATGGCTCCTTGGCTTCATGTGCATCACCTGTGTCACCATGGTCTCCTTGATTCCATGAGGCCCCACTTTGTCACAATGGCTCCTTGCTTCCATGAGGTTCCGCAGTGTCACCATGCTCACCTTTGATCCACATTGTCATAATGGACAATTGCTTCCATGTGGCCCCACTGTGTCACAATAGCCCCTTGCTTCCATAGGTTTTCTAGAATGTAACGTATAATTTTCTACAATGTAACAATGGACTCCTTGGTTCTGTGAGCTACCCTGCTTTTTGCAGAGGTGTCTTTGGTTCCAACAAGGCCCCGCTGTGTCTCAGTGCACCCTGGCTTCCATGCGCATCTGGAGTATCACAAAGGCTCCTTGGTTCCACGAGGTCTTGCTGTGTCACAATGGATCCTGTGCTCCATGAGGCCCTCCAAAGTCATCATGGAGCCTTGATTCCATGTGCTTCCATTGTGTCCCAGGGATCGCCTTGGTTCCATCAGTTTCCTTAGTGGCACAATGCTCTCCATGCTTCCATGAGGCCCTGCTTTGCCACAATGGTCCCCTTGTGTCCATGAGGCCCCGCTGTGTCCCAGTGGACGGATGGTTCCATGAGGTTCCGTGCTGTCCCCATGGTCTTCTTGAATCCGCAGTGTAACAATGGACCATTGCTTCCAGGCGGCCTCTCTGTGTCACAAGGGGCTCCTTGATTCCATGATTCCCCACGGTGTCACCATGGAGCCTTGTTTCTAGGAGGTTCTGTACTGTCACAATTGTCTCCTTGATGCCATGAGCCCCTGCAGTGTCACAATGGCTCCTTGCTTCCATGAGGAACACAAAAGCTTTGCATCAACACTGAGCAACAGCTGCTGAACACACCTGCGAGCATCTGCTTGCATCAAAAGAGGGCTTCAAGCTGAGAAAGGCAGCAGCAGCTTCCATCTGCAAGAGAGAGATAGGCGAAGGACAGGGACAGAGATATCAGTGGAAGGACTGCGAGAATTCTGCTCCCAGAGATCATTCCTGCTCACAGTGTCCCTTGTAGAAAGGGGACATCACTCCAGGCAGCCTGGACTGAGTATGTGGGTTTGTTGTTTAGCAAACCTGCTCAGGCTTTTCCATTCTTTCCTTACAAACAGGAAAACTTCTCTGGGCCTGTGTGCAGGCAGAGCCCTGAGGAGAGCAGTAGGCACATGGTGCCGTGGGCTGGGACCGCCAGCTGCAGAGCTCAAGGGAAGAAGCCCCGTTGTGTCACAATGGCTCCTTAGCTTCATGTGCATCACCTGTGTCACAATGGTCTCCTTGATTCCATGAGGCCCCACTGTGTCACAATGGCTCCTTGGCTTCATGTGCATCACCTGTGTCACCATGGTCTCCTTGATTCCATGAGGCCCCACTTTGTCACAATGGCTCCTTGCTTCCATGAGGTTCCGCAGTGTCACCATGCTCACCTTTGATCCACATTGTCATAATGGACAATTGCTTCCATGTGGCCCCACTGTGTCACAATAGCCCCTTGCTTCCATAGGTTTTCTAGAATGTAACGTATAATTTTCTACAATGTAACAATGGACTCCTTGGTTCTGTGAGCTACCCTGCTTTTTGCAGAGGTGTCTTTGGTTCCAACAAGGCCCCGCTGTGTCTCAGTGCACCCTGGCTTCCATGCGCATCTGGAGTATCACAAAGGCTCCTTGGTTCCACGAGGTCTTGCTGTGTCACAATGGATCCTGTGCTCCATGAGGCCCTCCAAAGTCATCATGGAGCCTTGATTCCATGTGCTTCCATTGTGTCCCAGGGATCGCCTTGGTTCCATCAGTTTCCTTAGTGGCACAATGCTCTCCATGCTTCCATGATTGCCCACAATGTCACAATGCTCTCCATGCTTCCATGAGGCCCTGCTTTGCCACAATGGTCCCCTTGTGTCCATGAGGCCCCGCTGTGTCCCAATGGACGGATGGTTCCATGAGGTTCCGTGCTGTCCCCATGGTCTTCTTGAATCCGCAGTGTAACAATGGACCATTGCTTCCAGGCGGCCTCTCTGTGTCACAAGGGGCTCCTTGATTCCATGATTCCCCACGGTGTCACCATGGAGCCTTGTTTCTAGGAGGTTCTGTACTGTCACAATTGTCTCCTTGATCCCATGAGCCCCTGCAGTGTCACAATGGCTCCTTGCTTCCATGAGGAACACAAAAGCTTTGCATCAACACTGAGCAACAGCTGCTGAACACACCTGGGAGCATCTGCTTGCATCAAAAGAGGGCTTCAAGCTGAGAAAGGCAGCAGCAGCTTCCATCTGCAAGAGAGAGACAGGCGAAGGACAGGGACAGAGATATCAGTGGAAGGACTGCGAGAATTCTGCTCCCAGAGATCATTCCTGCTCACAGTGTCCCTTGTAGAAAGGGGACATCACTCCAGGCAGCCTGGACTGAGTATGTGGGTTTGTTGTTTAGCAAACCTGCTCAGGCTTTTCCATTCTTTCCTTACAAACAGGAAAACTTCTCTGGGCCTGTGTGCAGGCAGAGCCCTGAGGAGAGCAGTAGGCACATGGTGCCGTGGGCTGGGACCGCCAGCTGCAGAGCTCAAGGGAAGAAGCCCCGTTGTGTCACAATGGCTCCTTAGCTTCATGTGCATCACCTGTGTCACCATGGTCTCCTTGATTCCATGAGGCCCCACTGTGTCACAATGGCTCCTTGGCTTCATGTGCATCACCTGTGTCACCATGGTCTCCTTGATTCCATGAGGCCCCACTGTGTCACAATGGCTCCTTGGCTTCATGTGCATCACCTGTGTCACCATGGTCTCCTTGATTCCATGAGGCCCCACTTTGTCACAATGGCTCCTTGCTTCCATGAGGTTCCGCAGTGTCACCATGCTCACCTTTGATCCACATTGTCATAATGGACAATTGCTTCCATGTGGCCCCACTGTGTCACAATAGCCCCTTGCTTCCATAGGTTTTCTAGAATGTAACGTATAATTTTCTACAATGTAACAATGGACTCCTTGGTTCTGTGAGCTACCCTGCTTTTTGCAGAGGTGTCTTTGGTTCCAACAAGGCCCCGCTGTGTCTCAGTGCACCCTGGCTTCCATGCGCATCTGGAGTATCACAAAGGCTCCTTGGTTCCACGAGGTCTTGCTGTGTCACAATGGATCCTGTGCTCCATGAGGCCCTCCAAAGTCATCATGGAGCCTTGATTCCATGTGCTTCCATTGTGTCCCAGGGATCGCCTTGGTTCCATCAGTTTCCTTAGTGGCACAATGCTCTCCATGCTTCCATGAGGCCCTGCTTTGCCACAATGGTCCCCTTGTGTCCATGAGGCCCCGCTGTGTCCCAGTGGACGGATGGTTCCATGAGGTTCCGTGCTGTCCCCATGGTCTTCTTGAATCCGCAGTGTAACAATGGACCATTGCTTCCAGGCGGCCTCTCTGTGTCACAAGGGGCTCCTTGATTCCATGATTCCCCACGGTGTCACCATGGAGCCTTGTTTCTAGGAGGTTCTGTACTGTCACAATTGTCTCCTGGATCCCATGAGCCCCTGCAGTGTCACAATGGCTCCTTGCTTCCATGAGGAACACAAAAGCTTTGCATCAACACTGAGCAACAGCTGCTGAACACACCTGGGAGCATCTGCTTGCATCAAAAGAGGGCTTCAAGCTGAGAAAGGCAGCAGCAGCTTCCATCTGCAAGAGAGAGATAGGCGAAGGACAGGGACAGAGATATCAGTGGAAGGACTGCGAGAATTCTGCTCCCAGAGATCATTCCTGCTCACAGTGTCCCTTGTAGAAAGGGGACATCACTCCAGGCAGCCTGGACTGAGTATGTGGGTTTGTTGTTTAGCAAACCTGCTCAGGCTTTTCCATTCTTTCCTTACAAACAGGAAAACTTCTCTGGGCCTGTGTGCAGGCAGAGCCCTGAGGAGAGCAGTAGGCACATGGTGCCGTGGGCTGGGACCGCCAGCTGCAGAGCTCAAGGGAAGAAGCCCCGTTGTGTCACAATGGCTCCTTAGCTTCATGTGCATCACCTGTGTCACAATGGTCTCCTTGATTCCATGAGGCCCCACTGTGTCACAATGGCTCCTTGGCTTCATGTGCATCACCTGTGTCACCATGGTCTCCTTGATTCCATGAGGCCCCACTGGGTCACAATGGCTCCTTGCTTCCATGAGGTTCCGCAGTGTCACCATGCTCACCTTTGATCCACATTGTCATAATGGACAATTGCTTCCATGTGGCCCCACTGTGTCACAATAGCCCCTTGCTTCCATAGGTTTTCTAGAATGTAACGTATAATTTTCTACAATGTAACAATGGACTCCTTGGTTCTGTGAGCTACCCTGCTTTTTGCAGAGGTGTCTTTGGTTCCAACAAGGCCCCGCTGTGTCTCAGTGCACCCTGGCTTCCATGCGCATCTGGAGTATCACAAAGGCTCCTTGGTTCCACGAGGTCTTGCTGTGTCACAATGGATCCTGTGCTCCATGAGGCCCTCCAAAGTCATCATGGAGCCTTGATTCCATGTGCTTCCATTGTGTCCCAGGGATCGCCTTGGTTCCATCAGTTTCCTTAGTGGCACAATGCTCTCCATGCTTCCATGATTGCCCACAATGTCACAATGCTCTCCATGCTTCCATGAGGCCCTGCTTTGCCACAATGGTCCCCTTGTGTCCATGAGGCCCCGCTGTGTCCCAATGGACGGATGGTTCCATGAGGTTCCGTGCTGTCCCCATGGTCTTCTTGAATCCGCAGTGTAACAATGGACCATTGCTTCCAGGCGGCCTCTCTGTGTCACAAGGGGCTCCTTGATTCCATGATTCCCCACGGTGTCACCATGGAGCCTTGTTTCTAGGAGGTTCTGTACTGTCACAATTGTCTCCTTGATCCCATGAGCCCCTGCAGTGTCACAATGGCTCCTTGCTTCCATGAGGAACACAAAAGCTTTGCATCAACACTGAGCAACAGCTGCTGAACACACCTGCGAGCATCTGCTTGCATCAAAAGAGGGCTTCAAGCTGAGAAAGGCACCAGCAGCTTCCATCTGCAAGAGAGAGATAGGCGAAGGACAGGGACAGAGATATCAGTGGAAGGACTGCGAGAATTCTGCTCCCAGAGATCATTCCTGCTCACAGTGTCCCTTGTAGAAAGGGGACATCACTCCAGGCAGCCTGGACTGAGTATGTGGGTTTGTTGTTTAGCAAACCTGCTCAGGCTTTTCCATTCTTTCCTTACAAACAGGAAAACTTCTCTGGGCCTGTGTGCAGGCAGAGCCCTGAGGAGAGCAGTAGGCACATGGTGCCGTGGGCTGGGACCGCCAGCTGCAGAGCTCAAGGGAAGAAGCCCCGTTGTGTCACAATGGCTCCTTAGCTTCATGTGCATCACCTGTGTCACCATGGTCTCCTTGATTCCATGAGGCCCCACTGTGTCACAATGGCTCCTTGGCTTCATGTGCATCACCTGTGTCACCATGGTCTCCTTGATTCCATGAGGCCCCACTGTGTCACAATGGCTCCTTGGCTTCATGTGCATCACCTGTGTCACCATGGTCTCCTTGATTCCATGAGGCCCCACTGGGTCACAATGGCTCCTTGCTTCCATGAGGTTCCGCAGTGTCACCATGCTCACCTTTGATCCACATTGTCATAATGGACAATTGCTTCCATGTGGCCCCACTGTGTCACAATAGCCCCTTGCTTCCATAGGTTTTCTAGAATGTAACGTATAATTTTCTACAATGTAACAATGGACTCCTTGGTTCTGTGAGCTACCCTGCTTTTTGCAGAGGTGTCTTTGGTTCCAACAAGGCCCCGCTGTGTCTCAGTGCACCCTGGCTTCCATGCGCATCTGGAGTATCACAAAGGCTCCTTGGTTCCACGAGGTCTTGCTGTGTCACAATGGATCCTGTGCTCCATGAGGCCCTCCAAAGTCATCATGGAGCCTTGATTCCATGTGCTTCCATTGTGTCCCAGGGATCGCCTTGGTTCCATCAGTTTCCTTAGTGGCACAATGCTCTCCATGCTTCCATGATTGCCCACAATGTCACAATGCTCTCCATGCTTCCATGAGGCCCTGCTTTGCCACAATGGTCCCCTTGTGTCCATGAGGCCCCGCTGTGTCCCAATGGACGGATGGTTCCATGAGGTTCCGTGCTGTCCCCATGGTCTTCTTGAATCCGCAGTGTAACAATGGACCATTGCTTCCAGGCGGCCTCTCTGTGTCACAAGGGGCTCCTTGATTCCATGATTCCCCACGGTGTCACCATGGAGCCTTGTTTCTAGGAGGTTCTGTACTGTCACAATTGTCTCCTGGATCCCATGAGCCCCTGCAGTGTCACAATGGCTCCTTGCTTCCATGAGGAACACAAAAGCTTTGCATCAACACTGAGCAACAGCTGCTGAACACACCTGGGAGCATCTGCTTGCATCAAAAGAGGGCTTCAAGCTGAGAAAGGCACCAGCAGCTTCCATCTGCAACAGAGAGACAGGCAAAGGACAGGGACAGAGATATCAGTGGAAGGACTGCGAGAATTCTGCTCCCAGAGATCATTCCTGCTCACAGTGTCCCTTGTAGAAAGGGGACATCATTCCAGGCAGCCTGGACTGAGCATGTAGGGTTTGTTGTTGAGGAAACCTGCTCAGGCTTTTCCATTCTTTCCTTACAAACAGGAAAACTTCTCTGGGCCTGTGTGCAGGCAGAGCCCTGAGGAGAGCACTTGGCACATGGTGCCGTGGGCTGGGACCGCCAGCTGCAGAGCTCAAGGGAAGAAGCCCCGTTGTGTCACAATGGCTCCTTAGCTTCATGTGGATCACCTGTGTCACAATAGTCTCCTTGATTCCATGAGGCCCCACTGTGTCACAATGTCTCCTTGGCTTCATGTGCATCACCTGTGTCACCATGGTCTCCTTGATTCCATGAGGCCCCACTGTGTCACAATGGCTCCTTGGCTTCATGTGCATCACCTGTGTCACCATGGTCTCCTTGATTCCATGAGGCCCCACTTTGTCACAATGGCTCCTTGCTTCCATGAGATTCCGCAGTGTCACCATGCTCACCTTTGATCCACATTGTCATAATGGACAATTGCTTCCATGTGGCCCCACTGTGTCACAATAGCCCCTTGCTTCCATAGGTTTTCTAGAATGTAACGTATAATTTTCTACAATGTAACAATGGACTCCTTGGTTCTGTGAGCTACCCTGCTTTTTGCAGAGGTGTCTTTGGTTCCAACAAGGCCGCGCTCTGTCTCAGTGCACCCTGGCTTCCATGCGCATCTGGAGTATCACAAAGGCTCCTTGGTTCCACGAGGTCTTGCTGTGTCACAATGGATCCTGTGCTCCATGAGGCCCTCCAAAGTCATCATGGAGCCTTGATTCCATGTGCTTCCATTGCGTCCCAGGGATCGCCTTGGTTCCATCAGTTTCCTTAGTGGCACAATGCTCTCCATGCTTCCATGAGGCCCTGCTTTGCCACAATGGTCCCCTTGTGTCCATGAGGCCCCGCTGTGTCCCAGTGGACGGATGGTTCCATGAGGTTCCGTGCTGTCCCCATGGTCTTCTTGAATCCGCAGTGTAACAATGGACCATTGCTTCCAGGCGGCCTCTCTGTGTCACAAGGGGCTCCTTGATTCCATGATTCCCCACGGTGTCACCATGGAGCCTTGTTTCTAGGAGGTTCTGTACTGTCACAATTGTCTCCTTGATCCCATGAGCCCCTGCAGTGTCACAATGGCTCCTTGCTTCCATGAGGAACACAAAAGCTTTGCATCAACACTGAGCAACAGCTGCTGAACACACCTGCGAGCATCTGCTTGCATCAAAAGAGGGCTTCAAGCTGAGAAAGGCACCAGCAGCTTCCATCTGCAACAGAGAGACAGGCAAAGGACAGGGACAGAGATATCAGTGGAAGGACTGCGAGAATTCTGCTCCCAGAGATCATTCCTGCTCACAGTGTCCCTTGTAGAAAGGGGACATCACTCCAGGCAGCCTGGACTGAGTATGTGGGTTTGTTGTTTAGCAAACCTGCTCAGGCTTTTCCATTCTTTCCTTACAAACAGGAAAACTTCTCTGGGCCTGTGTGCAGGCAGAGCCCTGAGGAGAGCAGTAGGCACATGGTGCCGTGGGCTGGGACCGCCAGCTGCAGAGCTCAAGGGAAGAAGCCCCGTTGTGTCACAATGGCTCCTTAGCTTCATGTGCATCACCTGTGTCACCATGGTCTCCTTGATTCCATGAGGCCCCACTGTGTCACAATGGCTCCTTGGCTTCATGTGCATCACCTGTGTCACCATGATCTCCTTGATTCCATGAGGCCCCACTGGGTCACAATGGCTCCTTGGCTTCATGTGCATCACCTGTGTCACCATGGTCTCCTTGATTCCATGAGGCCCCACTTTGTCACAATGGCTCCTTGCTTCCATGAGGTTCCGCAGTGTCACCATGCTCACCTTTGATCCACATTGTCATAATGGACAATTGCTTCCATGTGGCCCCACTGTGTCACAATAGCCCCTTGCTTCCATAGGTTTTCTAGAATGTAATGTATAATTTTCTACAATGTAACAATGGACTCCTTGGTTCTGTGAGCTACCCTGCTTTTTGCAGAGGTGTCTTTGGTTCCAACAAGGCCCCGCTGTGTCTCAGTGCACCCTGGCTTCCATGCGCATCTGGAGTATCACAAAGGCTCCTTGGTTCCACGAGGTCTTGCTGTGTCACAATGGATCCTGTGCTCCATGAGGCCCTCCAAAGTCATCATGGAGCCTTGATTCCATGTGCTTCCATTGTGTCCCAGGGATCGCCTTGGTTCCATCAGTTTCCTTAGTGGCACAATGCTCTCCATGCTTCCATGATTGCCCACAATGTCACAATGCTCTCCATGCTTCCATGAGGCCCTGCTTGGCCACAATGGTCCCCTTGTGTCCATGAGGCCCCGCTGTGTCCCAATGGACGGATGGTTCCATGAGGTTCCGTGCTGTCCCCATGGTCTTCTTGAATCCGCAGTGTAACAATGGACCATTGCTTCCAGGCGGCCTCTCTGTGTCACAAGGGGCTCCTTGATTCCATGATTCCCCACGGTGTCACCATGGAGCCTTGTTTCTAGGAGGTTCTGTACTGTCACAATTGTCTCCTGGATCCCATGAGCCCCTGCAGTGTCACAATGGCTCCTTGCTTCCATGAGGAACACAAAAGCTTTGCATCAACACTGAGCAACAGCTGCTGAACACACCTGGGAGCATCTGCTTGCATCAAAAGAGGGCTTCAAGCTGAGAAAGGCACCAGCAGCTTCCATCTGCAACAGAGAGCCAGGCAAAGGACAGGGACAGAGAATTCAGTGGAAAGACTGCGGGAATTCTGCTCCCAGAGATCATTCCTGCTCACAGTGTCCCTTGTAGAAAGGGGACATCATTCCAGGCAGCCTGGACTGAGCATGTAGGGTTTGTTGTTTAGGAAAGCTGCTCAGGCTTTTCCATTCTTTCCTTACAAACAGGAAAACTTCTCTGGGCCTGTGTGCAGGCAGAGCCCTGAGGAGAGCAGTAGGCACATGGTGCCGTGGGCTGGGACCGCCAGCTGCAGAGCTCAAGGGAAGAAGCCCCGTTGTGTCACAATGGTCTCCTTAGCTTCATATGGATCACCTGTGTCACAATAGTCTCCTTGATTCCATGAGGCCCCACTGTGTCACAATGGCTCCTTGGCTTCATGTGCATCACCTGTGTCACCATGGTCTCCTTGATTCCATGAGGCCCCACTGTGTCACAATGGCTCCTTGGCTTCATGTGCATCACCTGTGTCACCATGGTCTCCTTGATTCCATGAGGCCCCACTGGGTCACAATGGCTCCTTGGCTTCATGTGCATCACCTGTGTCACCATGGTCTCCTTGATTCCATGAGGCCCCACTTTGTCACAATGGCTCCTTGCTTCCATGAGGTTCCGCAGTGTCACCATGCTCACCTTTGATCCACATTGTCATAATGGACAATTGCTTCCATGTGGCCCCACTGTGTCACAATAGCCCCTTGCTTCCATAGGTTTTCTAGAATGTAACGTATAATTTTCTACAATGTAACAATGGACTCCTTGGTTCTGTGAGCTACCCTGCTTTTTGCAGAGGTGTCTTTGGTTCCAACAAGGCCCCGCTGTGTCTCAGTGCACCCTGGCTTCCATGCGCATCTGGAGTATCACAAAGGCTCCTTGGTTCCACGAGGTCTTGCTGTGTCACAATGGATCCTGTGCTCCATGAGGCCCTCCAAAGTCATCATGGAGCCTTGATTCCATGTGCTTCCATTGCGTCCCAGGGATCGCCTTGGTTCCATCAGTTTCCTTAGTGGCACAATGCTCTCCATGCTTCCATGAGGCCCTGCTTTGCCACAATGCTCCCCTTGTGTCCATGAGGCCCCGCTGTGTCCCAATGGACGGATGGTTCCATGAGGTTCCGTGCTGTCCCCATGGTCTTCTTGAATCCGCAGCGTAACAATGGACCATTGCTTCCAGGCGGCCTCTCTGTGTCACAAGGGGCTCCTTGATTCCATGATTCCCCACGGTGTCACCATGGAGCCTTGTTTCTAGGAGGTTCTGTACTGTCACAATTGTCTCCTGGATCCCATGAGCCCCTGCAGTGTCACAATGGCTCCTTGCTTCCATGAGGAACACAAAAGCTTTGCATCAACACTGAGCAACAGCTGCTGAACACACCTGGGAGCATCTGCTTGCATCAAAAGAGGGCTTCAAGCTGAGAAAGGCACCAGCAGCTTCCATCTGCAAGAGAGAGATAGGCGAAGGACAGGGACAGAGATATCAGTGGAAGGACTGCGAGAATTCTGCTCCCAGAGATCATTCCTGCTCACAGTGTCCCTTGTAGAAAGGGGACATCACTCCAGGCAGCCTGGACTGAGTATGTGGGTTTGTTGTTTAGCAAACCTGCTCAGGCTTTTCCATTCTTTCCTTACAAACAGGAAAACTTCTCTGGGCCTGTGTGCAGGCAGAGCCCTGAGGAGAGCAGTAGGCACATGGTGCCGTGGGCTGGGACCGCCAGCTGCAGAGCTCAAGGGAAGAAGCCCCGTTGTGTCACAATGGCTCCTTAGCTTCATGTGCATCACCTGTGTCACAATGGTCTCCTTGATTCCATGAGGCCCCACTGGGTCACAATGGCTCCTTGGCTTCATGTGCATCACCTGTGTCACCATGGTCTCCTTGATTCCATGAGGCCCCATTTTGTCACAATGGCTCCTTGCTTCCATGAGGTTCCGCAGTGTCACCATGCTCACCTTTGATCCACATTGTCATAATGGACAATTGCTTCCATGTGGCCCCACTGTGTCACAATAGCCCCTTGCTTCCATAGGTTTTCTAGAATGTAACGTATAATTTTCTACAATGTAACAATGGACTCCTTGGTTCTGTGAGCTACCCTGCTTTTTGCAGAGGTGTCTTTGGTTCCAACAAGGCCCCGCTGTGTCTCAGTGCACCCTGGCTTCCATGCGCATCTGGAGTATCACAAAGGCTCCTTGGTTCCACGAGGTCTTGCTGTGTCACAATGGATCCTGTGCTCCATGAGGCCCTCCAAAGTCATCATGGAGCCTTGATTCCATGTGCTTCCATTGTGTCCCAGGGATTGCCTTGGTTCCATCAGTTTCCTTAGTGGCACAATGCTCTCCATGCTTCCATGAGGCCCTGCTTTGCCACAATGGTCCCCTTGTGTCCATGAGGCCCCGCTGTGTCCCAATGGACGGATGGTTCCATGAGGTTCCGTGCTGTCCCCATGGTCTTCTTGAATCCGCAGTGTAACAATGGACCATTGCTTCCAGGCGGCCTCTCTGTGTCACAAGGGGCTCCTTGATTCCATGATTCCCCACGGTGTCACCATGGAGCCTTGTTTCTAGGAGGTTCTGTACTGTCACAATTGTCTCCTGGATCCCATGAGCCCCTGCAGTGTCACAATGGCTCCTTGCTTCCATGAGGAACACAAAAGCTTTGCATCAACACTGAGCAACAGCTGCTGAACACACCTGGGAGCATCTGCTTGCATCAAAAGAGGGCTTCAAGCTGAGAAAGGCACCAGCAGCTTCCATCTGCAACAGAGAGCCAGGCAAAGGACAGGGACAGAGAATTCAGTGGAAGGACTGCGGGAATTCTGCTCCCAGAGATCATTCCTGCTCACAGTGTCCCTTGTAGAAAGGGGACATCATTCCAGGCAGCCTGGACTGAGCATGTAGGGTTTGTTGTTTAGGAAAGCTGCTCAGGCTTTTCCATTCTTTCCTTACAAACAGGAAAACTTCTCTGGGCCTGTGTGCAGGCAGAGCCCTGAGGAGAGCACTTGGCACATGGTGCCGTGGGCTGGGACCGCCAGCTGCAGAGCTCAAGGGAAGAAGCCCCGTTGTGTCACAATGGCTCCTTAGCTTCATGTGCATCACCTGTGTCACAATAGTCTCCTTGATTCCATGAGGCCCCACTGTGTCACAATGGCTCCTTGGCTTCATGTGCATCACCTGTGTCACCATGGTCTCCTTGATTCCATGAGGCCCCACTGTGTCACAATGGCTCCTTGGCTTCATGTGCATCACCTGTGTCACCATGGTCTCCTTGATTCCATGAGGCCCCACTGTGTCACAATGGCTCCTTGGCTTCATGTGCATCACCTGTGTCACCATGGTCTCCTTGATTCCATGAGGCCCCACTGTGTCACAATGGCTCCTTGCTTCCATGAGGTTCCGCAGTGTCACCATGCTCACCTTTGATCCACATTGTCATAATGGACAATTGCTTCCATGTGGCCCCACTGTGTCACAATAGCCCCTTGCTTCCATAGGTTTTCTAGAATGTAACGTATAATTTTCTACAATGTAACAATGGACTCCTTGGTTCTGTGAGCTACCCTGCTTTTTGCAGAGGTGTCTTTGGTTCCAACAAGGCCCCGCTGTGTCTCAGTGCACCCTGGCTTCCATGCGCATCTGGAGTATCACAAAGGCTCCTTGGTTCCACGAGGTCTTGCTGTGTCACAATGGATCCTGTGCTCCATGAGGCCCTCCAAAGTCATCATGGAGCCTTGATTCCATGTGCTTCCATTGTGTCCCAGGGATCGCCTTGGTTCCATCAGTTTCCTTAGTGGCACAATGCTCTCCATGCTTCCATGAGGCCCTGCTTTGCCACAATGGTCCCCTTGTGTCCATGAGGCCCCGCTGTGTCCCAGTGGACGGATGGTTCCATGAGGTTCCGTGCTGTCCCCATGGTCTTCTTGAATCCGCAGTGTAACAATGGACCATTGCTTCCAGGCGGCCTCTCTGTGTCACAAGGGGCTCCTTGATTCCATGATTCCCCACGGTGTCATCATGGAGCCTTGTTTCTAGGAGGTTCTGTACTGTCACAATTGTCTCCTTGATGCCATGAGCCCCTGCAGTGTCACAATGGCTCCTTGCTTCCATGAGGAACACAAAAGCTTTGCATCAACACTGAGCAACAGCTGCTGAACACACCTGCGAGCATCTGCTTGCATCAAAAGAGGGCTTCAAGCTGAGAAAGGCAGCAGCAGCTTCCATCTGCAAGAGAGAGATAGGCGAAGGACAGGGACAGAGATATCAGTGGAAGGACTGCGAGAATTCTGCTCCCAGAGATCATTCCTGCTCACAGTGTCCCTTGTAGAAAGGGGACATCACTCCAGGCAGCCTGGACTGAGTATGTGGGTTTGTTGTTGAGGAAACCTGCTCAGGCTTTTCCATTCTTTCCTTACAAACAGGAAAACTTCTCTGGGCCTGTGTGCAGGCAGAGCCCTGAGGAGAGCAGTAGGCACATGGTGCCGTGGGCTGGGACCGCCAGCTGCAGAGCTCAAGGGAAGAAGCCCCGTTGTGTCACAATGGCTCCTTAGCTTCATGTGCATCACCTGTGTCACAATGGTCTCCTTGATTCCATGAGGCCCCACTGGGTCACAATGGCTCCTTGGCTTCATGTGCATCACCTGTGTCACCATGGTCTCCTTGATTCCATGAGGCCCCACTGTGTCACAATGGCTCCTTGGCTTCATGTGCATCACCTGTGTCACCATGGTCTCCTTGATTCCATGAGGCCCCACTGTGCCACAATGGCTCCTTGGCTTCATGTGCATCACCTGTGTCACCATGGTCTCCTTGATTCCATGAGGCCCCACTGTGTCACAATGGCTCCTTGCTTCCATGAGGTTCCGCAGTGTCACCATGCTCACCTTTGATCCACATTGTCATAATGGACAATTGCTTCCATGTGGCCCCACTGTGTCACAATAGCCCCTTGCTTCCATGAGGTTCCGCAGTGTCACCATGCTCACCTTTGATCCACATTGTCATAATGGACAATTGCTTCCATGTGGCCCCACTGTGTCACAATAGCCCCTTGCTTCCATAGGTTTTCTAGAATGTAATGTATAATTTTCTACAATGTAACAATGGACTCCTTGGTTCTGTGAGCTACCCTGCTTTTTGCAGAGGTGTCTTTGGTTCCAACAAGGCCCCGCTGTGTCTCAGTGCACCCTGGCTTCCATGCGCATCTGGAGTATCACAAAGGCTCCTTGGTTCCACGAGGTCTTGCTGTGTCACAATGGATCCTGTGCTCCATGAGGCCCTCCAAAGTCATCATGGAGCCTTGATTCCATGTGCTTCCATTGTGTCCCAGGGATCGCCTTGGTTCCATCAGTTTCCTTAGTGGCACAATGCTCTCCATGCTTCCATGATTGCCCACAATGTCACAATGCTCTCCATGCTTCCATGAGGCCCTGCTTTGCCACAATGGTCCCCTTGTGTCCATGAGGCCCCGCTGTGTCCCAATGGACGGATGGTTCCATGAGGTTCCGTGCTGTCCCCATGGTCTTCTTGAATCCGCAGTGTAACAATGGACCATTGCTTCCAGGCGGCCTCTCTGTGTCACAAGGGGCTCCTTGATTCCATGATTCCCCACGGTGTCACCATGGAGCCTTGTTTCTAGGAGGTTCTGTACTGTCACAATTGTCTCCTGGATCCCATGAGCCCCTGCAGTGTCACAATGGCTCCTTGCTTCCATGAGGAACACAAAAGCTTTGCATCAACACTGAGCAACAGCTGCTGAACACACCTGGGAGCATCTGCTTGCATCAAAAGAGGGCTTCAAGCTGAGAAAGGCACCAGCAGCTTCCATCTGCAACAGAGAGCCAGGCAAAGGACAGGGACAGAGAATTCAGTGGAAAGACTGCGGGAATTCTGCTCCCAGAGATCATTCCTGCTCACAGTGTCCCTTGTAGAAAGGGGACATCATTCCAGGCAGCCTGGACTGAGCATGTAGGGTTTGTTGTTTAGGAAAGCTGCTCAGGCTTTTCCATTCTTTCCTTACAAACAGGAAAACTTCTCTGGGCCTGTGTGCAGGCAGAGCCCTGAGGAGAGCACTTGGCACATGGTGCCGTGGGCTGGGACCGCCAGCTGCAGAGCTCAAGGGAAGAAGCCCCGTTGTGTCACAATGGTCTCCTTAGCTTCATGTGGATCACCTGTGTCACAATAGTCTCCTTGATTCCATGAGGCCCCACTGTGTCACAATGTCTCCTTGGCTTCATGTGCATCACCTGTGTCACCATGGTCTCCTTGATTCCATGAGGCCCCACTGGGTCACAATGGCTCCTTGGCTTCATGTGCATCACCTGTGTCACCATGGTCTCCTTGATTCCATGAGGCCCCACTTTGTCACAATGGCTCCTTGCTTCCATGAGGTTCCGCAGTGTCACCATGCTCACCTTTGATCCACATTGTCATAATGGACAATTGCTTCCATGTGGCCCCACTGTGTCACAATAGCCCCTTGCTTCCATAGGTTTTCTAGAATGTAACGTATAATTTTCTACAATGTAACAATGGACTCCTTGGTTCTGTGAGCTACCCTGCTTTTTGCAGAGGTGTCTTTGGTTCCAACAAGGCCCCGCTGTGTCTCAGTGCACCCTGGCTTCCATGCGCATCTGGAGTATCACAAAGGCTCCTTGGTTCCACGAGGTCTTGCTGTGTCACAATGGATCCTGTGCTCCATGAGGCCCTCCAAAGTCATCATGGAGCCTTGATTCCATGTGCTTCCATTGTGTCCCAGGGATCGCCTTGGTTCCATCAGTTTCCTTAGTGGCACAATGCTCTCCATGCTTCCATGAGGCCCTGCTTTGCCACAATGGTCCCCTTGTGTCCATGAGGCCCCGCTGTGTCCCAGTGGACGGATGGTTCCATGAGGTTCCGTGCTGTCCCCATGGTCTTCTTGAATCCGCAGTGTAACAATGGACCATTGCTTCCAGGCGGCCTCTCTGTGTCACAAGGGGCTCCTTGATTCCATGATTCCCCACGGTGTCACCATGGAGCCTTGTTTCTAGGAGGTTCTGTACTGTCACAATTGTCTCCTGGATGCCATGAGCCCCTGCAGTGTCACAATGGCTCCTTGCTTCCATGAGGAACACAAAAGCTTTGCATCAACACTGAGCAACAGCTGCTGAACACACCTGGGAGCATCTGCTTGCATCAAAAGAGGGCTTCAAGCTGAGAAAGGCAGCAGCAGCTTCCATCTGCAAGAGAGAGATAGGCGAAGGACAGGGACAGAGATATCAGTGGAAGGACTGCGAGAATTCTGCTCCCAGAGATCATTCCTGCTCACAGTGTCCCTTGTAGAAAGGGGACATCACTCCAGGCAGCCTGGACTGAGTATGTGGGTTTGTTGTTTAGCAAACCTGCTCAGGCTTTTCCATTCTTTCCTTACAAACAGGAAAACTTCTCTGGGCCTGTGTGCAGGCAGAGCCCTGAGGAGAGCAGTTGGCACATGGTGCCGTGGGCTGGGACCGCCAGCTGCAGAGCTCAAGGGAAGAAGCCCCGTTGTGTCACAATGGCTCCTTAGCTTCATGTGGATCACCTGTGTCACAATGGTCTCCTTGATTCCATGAGGCCCCACTGGGTCACAATGGCTCCTTGGCTTCATGTGCATCACCTGTGTCACCATGGTCTCCTTGATTCCATGAGGCCCCATTTTGTCACAATGGCTCCTTGCTTCCATGAGGTTCCGCAGTGTCACCATGCTCACCTTTGATCCACATTGTCATAATGGACAATTGCTTCCATGTGGCCCCACTGTGTCACAATAGCCCCTTGCTTCCATAGGTTTTCTAGAATGTAACGTATAATTTTCTACAATGTAACAATGGACTCCTTGGTTCTGTGAGCTACCCTGCTTTTTGCAGAGGTGTCTTTGGTTCCAACAAGGCCCCGCTGTGTCTCAGTGCACCCTGGCTTCCATGCGCATCTGGAGTATCACAAAGGCTCCTTGGTTCCACGAGGTCTTGCTGTGTCACAATGGATCCTGTGCTCCATGAGGCCCTCCAAAGTCATCATGGAGCCTTGATTCCATGTGCTTCCATTGTGTCCCAGGGATTGCCTTGGTTCCATCAGTTTCCTTAGTGGCACAATGCTCTCCATGCTTCCATGAGGCCCTGCTTTGCCACAATGGTCCCCTTGTGTCCATGAGGCCCCGCTGTGTCCCAATGGACGGATGGTTCCATGAGGTTCCGTGCTGTCCCCATGGTCTTCTTAAATCCGCAGTGTAACAATGGACCATTGCTTCCAGGCGGCCTCTCTGTGTCACAAGGGGCTCCTTGATTCCATGATTCCCCACGGTGTCACCATGGAGCCTTGTTTCTAGGAGGTTCTGTACTGTCACAATTGTCTCCTGGATCCCATGAGCCCCTGCAGTGTCACAATGGCTCCTTGCTTCCATGAGGAACACAAAAGCTTTGCATCAACACTGAGCAACAGCTGCTGAACACACCTGGGAGCATCTGCTTGCATCAAAAGAGGGCTTCAAGCTGAGAAAGGCACCAGCAGCTTCCATCTGCAACAGAGAGCCAGGCAAAGGACAGGGACAGAGAATTCAGTGGAAAGACTGCGGGAATTCTGCTCCCAGAGATCATTCCTGCTCACAGTGTCCCTTGTAGAAAGGGGACATCATTCCAGGCAGCCTGGACTGAGCATGTAGGGTTTGTTGTTTAGGAAAGCTGCTCAGGCTTTTCCATTCTTTCCTTACAAACAGGAAAACTTCTCTGGGCCTGTGTGCAGGCAGAGCCCTGAGGAGAGCACTTGGCACATGGTGCCGTGGGCTGGGACCGCCAGCTGCAGAGCTCAAGGGAAGAAGCCCCGTTGTGTCACAATGGTCTCCTTAGCTTCATGTGGATCACCTGTGTCACAATAGTCTCCTTGATTCCATGAGGCCCCACTGTGTCACAATGGCTCCTTGGCTTCATGTGCATCACCTGTGTCACCATGGTCTCCTTGATTCCATGTGGCCCCACTGTGTCACAATAGCCCCTTGCTTCCATAGGTTTTCTAGAATGTAACGTATAATTTTCTACAATGTAACAATGGACTCCTTGGTTCTGTGAGCTACCCTGCTTTTTGCAGAGGTGTCTTTGGTTCCAACAAGGCCCCGCTGTGTCTCAGTGCACCCTGGCTTCCATGCGCATCTGGAGTATCACAAAGGCTCCTTGGTTCCACGAGGTCTTGCTGTGTCACAATGGATCCTGTGCTCCATGAGGCCCTCCAAAGTCATCATGGAGCCTTGATTCCATGTGCTTCCATTGTGTCCCAGGGATCGCCTTGGTTCCATCAGTTTCCTTAGTGGCACAATGCTCTCCATGCTTCCATGAGGCCCTGCTTTGCCACAATGGTCCCCTTGTGTCCATGAGGCCCCGCTGTGTCCCAGTGGACGGATGGTTCCATGAGGTTCCGTGCTGTCCCCATGGTCTTCTTGAATCCGCAGTGTAACAATGGACCATTGCTTCCAGGCGGCCTCTCTGTGTCACAAGGGGCTCCTTGATTCCATGATTCCCCACGGTGTCACCATGGAGCCTTGTTTCTAGGAGGTTCTGTACTGTCACAATTGTCTCCTTGATGCCATGAGCCCCTGCAGTGTCACAATGGCTCCTTGCTTCCATGAGGAACACAAAAGCTTTGCATCAACACTGAGCAACAGCTGCTGAACACACCTGGGAGCATCTGCTTGCATCAAAAGAGGGCTTCAAGCTGAGAAAGGCAGCAGCAGCTTCCATCTGCAAGAGAGAGATAGGCGAAGGACAGGGACAGAGATATCAGTGGAAGGACTGCGAGAATTCTGCTCCCAGAGATCATTCCTGCTCACAGTGTCCCTTGTAGAAAGGGGACATCACTCCAGGCAGCCTGGACTGAGTATGTGGGTTTGTTGTTTAGCAAACCTGCTCAGGCTTTTCCATTCTTTCCTTACAAACAGGAAAACTTCTCTGGGCCTGTGTGCAGGCAGAGCCCTGAGGAGAGCACTTGGCACATGGTGCCGTGGGCTGGGACCGCCAGCTGCAGAGCTCAAGGGAAGAAGCCCCGTTGTGTCACAATGGCTCCTTAGCTTCATGTGCATCACCTGTGTCACAATGGTCTCCTTGATTCCATGAGGCCCCACTGTGTCACAATGGCTCCTTGGCTTCATGTGCATCACCTGTGTCACCATGGTCTCCTTGATTCCATGAGGCCCCACTGTGTCACAATGGCTCCTTGGCTTCATGTGCATCACCTGTGTCACCATGGTCTCCTTGATTCCATGAGGCCCCACTGTGCCACAATGGCTCCTTGGCTTCATGTGCATCACCTGTGTCACCATGGTCTCCTTGATTCCATGAGGCCCCACTGTGTCACAATGGCTCCTTGCTTCCATGAGGTTCCGCAGTGTCACCATGCTCACCTTTGATCCACATTGTCATAATGGACAATTGCTTCCATGTGGCCCCACTGTGTCACAATAGCCCCTTGCTTCCATAGGTTTTCTAGAATGTAACGTATAATTTTCTACAATGTAACAATGGACTCCTTGGTTCTGTGAGCTACCCTGCTTTTTGCAGAGGTGTCTTTGGTTCCAACAAGGCCCCGCTGTGTCTCAGTGCACCCTGGCTTCCATGCGCATCTGGAGTATCACAAAGGCTCCTTGGTTCCACGAGGTCTTGCTGTGTCACAATGGATCCTGTGCTCCATGAGGCCCTCCAAAGTCATCATGGAGCCTTGATTCCATGTGCTTCCATTGTGTCCCAGGGATCGCCTTGGTTCCATCAGTTTCCTTAGTGGCACAATGCTCTCCATGCTTCCATGATTGCCCACAATGTCACAATGCTCTCCATGCTTCCATGAGGCCCTGCTTTGCCACAATGGTCCCCTTGTGTCCATGAGGCCCCGCTGTGTCCCAATGGACGGATGGTTCCATGAGGTTCCGTGCTGTCCCCATGGTCTTCTTGAATCCGCAGTGTAACAATGGACCATTGCTTCCAGGCGGCCTCTCTGTGTCACAAGGGGCTCCTTGATTCCATGATTCCCCACGGTGTCACCATGGAGCCTTGTTTCTAGGAGGTTCTGTACTGTCACAATTGTCTCCTTGATGCCATGAGCCCCTGCAGTGTCACAATGGCTCCTTGCTTCCATGAGGAACACAAAAGCTTTGCATCAACACTGAGCAACAGCTGCTGAACACACCTGGGAGCATCTGCTTGCATCAAAAGAGGGCTTCAAGCTGAGAAAGGCACCAGCAGCTTCCATCTGCAACAGAGAGACAGGCAAAGGACAGGGACAGAGATATCAGTGGAAGGACTGCGAGAATTCTGCTCCCAGAGATCATTCCTGCTCACAGTGTCCCTTGTAGAAAGGGGACATCACTCCAGGCAGCCTGGACTGAGTATGTGGGTTTGTTGTTTAGCAAACCTGCTCAGGCTTTTCCATTCTTTCCTTACAAACAGGAAAACTTCTCTGGGCCTGTGTGCAGGCAGAGCCCTGAGGAGAGCACTTGGCACATGGTGCCGTGGGCTGGGACCGCCAGCTGCAGAGCTCAAGGGAAGAAGCCCCGTTGTGTCACAATGGCTCCTTAGCTTCATGTGCATCACCTGTGTCACAATGGTCTCCTTGATTCCATGAGGCCCCACTGGGTCACAATGGCTCCTTGGCTTCATGTGCATCACCTGTGTCACCATGGTCTCCTTGATTCCATGAGGCCCCACTGTGTCACAATGGCTCCTTGGCTTCATGTGCATCACCTGTGTCACCATGGTCTCCTTGATTCCATGAGGCCCCACTGTGCCACAATGGCTCCTTGGCTTCATGTGCATCACCTGTGTCACCATGGTCTCCTTGATTCCATGAGGCCCCACTGTGTCACAATGGCTCCTTGCTTCCATGAGGTTCCGCAGTGTCACCATGCTCACCTTTGATCCACATTGTCATAATGGACAATTGCTTCCATGTGGCCCCACTGTGTCACAATAGCCCCTTGCTTCCATAGGTTTTCTAGAATGTAATGTATAATTTTCTACAATGTAACAATGGACTCCTTGGTTCTGTGAGCTACCCTGCTTTTTGCAGAGGTGTCTTTGGTTCCAACAAGGCCCTGCTGTGTCTCAGTGCACCCTGGCTTCCATGCGCATCTGGAGTATCACAAAGGCTCCTTGGTTCCACGAGGTCTTGCTGTGTCACAATGGATCCTGTGCTCCATGAGGCCCTCCAAAGTCATCATGGAGCCTTGATTCCATGTGCTTCCATTGTGTCCCAGGGATCGCCTTGGTTCCATCAGTTTCCTTAGTGGCACAATGCTCTCCATGCTTCCATGATTGCCCACAATGTCACAATGCTCTCCATGCTTCCATGAGGCCCTGCTTTGCCACAATGGTCCCCTTGTGTCCATGAGGCCCCGCTGTGTCCCAATGGACGGATGGTTCCATGAGGTTCCGTGCTGTCCCCATGGTCTTCTTGAATCCGCAGTGTAACAATGGACCATTGCTTCCAGGCGGCCTCTCTGTGTCACAAGGGGCTCCTTGATTCCATGATTCCCCACGGTGTCACCATGGAGCCTTGTTTCTAGGAGGTTCTGTACTGTCACAATTGTCTCCTGGATCCCATGAGCCCCTGCAGTGTCACAATGGCTCCTTGCTTCCATGAGGAACACAAAAGCTTTGCATCAACACTGAGCAACAGCTGCTGAACACACCTGGGAGCATCTGCTTGCATCAAAAGAGGGCTTCAAGCTGAGAAAGGCACCAGCAGCTTCCATCTGCAACAGAGAGACAGGCAAAGGACAGGGACAGAGATATCAGTGGAAGGACTGCGAGAATTCTGCTCCCAGAGATCATTCCTGCTCACAGTGTCCCTTGTAGAAAGGGGACATCATTCCAGGCAGCCTGGACTGAGCATGTAGGGTTTGTTGTTGAGGAAACCTGCTCAGGCTTTTCCATTCTTTCCTTACAAACAGGAAAACTTCTCTGGGCCTGTGTGCAGGCAGAGCCCTGAGGAGAGCACTTGGCACATGGTGCCGTGGGCTGGGACCGCCAGCTGCAGAGCTCAAGGGAAGAAGCCCCGTTGTGTCACAATGGCTCTTTGGCTTCATGTGCATCACCTGTGTCACCATGGTCTCCTTGATTCCATGAGGCCCCACTGGGTCACAATGGCTCCTTGGCTTCATGTGCATCACCTGTGTCACCATGGTCTCCTTGATTCCATGAGGCCCCACTGTGTCACAATGGCTCCTTGGCTTCATGTGCATCACCTGTGTCACCATGGTCTCCTTGATTCCATGAGGCCCCACTGGGTCACAATGGCTCCTTGGCTTCATGTGCATCACCTGTGTCACCATGGTCTCCTTGATTCCATGAGGCCCCACTTTGTCACAATGGCTCCTTGCTTCCATGAGGTTCCGCAGTGTCACCATGCTCACCTTTGATCCACATTGTCATAATGGACAATTGCTTCCATGTGGCCCCACTGTGTCACAATAGCCCCTTGCTTCCATAGGTTTTCTAGAATGTAACGTATAATTTTCTACAATGTAACAATGGACTCCTTGGTTCTGTGAGCTACCCTGCTTTTTGCAGAGGTGTCTTTGGTTCCAACAAGGCCGCGCTCTGTCTCAGTGCACCCTGGCTTCCATGCGCATCTGGAGTATCACAAAGGCTCCTTGGTTCCACGAGGTCTTGCTGTGTCACAATGGATCCTGTGCTCCATGAGGCCCTCCAAAGTCATCATGGAGCCTTGATTCCATGTGCTTCCATTGCGTCCCAGGGATCGCCTTGGTTCCATCAGTTTCCTTAGTGGCACAATGCTCTCCATGCTTCCATGAGGCCCTGCTTTGCCACAATGGTCCCCTTGTGTCCATGAGGCCCCGCTGTGTCCCAGTGGATGGATGGTTCCATGAGGTTCCGTGCTGTCCCCATGGTCTTCTTGAATCCGCAGTGTAACAATGGACCATTGCTTCCAGGCGGCCTCTCTGTGTCACAAGGGGCTCCTTGATTCCATGATTCCCCACGGTGTCACCATGGAGCCTTGTTTCTAGGAGGTTCTGTACTGTCACAATTGTCTCCTGGATCCCATGAGCCCCTGCAGTGTCACAATGGCTCCTTGCTTCCATGAGGAACACAAAAGCTTTGCATCAACACTGAGCAACAGCTGCTGAACACACCTGGGAGCATCTGCTTGCATCAAAAGAGGGCTTCAAGCTGAGAAAGGCAGCAGCAGCTTCCATCTGCAAGAGAGAGATAGGCGAAGGACAGGGACAGAGATATCAGTGGAAGGACTGCGAGAATTCTGCTCCCAGAGATCATTCCTGCTCACAGTGTCCCTTGTAGAAAGGGGACATCACTCCAGGCAGCCTGGACTGAGTATGTGGGTTTGTTGTTTAGCAAACCTGCTCAGGCTTTTCCATTCTTTCCTTACAAACAGGAAAACTTCTCTGGGCCTGTGTGCAGGCAGAGCCCTGAGGAGAGCACTTGGCACATGGTGCCGTGGGCTGGGACCGCCAGCTGCAGAGCTCAAGGGAAGAAGCCCCGTTGTGTCACAATGGCTCCTTAGCTTCATGTGGATCACCTGTGTCACAATAGTCTCCTTGATTCCATGAGGCCCCACTGTGTCACAATGTCTCCTTGGCTTCATGTGCATCACCTGTGTCACCATGGTCTCCTTGATTCCATGAGGCCCCACTGTGTCACAATGGCTCCTTGGCTTCATGTGCATCACCTGTGTCACCATGGTCTCCTTGATTCCATGAGGCCCCACTGGGTCACAATGGCTCCTTGGCTTCATGTGCATCACCTGTGTCACCATGGTCTCCTTGATTCCATGAGGCCCCACTTTGTCACAATGGCTCCTTGCTTCCATGAGATTCCGCAGTGTCACCATGCTCACCTTTGATCCACATTGTCATAATGGACAATTGCTTCCATGTGGCCCCACTGTGTCACAATAGCCCCTTGCTTCCATAGGTTTTCTAGAATGTAACGTATAATTTTCTACAATGTAACAATGGACTCCTTGGTTCTGTGAGCTACCCTGCTTTTTGCAGAGGTGTCTTTGGTTCCAACAAGGCCGCGCTCTGTCTCAGTGCACCCTGGCTTCCATGCGCATCTGGAGTACCACAAAGGCTCCTTGGTTCCACGAGGTCTTGCTGTGTCACAATGGATCCTGTGCTCCATGAGGCCCTCCAAAGTCATCATGGAGCCTTGATTCCATGTGCTTCCATTGCGTCCCAGGGATCGCCTTGGTTCCATCAGTTTCCTTAGTGGCACAATGCTCTCCATGCTTCCATGATTGCCCACAATGTCACAATGCTCTCCATGCTTCCATGAGGCCCTGCTTTGCCACAATGGTCCCCTTGTGTCCATGAGGCCCCGCTGTGTCCCAATGGACGGATGGTTCCATGAGGTTCCGTGCTGTCCCCATGGTCTTCTTGAATCCGCAGTGTAACAATGGACCATTGCTTCCAGGCGGCCTCTCTGTGTCACAAGGGGCTCCTTGATTCCATGATTCCCCACGGTGTCACCATGGAGCCTTGTTTCTAGGAGGTTCTGTACTGTCACAATTGTCTCCTGGATCCCATGAGCCCCTGCAGTGTCACAATGGCTCCTTGCTTCCATGAGGAACACAAAAGCTTTGCATCAACACTGAGCAACAGCTGCTGAACACACCTGGGAGCATCTGCTTGCATCAAAAGAGGGCTTCAAGCTGAGAAAGGCACCAGCAGCTTCCATCTGCAACAGAGAGACAGGCAAAGGACAGGGACAGAGAATTCAGTGGAAAGACTGCGGGAATTCTGCTCCCAGAGATCATTCCTGCTCACAGTGTCCCTTGTAGAAAGGGGACATCATTCCAGGCAGCCTGGACTGAGCATGTAGGGTTTGTTGTTTAGGAAACCTGCTCAGGCTTTTCCATTCTTTCCTTACAAACAGGAAAACTTCTCTGGGCCTGTGTGCAGGCAGAGCCCTGAGGAGAGCACTTGGCACATGGTGCCGTGGGCTGGGACCGCCAGCTGCAGAGCTCAAGGGAAGAAGCCCCGTTGTGTCACAATGGTCTCCTTAGCTTCATGTGGATCACCTGTGTCACAATAGTCTCCTTGATTCCATGAGGCCCCACTGTGTCACAATGTCTCCTTGGCTTCATGTGCATCACCTGTGTCACCATGGTCTCCTTGATTCCATGAGGCCCCACTGTGTCACAATGGCTCCTTGGCTTCATGTGCATCACCTCTGTCACCATGGTCTCCTTGATTCCATGAGGCCCCACTGTGTCACAATGGCTCCTTGGCTTCATGTGCATCACCTGTGTCACCATGGTCTCCTTGATTCCATGAGGCCCCACTTTGTCACAATGGCTCCTTGCTTCCATGAGGTTCCGCAGTGTCACCATGCTCACCTTTGATCCACATTGTCATAATGGACAATTGCTTCCATGTGGCCCCACTGTGTCACAATAGCCCCTTGCTTCCATAGGTTTTCTAGAATGTAATGTATAATTTTCTACAATGTAACAATGGACTCCTTGGTTCTGTGAGCTACCCTGCTTTTTGCAGAGGTGTCTTTGGTTCCAACAAGGCCCTGCTGTGTCTCAGTGCACCCTGGCTTCCATGCGCATCTGGAGTATCACAAAGGCTCCTTGGTTCCACGAGGTCTTGCTGTGTCACAATGGATCCTGTGCTCCATGAGGCCCTCCAAAGTCATCATGGAGCCTTGATTCCATGTGCTTCCATTGCGTCCCAGGGATCGCCTTGGTTCCATCAGTTTCCTTAGTGGCACAATGCTCTCCATGCTTCCATGAGGCCCTGCTTTGCCACAATGGTCCCCTTGTGTCCATGAGGCCCCGCTGTGTCCCAGTGGACGGATGGTTCCATGAGGTTCCGTGCTGTCCCCATGGTCTTCTTGAATCCGCAGTGTAACAATGGACCATTGCTTCCAGGCGGCCTCTCTGTGTCACAAGGGGCTCCTTGATTCCATGATTCCCCACGGTGTCACCATGGAGCCTTGTTTCTAGGAGGTTCTGTACTGTCACAATTGTCTCCTTGATGCCATGAGCCCCTGCAGTGTCACAATGGCTCCTTGCTTCCATGAGGAACACAAAAGCTTTGCATCAACACTGAGCAACAGCTGCTGAACACACCTGCGAGCATCTGCTTGCATCAAAAGAGGGCTTCAAGCTGAGAAAGGCAGCAGCAGCTTCCATCTGCAAGAGAGAGATAGGCGAAGGACAGGGACAGAGATATCAGTGGAAGGACTGCGAGAATTCTGCTCCCAGAGATCATTCCTGCTCACAGTGTCCCTTGTAGAAAGGGGACATCACTCCAGGCAGCCTGGACTGAGTATGTGGGTTTGTTGTTTAGCAAACCTGCTCAGGCTTTTCCATTCTTTCCTTACAAACAGGAAAACTTCTCTGGGCCTGTGTGCAGGCAGAGCCCTGAGGAGAGCACTTGGCACATGGTGCCGTGGGCTGGGACCGCCAGCTGCAGAGCTCAAGGGAAGAAGCCCCGTTGTGTCACAATGGCTCCTTAGCTTCATGTGCATCACCTGTGTCACAATAGTCTCCTTGATTCCATGAGGCCCCACTGTGTCACAATGGCTCCTTGGCTTCATGTGCATCACCTGTGTCACCATGGTCTCCTTGATTCCATGAGGCCCCACTGTGTCACAATGGCTCCTTGGCTTCATGTGCATCACCTGTGTCACCATGGTCTCCTTGATTCCATGAGGCCCCACTGGGTCACAATGGCTCCTTGGCTTCATGTGCATCACCTGTGTCACCATGGTCTCCTTGATTCCATGAGGCCCCACTTTGTCACAATGGCTCCTTGCTTCCATGAGATTCCGCAGTGTCACCATGCTCACCTTTGATCCACATTGTCATAATGGACAATTGCTTCCATGTGGCCCCACTGTGTCACAATAGCCCCTTGCTTCCATAGGTTTTCTAGAATGTAACGTATAATTTTCTACAATGTAACAATGGACTCCTTGGTTCTGTGAGCTACCCTGCTTTTTGCAGAGGTGTCTTTGGTTCCAACAAGGCCCCGCTGTGTCTCAGTGCACCCTGGCTTCCATGCGCATCTGGAGTATCACAAAGGCTCCTTGGTTCCACGAGGTCTTGCTGTGTCACAATGGATCCTGTGCTCCATGAGGCCCTCCAAAGTCATCATGGAGCCTTGATTCCATGTGCTTCCATTGCGTCCCAGGGATCGCCTTGGTTCCATCAGTTTCCTTAGTGGCACAATGCTCTCCATGCTTCCATGAGGCCCTGCTTTGCCACAATGGTCCCCTTGTGTCCATGAGGCCCCGCTGTGTCCCAGTGGACGGATGGTTCCATGAGGTTCCGTGCTGTCCCCATGGTCTTCTTGAATCCGCAGTGTAACAATGGACCATTGCTTCCAGGCGGCCTCTCTGTGTCACAAGGGGCTCCTTGATTCCATGATTCCCCACGGTGTCACCATGGAGCCTTGTTTCTAGGAGGTTCTGTACTGTCACAATTGTCTCCTTGATGCCATGAGCCCCTGCAGTGTCACAATGGCTCCTTGCTTCCATGAGGAACACAAAAGCTTTGCATCAACACTGAGCAACAGCTGCTGAACACACCTGGGAGCATCTGCTTGCATCAAAAGAGGGCTTCAAGCTGAGAAAGGCAGCAGCAGCTTCCATCTGCAAGAGAGAGATAGGCGAAGGACAGGGACAGAGATATCAGTGGAAGGACTGCGAGAATTCTGCTCCCAGAGATCATTCCTGCTCACAGTGTCCCTTGTAGAAAGGGGACATCACTCCAGGCAGCCTGGACTGAGTATGTGGGTTTGTTGTTTAGCAAACCTGCTCAGGCTTTTCCATTCTTTCCTTACAAACAGGAAAACTTCTCTGGGCCTGTGTGCAGGCAGAGCCCTGAGGAGAGCACTTGGCACATGGTGCCGTGGGCTGGGACCGCCAGCTGCAGAGCTCAAGGGAAGAAGCCCCGTTGTGTCACAATGGCTCCTTAGCTTCATGTGGATCACCTGTGTCACAATAGTCTCCTTGATTCCATGAGGCCCCACTGTGTCACAATGTCTCCTTGGCTTCATGTGCATCACCTGTGTCACCATGGTCTCCTTGATTCCATGAGGCCCCACTGTGTCACAATGGCTCCTTGGCTTCATGTGCATCACCTGTGTCACCATGGTCTCCTTGATTCCATGAGGCCCCACTGGGTCACAATGGCTCCTTGGCTTCATGTGCATCACCTGTGTCACCATGGTCTCCTTGATTCCATGAGGCCCCACTTTGTCACAATGGCTCCTTGCTTCCATGAGATTCCGCAGTGTCACCATGCTCACCTTTGATCCACATTGTCATAATGGACAATTGCTTCCATGTGGCCCCACTGTGTCACAATAGCCCCTTGCTTCCATAGGTTTTCTAGAATGTAACGTATAATTTTCTACAATGTAACAATGGACTCCTTGGTTCTGTGAGCTACCCTGCTTTTTGCAGAGGTGTCTTTGGTTCCAACAAGGCCCCGCTCTGTCTCAGTGCACCCTGGCTTCCATGCGCATCTGGAGTATCACAAAGGCTCCTTGGTTCCACGAGGTCTTGCTGTGTCACAATGGATCCTGTGCTCCATGAGGCCCTCCAAAGTCATCATGGAGCCTTGATTCCATGTGCTTCCATTGCGTCCCAGGGATCGCCTTGGTTCCATCAGTTTCCTTAGTGGCACAATGCTCTCCATGCTTCCATGATTGCCCACAATGTCACAATGCTCTCCATGCTTCCATGAGGCCCTGCTTTGCCACAATGGTCCCCTTGTGTCCATGAGGCCCCGCTGTGTCCCAATGGACGGATGGTTCCATGAGGTTCCGTGCTGTCCCCATGGTCTTCTTGAATCCGCAGTGTAACAATGGACCATTGCTTCCAGGCGGCCTCTCTGTGTCACAAGGGGCTCCTTGATTCCATGATTCCCCACGGTGTCACCATGGAGCCTTGTTTCTAGGAGGTTCTGTACTGTCACAATTGTCTCCTGGATCCCATGAGCCCCTGCAGTGTCACAATGGCTCCTTGCTTCCATGAGGAACACAAAAGCTTTGCATCAACACTGAGCAACAGCTGCTGAACACACCTGGGAGCATCTGCTTGCATCAAAAGAGGGCTTCAAGCTGAGAAAGGCACCAGCAGCTTCCATCTGCAACAGAGAGCCAGGCAAAGGACAGGGACAGAGAATTCAGTGGAAAGACTGCGGGAATTCTGCTCCCAGAGATCATTCCTGCTCACAGTGTCCCTTGTAGAAAGGGGACATCATTCCAGGCAGCCTGGACTGAGCATGTAGGGTTTGTTGTTGAGGAAACCTGCTCAGGCTTTTCCATTCTTTCCTTACAAACAGGAAAACTTCTCTGGGCCTGTGTGCAGGCAGAGCCCTGAGGAGAGCACTTGGCACATGGTGCCGTGGGCTGGGACCGCCAGCTGCAGAGCTCAAGGGAAGAAGCCCCGTTGTGTCACAATGGTCTCCTTAGCTTCATGTGGATCACCTGTGTCACAATAGTCTCCTTGATTCCATGAGGCCCCACTGTGTCACAATGGCTCCTTGGCTTCATGTGCATCACCTGTGTCACCATGGTCTCCTTGATTCCATGAGGCCCCACTGTGTCACAATGGCTCCTTGGCTTCATGTGCATCACCTCTGTCACCATGGTCTCCTTGATTCCATGAGGCCCCACTGGGTCACAATGGCTCCTTGGCTTCATGTGCATCACCTGTGTCACCATGGTCTCCTTGATTCCATGAGGCCCCACTTTGTCACAATGGCTCCTTGCTTCCATGAGGTTCCGCAGTGTCACCATGCTCACCTTTGATCCACATTGTCATAATGGACAATTGCTTCCATGTGGCCCCACTGTGTCACAATAGCCCCTTGCTTCCATAGGTTTTCTAGAATGTAACGTATAATTTTCTACAATGTAACAATGGACTCCTTGGTTCTGTGAGCTACCCTGCTTTTTGCAGAGGTGTCTTTGGTTCCAACAAGGCCCCGCTGTGTCTCAGTGCACCCTGGCTTCCATGCGCATCTGGAGTATCACAAAGGCTCCTTGGTTCCACGAGGTCTTGCTGTGTCACAATGGATCCTGTGCTCCATGAGGCCCTCCAAAGTCATCATGGAGCCTTGATTCCATGTGCTTCCATTGCGTCCCAGGGATCGCCTTGGTTCCATCAGTTTCCTTAGTGGCACAATGCTCTCCATGCTTCCATGAGGCCCTGCTTTGCCACAATGGTCCCCTTGTGTCCATGAGGCCCCGCTGTGTCCCAGTGGACGGATGGTTCCATGAGGTTCCGTGCTGTCCCCATGGTCTTCTTGAATCCGCAGTGTAACAATGGACCATTGCTTCCAGGCGGCCTCTCTGTGTCACAAGGGGCTCCTTGATTCCATGATTCCCCATGGTGTCACCATGGAGCCTTGTTTCTAGGAGGTTCTGTACTGTCACAATTGTCTCCTTGATGCCATGAGCCCCTGCAGTGTCACAATGGCTCCTTGCTTCCATGAGGAACACAAAAGCTTTGCATCAACACTGAGCAACAGCTGCTGAACACACCTGGGAGCATCTGCTTGCATCAAAAGAGGGCTTCAAGCTGAGAAAGGCAGCAGCAGCTTCCATCTGCAAGAGAGAGATAGGCGAAGGACAGGGACAGAGATATCAGTGGAAGGACTGCGAGAATTCTGCTCCCAGAGATCATTCCTGCTCACAGTGTCCTTTGTAGAAAGGGGACATCACTCCAGGCAGCCTGGACTGAGTATGTGGGTTTGTTGTTGAGGAAACCTGCTCAGGCTTTTCCATTCTTTCCTTACAAACAGGAAAACTTCTCTGGGCCTGTGTGCAGGCAGAGCCCTGAGGAGAGCAGTAGGCACATGGTGCCGTGGGCTGGGACCGCCAGCTGCAGAGCTCAAGGGAAGAAGCCCCGTTGTGTCACAATGGCTCCTTAGCTTCATGTGCATCACCTGTGTCACCATGGTCTCCTTGATTCCATGAGGCCCCACTGTGTCACAATGGCTCCTTGGCTTCATGTGCATCACCTGTGTCACCATGGTCTCCTTGATTCCATGAGGCCCCACTGGGTCACAATGGCTCCTTGGCTTCATGTGCATCACCTGTGTCACCATGGTCTCCTTGATTCCATGAGGCCCCACTGTGTCACAATGGCTCCTTGCTTCCATGAGGTTCCGCAGTGTCACCATGCTCACCTTTGATCCACATTGTCATAATGGACAATTGCTTCCATGTGGCCCCACTGTGTCACAATAGCCCCTTGCTTCCATAGGTTTTCTAGAATGTAACGTATAATTTTCTACAATGTAACAATGGACTCCTTGGTTCTGTGAGCTACCCTGCTTTTTGCAGAGGTGTCTTTGGTTCCAACAAGGCCCCGCTGTGTCTCAGTGCACCCTGGCTTCCATGCGCATCTGGAGTATCACAAAGGCTCCTTGGTTCCACGAGGTCTTGCTGTGTCACAATGGATCCTGTGCTCCATGAGGCCCTCCAAAGTCATCATGGAGCCTTGATTCCATGTGCTTCCATTGTGTCCCAGGGATCGCCTTGGTTCCATCAGTTTCCTTAGTGGCACAATGCTCTCCATGCTTCCATGATTGCCCACAATGTCACAATGCTCTCCATGCTTCCATGAGGCCCTGCTTTGCCACAATGGTCCCCTTGTGTCCATGAGGCCCCGCTGTGTCCCAATGGACGGATGGTTCCATGAGGTTCCGTGCTGTCCCCATGGTCTTCTTGAATCCGCAGTGTAACAATGGACCATTGCTTCCAGGCGGCCTCTCTGTGTCACAAGGGGCTCCTTGATTCCATGATTCCCCACGGTGTCACCATGGAGCCTTGTTTCTAGGAGGTTCTGTACTGTCACAATTGTCTCCTGGATCCCATGAGCCCCTGCAGTGTCACAATGGCTCCTTGCTTCCATGAGGAACACAAAAGCTTTGCATCAACACTGAGCAACAGCTGCTGAACACACCTGGGAGCATCTGCTTGCATCAAAAGAGGGCTTCAAGCTGAGAAAGGCACCAGCAGCTTCCATCTGCAACAGAGAGACAGGCAAAGGACAGGGACAGAGATATCAGTGGAAGGACTGCGAGAATTCTGCTCCCAGAGATCATTCCTGCTCACAGTGTCCCTTGTAGAAAGGGGACATCATTCCAGGCAGCCTGGACTGAGCATGTAGGGTTTGTTGTTGAGGAAACCTGCTCAGGCTTTTCCATTCTTTCCTTACAAACAGGAAAACTTCTCTGGGCCTGTGTGCAGGCAGAGCCCTGAGGAGAGCACTTGGCACATGGTGCCGTGGGCTGGGACCGCCAGCTGCAGAGCTCAAGGGAAGAAGCCCTGTTGTGTCACAATGGCTCCTTAGCTTCATGTGGATCACCTGTGTCACAATAGTCTCCTTGATTCCATGAGGCCCCACTGTGTCACAATGGCTCCTTGGCTTCATGTGCATCACCTGTGTCACCATGGTCTCCTTGATTCCATGAGGCCCCACTGGGTCACAATGGCTCCTTGGCTTCATGTGCATCACCTGTGTCACCATGGTCTCCTTGATTCCATGAGGCCCCACTGTGTCACAATGGCTCCTTGGCTTCATGTGCATCACCTGTGTCACCATGGTCTCCTTGATTCCATGAGGCCCCACTGGGTCACAATGGCTCCTTGGCTTCATGTGCATCACCTGTGTCACCATGGTCTCCTTGATTCCATGAGGCCCCACTTTGTCACAATGGCTCCTTGCTTCCATGAGATTCCGCAGTGTCACCATGCTCACCTTTGATCCACATTGTCATAATGGACAATTGCTTCCATGTGGCCCCACTGTGTCACAATAGCCCCTTGCTTCCATAGGTTTTCTAGAATGTAACGTATAATTTTCTACAATGTAACAATGGACTCCTTGGTTCTGTGAGCTACCCTGCTTTTTGCAGAGGTGTCTTTGGTTCCAACAAGGCCGCGCTCTGTCTCAGTGCACCCTGGCTTCCATGCGCATCTGGAGTATCACAAAGGCTCCTTGGTTCCACGAGGTCTTGCTGTGTCACAATGGATCCTGTGCTCCATGAGGCCCTCCAAAGTCATCATGGAGCCTTGATTCCATGTGCTTCCATTGTGTCCCAGGGATCGCCTTGGTTCCATCAGTTTCCTTAGTGGCACAATGCTCTCCATGCTTCCATGAGGCCCTGCTTTGCCACAATGGTCCCCTTGTGTCCATGAGGCCCCGCTGTGTCCCAGTGGACGGATGGTTCCATGAGGTTCCGTGCTGTCCCCATGGTCTTCTTGAATCCGCAGTGTAACAATGGACCATTGCTTCCAGGCGGCCTCTCTGTGTCACAAGGGGCTCCTTGATTCCATGATTCCCCACGGTGTCACCATGGAGCCTTGTTTCTAGGAGGTTCTGTACTGTCACAATTGTCTCCTTGATGCCATGAGCCCCTGCAGTGTCACAATGGCTCCTTGCTTCCATGAGGAACACAAAAGCTTTGCATCAACACTGAGCAACAGCTGCTGAACACACCTGCGAGCATCTGCTTGCATCAAAAGAGGGCTTCAAGCTGAGAAAGGCACCAGCAGCTTCCATCTGCAACAGAGAGACAGGCAAAGGACAGGGACAGAGATATCAGTGGAAGGACTGCGAGAATTCTGCTCCCAGAGATCATTCCTGCTCACAGTGTCCCTTGTAGAAAGGGGACATCACTCCAGGCAGCCTGGACTGAGTATGTGGGTTTGTTGTTTAGCAAACCTGCTCAGGCTTTTCCATTCTTTCCTTACAAACAGGAAAACTTCTCTGGGCCTGTGTGCAGGCAGAGCCCTGAGGAGAGCTGTAGGCACATGGTGCCGTGGGCTGGGACCGCCAGCTGCATAGCTCAAGGGAAGAAGCCCCGTTGTGTCACAATGGCTCCTTAGCTTCATGTGCATCACCTGTGTCACCATGGTCTCCTTGATTCCATGAGGCCCCACTGGGTCACAATGGCTCCTTGGCTTCATGTGCATCACCTGTGTCACCATGGTCTCCTTGATTCCATGAGGCCCCACTTTGTCACAATGGCTCCTTGCTTCCATGAGGTTCCGCAGTGTCACCATGCTCACCTTTGATCCACATTGTCATAATGGACAATTGCTTCCATGTGGCCCCACTGTGTCACAATAGCCCCTTGCTTCCATAGGTTTTCTAGAATGTAACGTATAATTTTCTACAATGTAACAATGGACTCCTTGGTTCTGTGAGCTACCCTGCTTTTTGCAGAGGTGTCTTTGGTTCCAACAAGGCCCCGCTGTGTCTCAGTGCACCCTGGCTTCCATGCGCATCTGGAGTATCACAAAGGCTCCTTGGTTCCACGAGGTCTTGCTGTGTCACAATGGATCCTGTGCTCCATGAGGCCCTCCAAAGTCATCATGGAGCCTTGATTCCATGTGCTTCCATTGTGTCCCAGGGATCGCCTTGGTTCCATCAGTTTCCTTAGTGGCACAATTCTCTCCATGCTTCCATGATTGCCCACAATGTCACAATGCTCTCCATGCTTCCATGAGGCCCTGCTTGGCCACAATGGTCCCCTTGTGTCCATGAGGCCCCGCTGTGTCCCAATGGACGGATGGTTCCATGAGGTTCCGTGCTGTCCCCATGGTCTTCTTGAATCCGCAGTGTAACAATGGACCATTGCTTCCAGGCGGCCTCTCTGTGTCACAAGGGGCTCCTTGATTCCATGATTCCCCACGGTGTCACCATGGAGCCTTGTTTCTAGGAGGTTCTGTACTGTCACAATTGTCTCCTGGATCCCATGAGCCCCTGCAGTGTCACAATGGCTCCTTGCTTCCATGAGGAACACAAAAGCTTTGCATCAACACTGAGCAACAGCTGCTGAACACACCTGGGAGCATCTGCTTGCATCAAAAGAGGGCTTCAAGCTGAGAAAGGCACCAGCAGCTTCCATCTGCAACAGAGAGCCAGGCAAAGGACAGGGACAGAGAATTCAGTGGAAAGACTGCGGGAATTCTGCTCCCAGAGATCATTCCTGCTCACAGTGTCCCTTGTAGAAAGGGGACATCATTCCAGGCAGCCTGGACTGAGCATGTAGGGTTTGTTGTTTAGGAAAGCTGCTCAGGCTTTTCCATTCTTTCCTTACAAACAGGAAAACTTCTCTGGGCCTGTGTGCAGGCAGAGCCCTGAGGAGAGCACTTGGCACATGGTGCCGTGGGCTGGGACCGCCAGCTGCAGAGCTCAAGGGAAGAAGCCCCGTTGTGTCACAATGGTCTCCTTAGCTTCATGTGGATCACCTGTGTCACAATAGTCTCCTTGATTCCATGAGGCCCCACTGTGTCACAATGGCTCCTTGGCTTCATGTGCATCACCTGTGTCACCATGGTCTCCTTGATTCCATGTGGCCCCACTGTGTCACAATAGCCCCTTGCTTCCATAGGTTTTCTAGAATGTAACGTATAATTTTCTACAATGTAACAATGGACTCCTTGGTTCTGTGAGCTACCCTGCTTTTTGCAGAGGTGTCTTTGGTTCCAACAAGGCCCCGCTGTGTCTCAGTGCACCCTGGCTTCCATGCGCATCTGGAGTATCACAAAGGCTCCTTGGTTCCACGAGGTCTTGCTGTGTCACAATGGATCCTGTGCTCCATGAGGCCCTCCAAAGTCATCATGGAGCCTTGATTCCATGTGCTTCCATTGTGTCCCAGGGATCGCCTTGGTTCCATCAGTTTCCTTAGTGGCACAATGCTCTCCATGCTTCCATGAGGCCCTGCTTTGCCACAATGGTCCCCTTGTGTCCATGAGGCCCCGCTGTGTCCCAGTGGACGGATGGTTCCATGAGGTTCCGTGCTGTCCCCATGGTCTTCTTGAATCCGCAGTGTAACAATGGACCATTGCTTCCAGGCGGCCTCTCTGTGTCACAAGGGGCTCCTTGATTCCATGATTCCCCACGGTGTCACCATGGAGCCTTGTTTCTAGGAGGTTCTGTACTGTCACAATTGTCTCCTTGATCCCATGAGCCCCTGCAGTGTCACAATGGCTCCTTGCTTCCATGAGGAACACAAAAGCTTTGCATCAACACTGAGCAACAGCTGCTGAACACACCTGGGAGCATCTGCTTGCATCAAAAGAGGGCTTCAAGCTGAGAAAGGCACCAGCAGCTTCCATCTGCAAGAGAGAGATAGGCGAAGGACAGGGACAGAGATATCAGTGGAAGGACTGCGAGAATTCTGCTCCCAGAGATCATTCCTGCTCACAGTGTCCCTTGTAGAAAGGGGACATCACTCCAGGCAGCCTGGACTGAGTATGTGGGTTTGTTGTTTAGCAAACCTGCTCAGGCTTTTCCATTCTTTCCTTACAAACAGGAAAACTTCTCTGGGCCTGTGTGCAGGCAGAGCCCTGAGGAGAGCACTTGGCACATGGTGCCGTGGGCTGGGACCGCCAGCTGCAGAGCTCAAGGGAAGAAGCCCCGTTGTGTCACAATGGCTCCTTAGCTTCATGTGCATCACCTGTGTCACAATGGTCTCCTTGATTCCATGAGGCCCCACTGTGTCACAATGGCTCCTTGGCTTCATGTGCATCACCTGTGTCACCATGGTCTCCTTGATTCCATGAGGCCCCACTGTGTCACAATGGCTCCTTGGCTTCATGTGCATCACCTGTGTCACCATGGTCTCCTTGATTCCATGAGGCCCCACTGTGCCACAATGGCTCCTTGGCTTCATGTGCATCACCTGTGTCACCATGGTCTCCTTGATTCCATGAGGCCCCACTGTGTCACAATGGCTCCTTGCTTCCATGAGGTTCCGCAGTGTCACCATGCTCACCTTTGATCCACATTGTCATAATGGACAATTGCTTCCATGTGGCCCCACTGTGTCACAATAGCCCCTTGCTTCCATAGGTTTTCTAGAATGTAACGTATAATTTTCTACAATGTAACAATGGACTCCTTGGTTCTGTGAGCTACCCTGCTTTTTGCAGAGGTGTCTTTGGTTCCAACAAGGCCCCGCTGTGTCTCAGTGCACCCTGGCTTCCATGCGCATCTGGAGTATCACAAAGGCTCCTTGGTTCCACGAGGTCTTGCTGTGTCACAATGGATCCTGTGCTCCATGAGGCCCTCCAAAGTCATCATGGAGCCTTGATTCCATGTGCTTCCATTGTGTCCCAGGGATCGCCTTGGTTCCATCAGTTTCCTTAGTGGCACAATGCTCTCCATGCTTCCATGATTGCCCACAATGTCACAATGCTCTCCATGCTTCCATGAGGCCCTGCTTTGCCACAATGGTCCCCTTGTGTCCATGAGGCCCCGCTGTGTCCCAATGGACGGATGGTTCCATGAGGTTCCGTGCTGTCCCCATGGTCTTCTTGAATCCGCAGTGTAACAATGGACCATTGCTTCCAGGCGGCCTCTCTGTGTCACAAGGGGCTCCTTGATTCCATGATTCCCCACGGTGTCACCATGGAGCCTTGTTTCTAGGAGGTTCTGTACTGTCACAATTGTCTCCTTGATGCCATGAGCCCCTGCAGTGTCACAATGGCTCCTTGCTTCCATGAGGAACACAAAAGCTTTGCATCAACACTGAGCAACAGCTGCTGAACACACCTGGGAGCATCTGCTTGCATCAAAAGAGGGCTTCAAGCTGAGAAAGGCACCAGCAGCTTCCATCTGCAACAGAGAGACAGGCAAAGGACAGGGACAGAGATATCAGTGGAAGGACTGCGAGAATTCTGCTCCCAGAGATCATTCCTGCTCACAGTGTCCCTTGTAGAAAGGGGACATCACTCCAGGCAGCCTGGACTGAGTATGTGGGTTTGTTGTTTAGCAAACCTGCTCAGGCTTTTCCATTCTTTCCTTACAAACAGGAAAACTTCTCTGGGCCTGTGTGCAGGCAGAGCCCTGAGGAGAGCACTTGGCACATGATGCCGTGGGCTGGGACCGCCAGCTGCAGAGCTCAAGGGAAGAAGCCCCGTTGTGTCACAATGGCTCCTTAGCTTCATGTGCATCACCTGTGTCACAATGGTCTCCTTGATTCCATGAGGCCCCACTGGGTCACAATGGCTCCTTGGCTTCATGTGCATCACCTGTGTCACCATGGTCTCCTTGATTCCATGAGGCCCCACTGTGTCACAATGGCTCCTTGGCTTCATGTGCATCACCTGTGTCACCATGGTCTCCTTGATTCCATGAGGCCCCACTGTGCCACAATGGCTCCTTGGCTTCATGTGCATCACCTGTGTCACCATGGTCTCCTTGATTCCATGAGGCCCCACTGTGTCACAATGGCTCCTTGCTTCCATGAGGTTCCGCAGTGTCACCATGCTCACCTTTGATCCACATTGTCATAATGGACAATTGCTTCCATGTGGCCCCACTGTGTCACAATAGCCCCTTGCTTCCATAGGTTTTCTAGAATGTAACGTATAATTTTCTACAATGTAACAATGGACTCCTTGGTTCTGTGAGCTACCCTGCTTTTTGCAGAGGTGTCTTTGGTTCCAACAAGGCCCCGCTGTGTCTCAGTGCACCCTGGCTTCCATGCGCATCTGGAGTATCACAAAGGCTCCTTGGTTCCACGAGGTCTTGCTGTGTCACAATGGATCCTGTGCTCCATGAGGCCCTCCAAAGTCATCATGGAGCCTTGATTCCATGTGCTTCCATTGTGTCCCAGGGATCGCCTTGGTTCCATCAGTTTCCTTAGTGGCACAATGCTCTCCATGCTTCCATGATTGCCCACAATGTCACAATGCTCTCCATGCTTCCATGAGGCCCTGCTTTGCCACAATGGTCCCCTTGTGTCCATGAGGCCCCGCTGTGTCCCAATGGACGGATGGTTCCATGAGGTTCCGTGCTGTCCCCATGGTCTTCTTGAATCCGCAGTGTAACAATGGACCATTGCTTCCAGGCGGCCTCTCTGTGTCACAAGGGGCTCCTTGATTCCATGATTCCCCACGGTGTCACCATGGAGCCTTGTTTCTAGGAGGTTCTGTACTGTCACAATTGTCTCCTGGATCCCATGAGCCCCTGCAGTGTCACAATGGCTCCTTGCTTCCATGAGGAACACAAAAGCTTTGCATCAACACTGAGCAACAGCTGCTGAACACACCTGGGAGCATCTGCTTGCATCAAAAGAGGGCTTCAAGCTGAGAAAGGCACCAGCAGCTTCCATCTGCAACAGAGAGCCAGGCAAAGGACAGGGACAGAGATATCAGTGGAAGGACTGCGAGAATTCTGCTCCCAGAGATCATTCCTGCTCACAGTGTCCCTTGTAGAAAGGGGACATCATTCCAGGCAGCCTGGACTGAGCATGTAGGGTTTGTTGTTGAGGAAACCTGCTCAGGCTTTTCCATTCTTTCCTTACAAACAGGAAAACTTCTCTGGGCCTGTGTGCAGGCAGAGCCCTGAGGAGAGCACTTGGCACATGGTGCCGTGGGCTGGGACCGCCAGCTGCAGAGCTCAAGGGAAGAAGCCCCGTTGTGTCACAATGGCTCTTTGGCTTCATGTGCATCACCTGTGTCACCATGGTCTCCTTGATTCCATGAGGCCCCACTGTGTCAGAATGGCTCCTTGGCTTCATGTGCATCACCTGTGTCACCATGGTCTCCTTGATTCCATGAGGCCCCACTGTGTCACAATGGCTCCTTGGCTTCATGTGCATCACCTGTGTCACCATGGTCTCCTTGATTCCATGAGGCCCCACTGTGTCACAATGGCTCCTTGGCTTCATGTGCATCACCTCTGTCACCATGGTCTCCTTGATTCCATGAGGCCCCACTTTGTCACAATGGCTCCTTGCTTCCATGAGGTTCCGCAGTGTCACCATGCTCACCTTTGATCCACATTGTCATAATGGACAATTGCTTCCATGTGGCCCCACTGTGTCACAATAGCCCCTTGCTTCCATAGGTTTTCTAGAATGTAACGTATAATTTTCTACAATGTAACAATGGACTCCTTGGTTCTGTGAGCTACCCTGCTTTTTGCAGAGGTGTCTTTGGTTCCAACAAGGCCGCGCTCTGTCTCAGTGCACCCTGGCTTCCATGCGCATCTGGAGTATCACAAAGGCTCCTTGGTTCCACGAGGTCTTGCTGTGTCACAATGGATCCTGTGCTCCATGAGGCCCTCCAAAGTCATCATGGAGCCTTGATTCCATGTGCTTCCATTGCGTCCCAGGGATCGCCTTGGTTCCATCAGTTTCCTTAGTGGCACAATGCTCTCCATGCTTCCATGAGGCCCTGCTTTGCCACAATGGTCCCCTTGTGTCCATGAGGCCCCGCTGTGTCCCAGTGGACGGATGGTTCCATGAGGTTCCGTGCTGTCCCCATGGTCTTCTTGAATCCGCAGTGTAACAATGGACCATTGCTTCCAGGCGGCCTCTCTGTGTCACAAGGGGCTCCTTGATTCCATGATTCCCCACGGTGTCACCATGGAGCCTTGTTTCTAGGAGGTTCTGTACTGTCACAATTGTCTCCTGGATCCCATGAGCCCCTGCAGTGTCACAATGGCTCCTTGCTTCCATGAGGAACACAAAAGCTTTGCATCAACACTGAGCAACAGCTGCTGAACACACCTGGGAGCATCTGCTTGCATCAAAAGAGGGCTTCAAGCTGAGAAAGGCACCAGCAGCTTCCATCTGCAAGAGAGAGATAGGCGAAGGACAGGGACAGAGATATCAGTGGAAGGACTGCGAGAATTCTGCTCCCAGAGATCATTCCTGCTCACAGTGTCCCTTGTAGAAAGGGGACATCACTCCAGGCAGCCTGGACTGAGTATGTGGGTTTGTTGTTTAGCAAACCTGCTCAGGCTTTTCCATTCTTTCCTTACAAACAGGAAAACTTCTCTGGGCCTGTGTGCAGGCAGAGCCCTGAGGAGAGCACTTGGCACATGGTGCCGTGGGCTGGGACCGCCAGCTGCAGAGCTCAAGGGAAGAAGCCCCGTTGTGTCACAATGGCTCCTTAGCTTCATGTGGATCACCTGTGTCACAATAGTCTCCTTGATTCCATGAGGCCCCACTGTGTCACAATGGCTCCTTGGCTTCATGTGCATCACCTGTGTCACCATGGTCTCCTTGATTCCATGAGGCCCCACTGTGTCACAATGGCTCCTTGGCTTCATGTGCATCACCTGTGTCACCATGGTCTCCTTGATTCCATGAGGCCCCACTGGGTCACAATGGCTCCTTGGCTTCATGTGCATCACCTGTGTCACCATGGTCTCCTTGATTCCATGAGGCCCCACTTTGTCACAATGGCTCCTTGCTTCCATGAGATTCCGCAGTGTCACCATGCTCACCTTTGATCCACATTGTCATAATGGACAATTGCTTCCATGTGGCCCCACTGTGTCACAATAGCCCCTTGCTTCCATAGGTTTTCTAGAATGTAACGTATAATTTTCTACAATGTAACAATGGACTCCTTGGTTCTGTGAGCTACCCTGCTTTTTGCAGAGGTGTCTTTGGTTCCAACAAGGCCGCGCTCTGTCTCAGTGCACCCTGGCTTCCATGCGCATCTGGAGTACCACAAAGGCTCCTTGGTTCCACGAGGTCTTGCTGTGTCACAATGGATCCTGTGCTCCATGAGGCCCTCCAAAGTCATCATGGAGCCTTGATTCCATGTGCTTCCATTGCGTCCCAGGGATCGCCTTGGTTCCATCAGTTTCCTTAGTGGCACAATGCTCTCCATGCTTCCATGATTGCCCACAATGTCACAATGCTCTCCATGCTTCCATGAGGCCCTGCTTTGCCACAATGGTCCCCTTGTGTCCATGAGGCCCCGCTGTGTCCCAATGGACGGATGGTTCCATGAGGTTCCGTGCTGTCCCCATGGTCTTCTTGAATCCGCAGTGTAACAATGGACCATTGCTTCCAGGCGGCCTCTCTGTGTCACAAGGGGCTCCTTGATTCCATGATTCCCCACGGTGTCACCATGGAGCCTTGTTTCTAGGAGGTTCTGTACTGTCACAATTGTCTCCTGGATCCCATGAGCCCCTGCAGTGTCACAATGGCTCCTTGCTTCCATGAGGAACACAAAAGCTTTGCATCAACACTGAGCAACAGCTGCTGAACACACCTGGGAGCATCTGCTTGCATCAAAAGAGGGCTTCAAGCTGAGAAAGGCACCAGCAGCTTCCATCTGCAACAGAGAGCCAGGCAAAGGACAGGGACAGAGAATTCAGTGGAAAGACTGCGGGAATTCTGCTCCCAGAGATCATTCCTGCTCACAGTGTCCCTTGTAGAAAGGGGACATCATTCCAGGCAGCCTGGACTGAGCATGTAGGGTTTGTTGTTTAGGAAACCTGCTCAGGCTTTTCCATTCTTTCCTTACAAACAGGAAAACTTCTCTGGGCCTGTGTGCAGGCAGAGCCCTGAGGAGAGCACTTGGCACATGGTGCCGTGGGCTGGGACCGCCAGCTGCAGAGCTCAAGGGAAGAAGCCCCGTTGTGTCACAATGGTCTCCTTAGCTTCATGTGGATCACCTGTGTCACAATAGTCTCCTTGATTCCATGAGGCCCCACTGGGTCACAATGGCTCCTTGGCTTCATGTGCATCACCTGTGTCACCATGGTCTCCTTGATTCCATGAGGCCCCACTGGGTCACAATGGCTCCTTGGCTTCATGTGCATCACCTGTGTCACCATGGTCTCCTTGATTCCATGAGGCCCCACTGTGTCACAATGGCTCCTTGGCTTCATGTGCATCACCTGTGTCACCATGGTCTCCTTGATTCCATGAGGCCCCACTGTGTCACAATGGCTCCTTGGCTTCATGTGCATCACCTCTGTCACCATGGTCTCCTTGATTCCATGAGGCCCCACTTTGTCACAATGGCTCCTTGCTTCCATGAGGTTCCGCAGTGTCACCATGCTCACCTTTGATCCACATTGTCATAATGGACAATTGCTTCCATGTGGCCCCACTGTGTCACAATAGCCCCTTGCTTCCATAGGTTTTCTAGAATGTAATGTATAATTTTCTACAATGTAACAATGGACTCCTTGGTTCTGTGAGCTACCCTGCTTTTTGCAGAGGTGTCTTTGGTTCCAACAAGGCCCTGCTGTGTCTCAGTGCACCCTGGCTTCCATGCGCATCTGGAGTATCACAAAGGCTCCTTGGTTCCACGAGGTCTTGCTGTGTCACAATGGATCCTGTGCTCCATGAGGCCCTCCAAAGTCATCATGGAGCCTTGATTCCATGTGCTTCCATTGCGTCCCAGGGATCGCCTTGGTTCCATCAGTTTCCTTAGTGGCACAATGCTCTCCATGCTTCCATGAGGCCCTGCTTTGCCACAATGGTCCCCTTGTGTCCATGAGGCCCCGCTGTGTCCCAGTGGACGGATGGTTCCATGAGGTTCCGTGCTGTCCCCATGGTCTTCTTGAATCCGCAGTGTAACAATGGACCATTGCTTCCAGGCGGCCTCTCTGTGTCACAAGGGGCTCCTTGATTCCATGATTCCCCACGGTGTCACCATGGAGCCTTGTTTCTAGGAGGTTCTGTACTGTCACAATTGTCTCCTTGATGCCATGAGCCCCTGCAGTGTCACAATGGCTCCTTGCTTCCATGAGGAACACAAAAGCTTTGCATCAACACTGAGCAACAGCTGCTGAACACACCTGCGAGCATCTGCTTGCATCAAAAGAGGGCTTCAAGCTGAGAAAGGCAGCAGCAGCTTCCATCTGCAAGAGAGAGATAGGCGAAGGACAGGGACAGAGATATCAGTGGAAGGACTGCGAGAATTCTGCTCCCAGAGATCATTCCTGCTCACAGTGTCCCTTGTAGAAAGGGGACATCACTCCAGGCAGCCTGGACTGAGTATGTGGGTTTGTTGTTTAGCAAACCTGCTCAGGCTTTTCCATTCTTTCCTTACAAACAGGAAAACTTCTCTGGGCCTGTGTGCAGGCAGAGCCCTGAGGAGAGCAGTAGGCACATGGTGCCGTGGGCTGGGACCGCCAGCTGCAGAGCTCAAGGGAAGAAGCCCCGTTGTGTCACAATGGCTCCTTAGCTTCATGTGGATCACCTGTGTCACAATAGTCTCCTTGATTCCATGAGGCCCCACTGTGTCACAATGTCTCCTTGGCTTCATGTGCATCACCTGTGTCACCATGGTCTCCTTGATTCCATGAGGCCCCACTGTGTCACAATGGCTCCTTGGCTTCATGTGCATCACCTGTGTCACCATGGTCTCCTTGATTCCATGAGGCCCCACAGTGTCACAATGGCTCCTTGGCTTCATGTGCATCACCTGTGTCACCATGGTCTCCTTGATTCCATGAGGCCCCACTTTGTCACAATGGCTCCTTGCTTCCATGAGATTCCGCAGTGTCACCATGCTCACCTTTGATCCACATTGTCATAATGGACAATTGCTTCCATGTGGCCCCACTGTGTCACAATAGCCCCTTGCTTCCATAGGTTTTCTAGAATGTAACGTATAATTTTCTACAATGTAACAATGGACTCCTTGGTTCTGTGAGCTACCCTGCTTTTTGCAGAGGTGTCTTTGGTTCCAACAAGGCCCCGCTGTGTCTCAGTGCACCCTGGCTTCCATGCGCATCTGGAGTATCACAAAGGCTCCTTGGTTCCACGAGGTCTTGCTGTGTCACAATGGATCCTGTGCTCCATGAGGCCCTCCAAAGTCATCATGGAGCCTTGATTCCATGTGCTTCCATTGCGTCCCAGGGATCACCTTGGTTCCATCAGTTTCCTTAGTGGCACAATGCTCTCCATGCTTCCATGATTGCCCACAATGTCACAATGCTCTCCATGCTTCCATGAGGCCCTGCTTTGCCACAATGGTCCCCTTGTGTCCATGAGGCCCCGCTGTGTCCCAATGGACGGATGGTTCCATGAGGTTCCGTGCTGTCCCCATGGTCTTCTTGAATCCGCAGTGTAACAATGGACCATTGCTTCCAGGCGGCCTCTCTGTGTCACAAGAGGCTCCTTGATTCCATGATTCCCCACGGTGTCACCATGGAGCCTTGTTTCTAGGAGGTTCTGTACTGTCACAATTGTCTCCTGGATCCCATGAGCCCCTGCAGTGTCACAATGGCTCCTTGCTTCCATGAGGAACACAAAAGCTTTGCATCAACACTGAGCAACAGCTGCTGAACACACCTGGGAGCATCTGCTTGCATCAAAAGAGGGCTTCAAGCTGAGAAAGGCACCAGCAGCTTCCATCTGCAACAGAGAGACAGGCAAAGGACAGGGACAGAGATATCAGTGGAAGGACTGCGAGAATTCTGCTCCCAGAGATCATTCCTGCTCACAGTGTCCCTTGTAGAAAGGGGACATCACTCCAGGCAGCCTGGACTGAGTATGTGGGTTTGTTGTTTAGCAAACCTGCTCAGGCTTTTCCATTCTTTCCTTACAAACAGGAAAACTTCTCTGGGCCTGTGTGCAGGCAGAGCCCTGAGGAGAGCTGTAGGCACATGGTGCCGTGGGCTGGGACCGCCAGCTGCATAGCTCAAGGGAAGAAGCCCCGTTGTGTCACAATGGCTCCTTAGCTTCATGTGCATCACCTGTGTCACCATGGTCTCCTTGATTCCATGAGGCCCCACTGGGTCACAATGGCTCCTTGGCTTCATGTGCATCACCTGTGTCACCATGGTCTCCTTGATTCCATGAGGCCCCACTTTGTCACAATGGCTCCTTGCTTCCATGAGGTTCCGCAGTGTCACCATGCTCACCTTTGATCCACATTGTCATAATGGACAATTGCTTCCATGTGGCCCCACTGTGTCACAATAGCCCCTTGCTTCCATAGGTTTTCTAGAATGTAACGTATAATTTTCTACAATGTAACAATGGACTCCTTGGTTCTGTGAGCTACCCTGCTTTTTGCAGAGGTGTCTTTGGTTCCAACAAGGCCCCGCTGTGTCTCAGTGCACCCTGGCTTCCATGCGCATCTGGAGTATCACAAAGGCTCCTTGGTTCCACGAGGTCTTGCTGTGTCACAATGGATCCTGTGCTCCATGAGGCCCTCCAAAGTCATCATGGAGCCTTGATTCCATGTGCTTCCATTGTGTCCCAGGGATCGCCTTGGTTCCATCAGTTTCCTTAGTGGCACAATGCTCTCCATGCTTCCATGATTGCCCACAATGTCACAATGCTCTCCATGCTTCCATGAGGCCCTGCTTGGCCACAATGGTCCCCTTGTGTCCATGAGGCCCCGCTGTGTCCCAATGGACGGATGGTTCCATGAGGTTCCGTGCTGTCCCCATGGTCTTCTTGAATCCGCAGTGTAACAATGGACCATTGCTTCCAGGCGGCCTCTCTGTGTCACAAGGGGCTCCTTGATTCCATGATTCCCCACGGTGTCACCATGGAGCCTTGTTTCTAGGAGGTTCTGTACTGTCACAATTGTCTCCTGGATCCCATGAGCCCCTGCAGTGTCACAATGGCTCCTTGCTTCCATGAGGAACACAAAAGCTTTGCATCAACACTGAGCAACAGCTGCTGAACACACCTGGGAGCATCTGCTTGCATCAAAAGAGGGCTTCAAGCTGAGAAAGGCACCAGCAGCTTCCATCTGCAACAGAGAGCCAGGCAAAGGACAGGGACAGAGAATTCAGTGGAAAGACTGCGGGAATTCTGCTCCCAGAGATCATTCCTGCTCACAGTGTCCCTTGTAGAAAGGGGACATCATTCCAGGCAGCCTGGACTGAGCATGTAGGGTTTGTTGTTTAGGAAAGCTGCTCAGGCTTTTCCATTCTTTCCTTACAAACAGGAAAACTTCTCTGGGCCTGTGTGCAGGCAGAGCCCTGAGGAGAGCACTTGGCACATGGTGCCGTGGGCTGGGACCGCCAGCTGCAGAGCTCAAGGGAAGAAGCCCCGTTGTGTCACAATGGTCTCCTTAGCTTCATGTGGATCACCTGTGTCACAATAGTCTCCTTGATTCCATGAGGCCCCACTGTGTCACAATGTCTCCTTGGCTTCATGTGCATCACCTGTGTCACCATGGTCTCCTTGATTCCATGAGGCCCCACTGTGTCACAATGGCTCCTTGGCTTCATGTGCATCACCTGTGTCACCATGGTCTCCTTGATTCCATGAGGCCCCACTGGGTCACAATGGCTCCTTGGCTTCATGTGCATCACCTGTGTCACCATGGTCTCCTTGATTCCATGAGGCCCCACTTTGTCACAATGGCTCCTTGCTTCCATGAGGTTCCGCAGTGTCACCATGCTCACCTTTGATCCACATTGTCATAATGGACAATTGCTTCCATGTGGCCCCACTGTGTCACAATAGCCCCTTGCTTCCATAGGTTTTCTAGAATGTAACGTATAATTTTCTACAATGTAACAATGGACTCCTTGGTTCTGTGAGCTACCCTGCTTTTTGCAGAGGTGTCTTTGGTTCCAACAAGGCCCCGCTGTGTCTCAGTGCACCCTGGCTTCCATGCGCATCTGGAGTATCACAAAGGCTCCTTGGTTCCACGAGGTCTTGCTGTGTCACAATGGATCCTGTGCTCCATGAGGCCCTCCAAAGTCATCATGGAGCCTTGATTCCATGTGCTTCCATTGCGTCCCAGGGATCGCCTTGGTTCCATCAGTTTCCTTAGTGGCACAATGCTCTCCATGCTTCCATGAGGCCCTGCTTTGCCACAATGGTCCCCTTGTGTCCATGAGGCCCCGCTGTGTCCCAGTGGACGGATGGTTCCATGAGGTTCCGTGCTGTCCCCATGGTCTTCTTGAATCCGCAGTGTAACAATGGACCATTGCTTCCAGGCGGCCTCTCTGTGTCACAAGGGGCTCCTTGATTCCATGATTCCCCACGGTGTCACCATGGAGCCTTGTTTCTAGGAGGTTCTGTACTGTCACAATTGTCTCCTGGATCCCATGAGCCCCTGCAGTGTCACAATGGCTCCTTGCTTCCATGAGGAACACAAAAGCTTTGCATCAACACTGAGCAACAGCTGCTGAACACACCTGGGAGCATCTGCTTGCATCAAAAGAGGGCTTCAAGCTGAGAAAGGCACCAGCAGCTTCCATCTGCAAGAGAGAGATAGGCGAAGGACAGGGACAGAGATATCAGTGGAAGGACTGCGAGAATTCTGCTCCCAGAGATCATTCCTGCTCACAGTGTCCCTTGTAGAAAGGGGACATCACTCCAGGCAGCCTGGACTGAGTATGTGGGTTTGTTGTTTAGCAAACCTGCTCAGGCTTTTCCATTCTTTCCTTACAAACAGGAAAACTTCTCTGGGCCTGTGTGCAGGCAGAGCCCTGAGGAGAGCACTTGGCACATGGTGCCGTGGGCTGGGACCGCCAGCTGCAGAGCTCAAGGGAAGAAGCCCCGTTGTGTCACAATGGCTCCTTAGCTTCATGTGCATCACCTGTGTCACAATGGTCTCCTTGATTCCATGAGGCCCCACTGGGTCACAATGGCTCCTTGGCTTCATGTGCATCACCTGTGTCACCATGGTCTCCTTGATTCCATGAGGCCCCATTTTGTCACAATGGCTCCTTGCTTCCATGAGGTTCCGCAGTGTCACCATGCTCACCTTTGATCCACATTGTCATAATGGACAATTGCTTCCATGTGGCCCCACTGTGTCACAATAGCCCCTTGCTTCCATAGGTTTTCTAGAATGTAACGTATAATTTTCTACAATGTAACAATGGACTCCTTGGTTCTGTGAGCTACCCTGCTTTTTGCAGAGGTGTCTTTGGTTCCAACAAGGCCCCGCTGTGTCTCAGTGCACCCTGGCTTCCATGCGCATCTGGAGTATCACAAAGGCTCCTTGGTTCCACGAGGTCTTGCTGTGTCACAATGGATCCTGTGCTCCATGAGGCCCTCCAAAGTCATCATGGAGCCTTGATTCCATGTGCTTCCATTGTGTCCCAGGGATCGCCTTGGTTCCATCAGTTTCCTTAGTGGCACAATGCTCTCCATGCTTCCATGAGGCCCTGCTTTGCCACAATGGTCCCCTTGTGTCCATGAGGCCCCGCTGTGTCCCAGTGGACGGATGGTTCCATGAGGTTCCGTGCTGTCCCCATGGTCTTCTTGAATCCGCAGTGTAACAATGGACCATTGCTTCCAGGCGGCCTCTCTGTGTCACAAGGGGCTCCTTGATTCCATGATTCCCCACGGTGTCACCATGGAGCCTTGTTTCTAGGAGGTTCTGTACTGTCACAATTGTCTCCTTGATGCCATGAGCCCCTGCAGTGTCACAATGGCTCCTTGCTTCCATGAGGAACACAAAAGCTTTGCATCAACACTGAGCAACAGCTGCTGAACACACCTGGGAGCATCTGCTTGCATCAAAAGAGGGCTTCAAGCTGAGAAAGGCAGCAGCAGCTTCCATCTGCAAGAGAGAGATAGGCGAAGGACAGGGACAGAGATATCAGTGGAAGGACTGCGAGAATTCTGCTCCCAGAGATCATTCCTGCTCACAGTGTCCCTTGTAGAAAGGGGACATCACTCCAGGCAGCCTGGACTGAGTATGTGGGTTTGCTGTTTAGCAAACCTGCTCAGGCTTTTCCATTCTTTCCTTACAAACAGGAAAACTTCTCTGGGCCTGTGTGCAGGCAGAGCCCTGAGGAGAGCACTTGGCACATGGTGCCGTGGGCTGGGACCGCCAGCTGCAGAGCTCAAGGGAAGAAGCCCCGTTGTGTCACAATGGCTCCTTAGCTTCATGTGCATCACCTGTGTCACAATGGTCTCCTTGATTCCATGAGGCCCCACTGTGTCACAATGGCTCCTTGGCTTCATGTGCATCACCTGTGTCACCATGGTCTCCTTGATTCCATGAGGCCCCACTGGGTCACAATGGCTCCTTGGCTTCATGTGCATCACCTGTGTCACCATGGTCTCCTTGATTCCATGAGGCCCCACTGGGTCACAATGGCTCCTTGCTTCCATGAGGTTCCGCAGTGTCACCATGCTCACCTTTGATCCACATTGTCATAATGGACAATTGCTTCCATGTGGCCCCACTGTGTCACAATAGCCCCTTGCTTCCATAGGTTTTCTAGAATGTAACGTATAATTTTCTACAATGTAACAATGGACTCCTTGGTTCTGTGAGCTACCCTGCTTTTTGCAGAGGTGTCTTTGGTTCCAACAAGGCCCCGCTGTGTCTCAGTGCACCCTGGCTTCCATGCGCATCTGGAGTATCACAAATCTCCTTGGTTCCACGAGGTCTTGCTGTGTCACAATGGATCCTGTGCTCCATGAGGCCCTCCAAAGTCATCATGGAGCCTTGATTCCATGTGCTTCCATTGTGTCCCAGGGATCGCCTTGGTTCCATCAGTTTCCTTAGTGGCACAATGCTCTCCATGCTTCCATGATTGCCCACAATGTCACAATGCTCTCCATGCTTCCATGAGGCCCTGCTTTGCCACAATGGTCCCCTTGTGTCCATGAGGCCCCGCTGTGTCCCAATGGACGGATGGTTCCATGAGGTTCCGTGCTGTCCCCATGGTCTTCTTGAATCCGCAGTGTAACAATGGACCATTGCTTCCAGGCGGCCTCTCTGTGTCACAAGGGGCTCCTTGATTCCATGATTCCCCACGGTGTCACCATGGAGCCTTGTTTCTAGGAGGTTCTGTACTGTCACAATTGTCTCCTGGATCCCATGAGCCCCTGCAGTGTCACAATGGCTCCTTGCTTCCATGAGGAACACAAAAGCTTTGCATCAACACTGAGCAACAGCTGCTGAACACACCTGCGAGCATCTGCTTGCATCAAAAGAGGGCTTCAAGCTGAGAAAGGCACCAGCAGCTTCCATCTGCAACAGAGAGACAGGCAAAGGACAGGGACAGAGATATCAGTGGAAGGACTGCGAGAATTCTGCTCCCAGAGATCATTCCTGCTCACAGTGTCCCTTGTAGAAAGGGGACATCATTCCAGGCAGCCTGGACTGAGCATGTAGGGTTTGTTGTTGAGGAAACCTGCTCAGGCTTTTCCATTCTTTCCTTACAAACAGGAAAACTTCTCTGGGCCTGTGTGCAGGCAGAGCCCTGAGGAGAGCACTTGGCACATGGTGCCGTGGGCTGGGACCGCCAGCTGCAGAGCTCAAGGGAAGAAGCCCCGTTGTGTCACAATGGCTCCTTAGCTTCATGTGGATCACCTGTGTCACAATAGTCTCCTTGATTCCATGAGGCCCCACTGTGTCACAATGTCTCCTTGGCTTCATGTGCATCACCTGTGTCACCATGGTCTCCTTGATTCCATGAGGCCCCACTGGGTCACAATGGCTCCTTGGCTTCATGTGCATCACCTGTGTCACCATGGTCTCCTTGATTCCATGAGGCCCCACTGTGTCACAATGGCTCCTTGGCTTCATGTGCATCACCTGTGTCACCATGGTCTCCTTGATTCCATGAGGCCCCACTGGGTCACAATGGCTCCTTGGCTTCATGTGCATCACCTGTGTCACCATGGTCTCCTTGATTCCATGAGGCCCCACTTTGTCACAATGGCTCCTTGCTTCCATGAGATTCCGCAGTGTCACCATGCTCACCTTTGATCCACATTGTCATAATGGACAATTGCTTCCATGTGGCCCCACTGTGTCACAATAGCCCCTTGCTTCCATAGGTTTTCTAGAATGTAACGTATAATTTTCTACAATGTAACAATGGACTCCTTGGTTCTGTGAGCTACCCTGCTTTTTGCAGAGGTGTCTTTGGTTCCAACAAGGCCGCGCTCTGTCTCAGTGCACCCTGGCTTCCATGCGCATCTGGAGTATCACAAAGGCTCCTTGGTTCCACGAGGTCTTGCTGTGTCACAATGGATCCTGTGCTCCATGAGGCCCTCCAAAGTCATCATGGAGCCTTGATTCCATGTGCTTCCATTGTGTCCCAGGGATCGCCTTGGTTCCATCAGTTTCCTTAGTGGCACAATGCTCTCCATGCTTCCATGAGGCCCTGCTTTGCCACAATGGTCCCCTTGTGTCCATGAGGCCCCGCTGTGTCCCAGTGGACGGATGGTTCCATGAGGTTCCGTGCTGTCCCCATGGTCTTCTTGAATCCGCAGTGTAACAATGGACCATTGCTTCCAGGCGGCCTCTCTGTGTCACAAGGGGCTCCTTGATTCCATGATTCCCCACGGTGTCACCATGGAGCCTTGTTTCTAGGAGGTTCTGTACTGTCACAATTGTCTCCTTGATGCCATGAGCCCCTGCAGTGTCACAATGGCTCCTTGCTTCCATGAGGAACACAAAAGCTTTGCATCAACACTGAGCAACAGCTGCTGAACACACCTGCGAGCATCTGCTTGCATCAAAAGAGGGCTTCAAGCTGAGAAAGGCACCAGCAGCTTCCATCTGCAACAGAGAGACAGGCAAAGGACAGGGACAGAGATATCAGTGGAAGGACTGCGAGAATTCTGCTCCCAGAGATCATTCCTGCTCACAGTGTCCCTTGTAGAAAGGGGACATCACTCCAGGCAGCCTGGACTGAGTATGTGGGTTTGTTGTTTAGCAAACCTGCTCAGGCTTTTCCATTCTTTCCTTACAAACAGGAAAACTTCTCTGGGCCTGTGTGCAGGCAGAGCCCTGAGGAGAGCTGTAGGCACATGGTGCCGTGGGCTGGGACCGCCAGCTGCAGAGCTCAAGGGAAGAAGCCCCGTTGTGTCACAATGGCTCCTTAGCTTCATGTGCATCACCTGTGTCACCATGGTCTCCTTGATTCCATGAGGCCCCACTGGGTCACAATGGCTCCTTGGCTTCATGTGCATCACCTGTGTCACCATGGTCTCCTTGATTCCATGAGGCCCCACTTTGTCACAATGGCTCCTTGCTTCCATGAGGTTCCGCAGTGTCACCATGCTCACCTTTGATCCACATTGTCATAATGGACAATTGCTTCCATGTGGCCCCACTGTGTCACAATAGCCCCTTGCTTCCATAGGTTTTCTAGAATGTAACGTATAATTTTCTACAATGTAACAATGGACTCCTTGGTTCTGTGAGCTACCCTGCTTTTTGCAGAGGTGTCTTTGGTTCCAACAAGGCCCCGCTGTGTCTCAGTGCACCCTGGCTTCCATGCGCATCTGGAGTATCACAAAGGCTCCTTGGTTCCACGAGGTCTTGCTGTGTCACAATGGATCCTGTGCTCCATGAGGCCCTCCAAAGTCATCATGGAGCCTTGATTCCATGTGCTTCCATTGTGTCCCAGGGATCGCCTTGGTTCCATCAGTTTCCTTAGTGGCACAATGCTCTCCATGCTTCCATGATTGCCCACAATGTCACAATGCTCTCCATGCTTCCATGAGGCCCTGCTTGGCCACAATGGTCCCCTTGTGTCCATGAGGCCCCGCTGTGTCCCAATGGACGGATGGTTCCATGAGGTTCCGTGCTGTCCCCATGGTCTTCTTGAATCCGCAGTGTAACAATGGACCATTGCTTCCAGGCGGCCTCTCTGTGTCACAAGGGGCTCCTTGATTCCATGATTCCCCACGGTGTCACCATGGAGCCTTGTTTCTAGGAGGTTCTGTACTGTCACAATTGTCTCCTGGATCCCATGAGCCCCTGCAGTGTCACAATGGCTCCTTGCTTCCATGAGGAACACAAAAGCTTTGCATCAACACTGAGCAACAGCTGCTGAACACACCTGGGAGCATCTGCTTGCATCAAAAGAGGGCTTCAAGCTGAGAAAGGCACCAGCAGCTTCCATCTGCAACAGAGAGCCAGGCAAAGGACAGGGACAGAGAATTCAGTGGAAAGACTGCGGGAATTCTGCTCCCAGAGATCATTCCTGCTCACAGTGTCCCTTGTAGAAAGGGGACATCATTCCAGGCAGCCTGGACTGAGCATGTAGGGTTTGTTGTTTAGGAAAGCTGCTCAGGCTTTTCCATTCTTTCCTTACAAACAGGAAAACTTCTCTGGGCCTGTGTGCAGGCAGAGCCCTGAGGAGAGCACTTGGCACATGGTGCCGTGGGCTGGGACCGCCAGCTGCAGAGCTCAAGGGAAGAAGCCCCGTTGTGTCACAATGGTCTCCTTAGCTTCATGTGGATCACCTGTGTCACAATAGTCTCCTTGATTCCATGAGGCCCCACTGTGTCACAATGGCTCCTTGGCTTCATGTGCATCACCTGTGTCACCATGGTCTCCTTGATTCCATGAGGCCCCACTGTGTCACAATGGCTCCTTGGCTTCATGTGCATCACCTGTGTCACCATGGTCTCCTTGATTCCATGAGGCCCCACTGGGTCACAATGGCTCCTTGGCTTCATGTGCATCACCTGTGTCACCATGGTCTCCTTGATTCCATGAGGCCCCACTTTGTCACAATGGCTCCTTGCTTCCATGAGGTTCCGCAGTGTCACCATGCTCACCTTTGATCCACATTGTCATAATGGACAATTGCTTCCATGTGGCCCCACTGTGTCACAATAGCCCCTTGCTTCCATAGGTTTTCTAGAATGTAACGTATAATTTTCTACAATGTAACAATGGACTCCTTGGTTCTGTGAGCTACCCTGCTTTTTGCAGAGGTGTCTTTGGTTCCAACAAGGCCCCGCTGTGTCTCAGTGCACCCTGGCTTCCATGCGCATCTGGAGTATCACAAAGGCTCCTTGGTTCCACGAGGTCTTGCTGTGTCACAATGGATCCTGTGCTCCATGAGGCCCTCCAAAGTCATCATGGAGCCTTGATTCCATGTGCTTCCATTGCGTCCCAGGGATCGCCTTGGTTCCATCAGTTTCCTTAGTGGCACAATGCTCTCCATGCTTCCATGAGGCCCTGCTTTGCCACAATGGTCCCCTTGTGTCCATGAGGCCCCGCTGTGTCCCAGTGGACGGATGGTTCCATGAGGTTCCGTGCTGTCCCCATGGTCTTCTTGAATCCGCAGTGTAACAATGGACCATTGCTTCCAGGCGGCCTCTCTGTGTCACAAGGGGCTCCTTGATTCCATGATTCCCCACGGTGTCACCATGGAGCCTTGTTTCTAGGAGGTTCTGTACTGTCACAATTGTCTCCTGGATCCCATGAGCCCCTGCAGTGTCACAATGGCTCCTTGCTTCCATGAGGAACACAAAAGCTTTGCATCAACACTGAGCAACAGCTGCTGAACACACCTGGGAGCATCTGCTTGCATCAAAAGAGGGCTTCAAGCTGAGAAAGGCACCAGCAGCTTCCATCTGCAAGAGAGAGATAGGCGAAGGACAGGGACAGAGATATCAGTGGAAGGACTGCGAGAATTCTGCTCCCAGAGATCATTCCTGCTCACAGTGTCCCTTGTAGAAAGGGGACATCACTCCAGGCAGCCTGGACTGAGTATGCGGGTTTGTTGTTTAGCAAACCTGCTCAGGCTTTTCCATTCTTTCCTTACAAACAGGAAAACTTCTCTGGGCCTGTGTGCAGGCAGAGCCCTGAGGAGAGCAGTAGGCACATGGTGCCGTGGGCTGGGACCGCCAGCTGCAGAGCTCAAGGGAAGAAGCCCCGTTGTGTCACAATGGTCTCCTTAGCTTCATGTGCATCACCTGTGTCACAATGGTCTCCTTGATTCCATGAGGCCCCACTGGGTCACAATGGCTCCTTGGCTTCATGTGCATCACCTGTGTCACCATGGTCTCCTTGATTCCATGAGGCCCCATTTTGTCACAATGGCTCCTTGCTTCCATGAGGTTCCGCAGTGTCACCATGCTCACCTTTGATCCACATTGTCATAATGGACAATTGCTTCCATGTGGCCCCACTGTGTCACAATAGCCCCTTGCTTCCATAGGTTTTCTAGAATGTAACGTATAATTTTCTACAATGTAACAATGGACTCCTTGGTTCTGTGAGCTACCCTGCTTTTTGCAGAGGTGTCTTTGGTTCCAACAAGGCCCCTCTGTGTCTCAGTGCACCCTGGCTTCCATGCGCATCTGGAGTATCACAAAGGCTCCTTGGTTCCACGAGGTCTTGCTGTGTCACAATGGATCCTGTGCTCCATGAGGCCCTCCAAAGTCATCATGGAGCCTTGATTCCATGTGCTTCCATTGTGTCCCAGGGATCGCCTTGGTTCCATCAGTTTCCTTAGTGGCACAATGCTCTCCATGCTTCCATGAGGCCCTGCTTTGCCACAATGGTCCCCTTGTGTCCATGAGGCCCCGCTGTGTCCCAGTGGACGGATGGTTCCATGAGGTTCCGTGCTGTCCCCATGGTCTTCTTGAATCCGCAGTGTAACAATGGACCATTGCTTCCAGGCGGCCTCTCTGTGTCACAAGGGGCTCCTTGATTCCATGATTCCCCACGGTGTCACCATGGAGCCTTGTTTCTAGGAGGTTCTGTACTGTCACAATTGTCTCCTTGATGCCATGAGCCCCTGCAGTGTCACAATGGCTCCTTGCTTCCATGAGGAACACAAAAGCTTTGCATCAACACTGAGCAACAGCTGCTGAACACACCTGGGAGCATCTGCTTGCATCAAAAGAGGGCTTCAAGCTGAGAAAGGCAGCAGCAGCTTCCATCTGCAAGAGAGAGATAGGCGAAGGACAGGGACAGAGATATCAGTGGAAGGACTGCGAGAATTCTGCTCCCAGAGATCATTCCTGCTCACAGTGTCCCTTGTAGAAAGGGGACATCACTCCAGGCAGCCTGGACTGAGTATGTGGGTTTGTTGTTTAGCAAACCTGCTCAGGCTTTTCCATTCTTTCCTTACAAACAGGAAAACTTCTCTGGGCCTGTGTGCAGGCAGAGCCCTGAGGAGAGCAGTTGGCACATGGTGCCGTGGGCTGGGACCGCCAGCTGCAGAGCTCAAGGGAAGAAGCCCCGTTGTGTCACAATGGCTCCTTAGCTTCATGTGCATCACCTGTGTCACAATGGTCTCCTTGATTCCATGAGGCCCCACTGTGTCACAATGGCTCCTTGGCTTCATGTGCATCACCTGTGTCACCATGGTCTCCTTGATTCCATGAGGCCCCACTGGGTCACAATGGCTCCTTGGCTTCATGTGCATCACCTGTGTCACCATGGTCTCCTTGATTCCATGAGGCCCCACTTTGTCACAATGGCTCCTTGCTTCCATGAGGTTCCGCAGTGTCACCATGCTCACCTTTGATCCACATTGTCATAATGGACAATTGCTTCCATGTGGCCCCACTGTGTCACAATAGCCCCTTGCTTCCATAGGTTTTCTAGAATGTAACGTATAATTTTCTACAATGTAACAATGGACTCCTTGGTTCTGTGAGCTACCCTGCTTTTTGCAGAGGTGTCTTTGGTTCCAACAAGGCCCCGCTGTGTCTCAGTGCACCCTGGCTTCCATGCGCATCTGGAGTATCACAAAGGCTCCTTGGTTCCACGAGGTCTTGCTGTGTCACAATGGATCCTGTGCTCCATGAGGCCCTCCAAAGTCATCATGGAGCCTTGATTCCATGTGCTTCCATTGCGTCCCAGGGATCGCCTTGGTTCCATCAGTTTCCTTAGTGGCACAATGCTCTCCATGCTTCCATGATTGCCCACAATGTCACAATGCTCTCCATGCTTCCATGAGGCCCTGCTTGGCCACAATGGTCCCCTTGTGTCCATGAGGCCCCGCTGTGTCCCAATGGACGGATGGTTCCATGAGGTTCCGTGCTGTCCCCATGGTCTTCTTGAATCCGCAGTGTAACAATGGACCATTGCTTCCAGGCGGCCTCTCTGTGTCACAAGGGGCTCCTTGATTCCATGATTCCCCACGGTGTCACCATGGAGCCTTGTTTCTAGGAGGTTCTGTACTGTCACAATTGTCTCCTGGATCCCATGAGCCCCTGCAGTGTCACAATGGCTCCTTGCTTCCATGAGGAACACAAAAGCTTTGCATCAACACTGAGCAACAGGTGCTGAACACACCTGGGAGCATCTGCTTGCATCAAAAGAGGGCTTCAAGCTGAGAAAGGCACCAGCAGCTTCCATCTGCAACAGAGAGCCAGGCAAAGGACAGGGACAGAGAATTCAGTGGAAAGACTGCGGGAATTCTGCTCCCAGAGATCATTCCTGCTCACAGTGTCCCTTGTAGAAAGGGGACATCATTCCAGGCAGCCTGGACTGAGCATGTAGGGTTTGTTGTTTAGGAAAGCTGCTCAGGCTTTTCCATTCTTTCCTTACAAACAGGAAAACTTCTCTGGGCCTGTGTGCAGGCAGAGCCCTGAGGAGAGCACTTGGCACATGGTGCCGTGGGCTGGGACCGCCAGCTGCAGAGCTCAAGGGAAGAAGCCCCGTTGTGTCACAATGGTCTCCTTAGCTTCATGTGGATCACCTGTGTCACAATAGTCTCCTTGATTCCATGAGGCCCCACTGTGTCACAATGGCTCCTTGGCTTCATGTGCATCACCTGTGTCACCATGGTCTCCTTGATTCCATGAGGCCCCACTGGGTCACAATGGCTCCTTGGCTTCATGTGCATCACCTGTGTCACCATGGTCTCCTTGATTCCATGAGGCCCCACTGTGTCACAATGGCTCCTTGCTTCCATGAGGTTCCGCAGTGTCACCATGCTCACCTTTGATCCACATTGTCATAATGGACAATTGCTTCCATGTGGCCCCACTGTGTCACAATAGCCCCTTGCTTCCATAGGTTTTCTAGAATGTAACGTATAATTTTCTACAATGTAACAATGGACTCCTTGGTTCTGTGAGCTACCCTGCTTTTTGCAGAGGTGTCTTTGGTTCCAACAAGGCCCCGCTGTGTCTCAGTGCACCCTGGCTTCCATGCGCATCTGGAGTATCACAAAGGCTCCTTGGTTCCACGAGGTCTTGCTGTGTCACAATGGATCCTGTGCTCCATGAGGCCCTCCAAAGTCATCATGGAGCCTTGATTCCATGTGCTTCCATTGTGTCCCAGGGATCGCCTTGGTTCCATCAGTTTCCTTAGTGGCACAATGCTCTCCATGCTTCCATGATTGCCCACAATGTCACAATGCTCTCCATGCTTCCATGAGGCCCTGCTTTGCCACAATGGTCTCCTTGTGTCCATGAGGCCCCGCTGTGTCCCAATGGACGGATGGTTCCATGAGGTTCCGTGCTGTCCCCATGGTCTTCTTGAATCCGCAGTGTAACAATGGACCATTGCTTCCAGGCGGCCTCTCTGTGTCACAAGGGGCTCCTTGATTCCATGATTCCCCACGGTGTCACCATGGAGCCTTGTTTCTAGGAGGTTCTGTACTGTCACAATTGTCTCCTGGATCCCATGAGCCCCTGCAGTGTCACAATGGCTCCTTGCTTCCATGAGGAACACAAAAGCTTTGCATCAACACTGAGCAACAGCTGCTGAACACACCTGGGAGCATCTGCTTGCATCAAAAGAGGGCTTCAAGCTGAGAAAGGCACCAGCAGCTTCCATCTGCAAGAGAGAGACAGGCAAAGGACAGGGACAGAGATATCAGTGGAAAGACTGCGAGAATTCTGCTCCCAGAGATCATTCCTGCTCACAGTGTCCCTTGTAGAAAGGGGACATCATTCCAGGCAGCCTGGACTGAGCATGTAGGGTTTGTTGTTTAGGAAACCTGCTCAGGCTTTTCCATTCTTTCCTTACAAACAGGAAAACTTCTCTGGGCCTGTGTGCAGGCAGAGCCCTGAGGAGAGCAGTTGGCACATGGTGCCGTGGGCTGGGACCGCCAGCTGCAGAGCTCAAGGGAAGAAGCCCCGTTGTGTCACAATGGTCTCCTTAGCTTCATGTGGATCACCTGTGTCACAATAGTCTCCTTGATTCCATGAGGCCCCACTGTGTCACAATGGCTCCTTGGCTTCATGTGCATCACCTGTGTCACCATGGTCTCCTTGATTCCATGAGGCCCCACTGTGTCACAATGGCTCCTTGGCTTCATGTGCATCACCTCTGTCACCATGGTCTCCTTGATTCCATGAGGCCTCACTTTGTCACAATGGCTCCTTGCTTCCATGAGGTTCCGCAGTGTCACCATGCTCACCTTTGATCCACATTGTCATAATGGACAATTGCTTCCATGTGGCCCCACTGTGTCACAATAGCCCCTTGCTTCCATAGGTTTTCTGGAATGTAATGTATAATTTTCTACAATGTAACAATGGACTCCTTGGTTCTGTGAGCTACCCTGCTTTTTGCAGAGGTGTCTTTGGTTCCAACAAGGCCCCGCTGTGTCTCAGTGCACCCTGGCTTCCATGCGCATCTGGAGTATCACAAAGGCTCCTTGGTTCCACGAGGTCTTGCTGTGTCACAATGGATCCTGTGCTCCATGAGGCCCTCCAAAGTCATCATGGAGCCTTGATTCCATGTGCTTCCATTGCGTCCCAGGGATCGCCTTGGTTCCATCAGTTTCCTTAGTGGCACAATGCTCTCCATGCTTCCATGAGGCCCTGCTTTGCCACAATGGTCCCCTTGTGTCCATGAGGCCCCGCTGTGTCCCAGTGGACGGATGGTTCCATGAGGTTCCGTGCTGTCCCCATGGTCTTCTTGAATCCGCAGTGTAACAATGGACCATTGCTTCCAGGCGGCCTCTCTGTGTCACAAGGGGCTCCTTGATTCCATGATTCCCCACGGTGTCACCATGGAGCCTTGTTTCTAGGAGGTTCTGTACTGTCACAATTGTCTCCTGGATCCCATGAGCCCCTGCAGTGTCACAATGGCTCCTTGCTTCCATGAGGAACACAAAAGCTTTGCATCAACACTGAGCAACAGCTGCTGAACACACCTGGGAGCATCTGCTTGCATCAAAAGAGGGCTTCAAGCTGAGAAAGGCACCAGCAGCTTCCATCTGCAACAGAGAGCCAGGCAAAGGACAGGGACAGAGAATTCAGTGGAAAGACTGCGGGAATTCTGCTCCCAGAGATCATTCCTGCTCACAGTGTCCCTTGTAGAAAGGGGACATCATTCCAGGCAGCCTGGACTGAGCATGTAGGGTTTGTTGTTTAGGAAAGCTGCTCAGGCTTTTCCATTCTTTCCTTACAAACAGGAAAACTTCTCTGGGCCTGTGTGCAGGCAGAGCCCTGAGGAGAGCACTTGGCACATGGTGCCGTGGGCTGGGACCGCCAGCTGCAGAGCTCAAGGGAAGAAGCCCCGTTGTGTCACAATGGTCTCCTTAGCTTCATGTGGATCACCTGTGTCACAATAGTCTCCTTGATTCCATGAGGCCCCACTGTGTCACAATGGCTCCTTGGCTTCATGTGCATCACCTGTGTCACCATGGTCTCCTTGATTCCATGAGGCCCCACTGTGTCACAATGGCTCCTTGGCTTCATGTGCATCACCTGTGTCACCATGGTCTCCTTGATTCCATGAGGCCCCACTTTGTCACAATGGCTCCTTGCTTCCATGAGGTTCCGCAGTGTCACCATGCTCACCTTTGATCCACATTGTCATAATGGACAATTGCTTCCATGTGGCCCCACTGTGTCACAATAGCCCCTTGCTTCCATAGGTTTTCTAGAATGTAATGTATAATTTTCTACAATGTAACAATGGACTCCTTGGTTCTGTGAGCTACCCTGCTTTTTGCAGAGGTGTCTTTGGTTCCAACAAGGCCCTGCTGTGTCTCAGTGCACCCTGGCTTCCATGCGCATCTGGAGTATCACAAAGGCTCCTTGGTTCCACGAGGTCTTGCTGTGTCACAATGGATCCTGTGCTCCATGAGGCCCTCCAAAGTCATCATGGAGCCTTGATTCCATGTGCTTCCATTGCGTCCCAGGGATCGCCTTGGTTCCATCAGTTTCCTTAGTGGCACAATGCTCTCCATGCTTCCATGAGGCCCTGCTTTGCCACAATGGTCCCCTTGTGTCCATGAGGCCCCGCTGTGTCCCAGTGGACGGATGGTTCCATGAGGTTCCGTGCTGTCCCCATGGTCTTCTTGAATCCGCAGTGTAACAATGGACCATTGCTTCCAGGCGGCCTCTCTGTGTCACAAGGGGCTCCTTGATTCCATGATTCCCCACGGTGTCACCATGGAGCCTTGTTTCTAGGAGGTTCTGTACTGTCACAATTGTCTCCTGGATCCCATGAGCCCCTGCAGTGTCACAATGGCTCCTTGCTTCCATGAGGAACACAAAAGCTTTGCATCAACACTGAGCAACAGCTGCTGAACACACCTGGGAGCATCTGCTTGCATCAAAAGAGGGCTTCAAGCTGAGAAAGGCAGCAGCAGCTTCCATCTGCAAGAGAGAGATAGGCGAAGGACAGGGACAGAGATATCAGTGGAAGGACTGCGAGAATTCTGCTCCCAGAGATCATTCCTGCTCACAGTGTCCCTTGTAGAAAGGGGACATCACTCCAGGCAGCCTGGACTGAGTATGTGGGTTTGTTGTTTAGCAAACCTGCTCAGGCTTTTCCATTCTTTCCTTACAAACAGGAAAACTTCTCTGGGCCTGTGTGCAGGCAGAGCCCTGAGGAGAGCACTTGGCACATGGTGCCGTGGGCTGGGACCGCCAGCTGCAGAGCTCAAGGGAAGAAGCCCCGTTGTGTCACAATGGCTCCTTAGCTTCATGTGCATCACCTGTGTCACAATGGTCTCCTTGATTCCATGAGGCCCCACTGGGTCACAATGGCTCCTTGGCTTCATGTGCATCACCTGTGTCACCATGGTCTCCTTGATTCCATGAGGCCCCATTTTGTCACAATGGCTCCTTGCTTCCATGAGGTTCCGCAGTGTCACCATGCTCACCTTTGATCCACATTGTCATAATGGACAATTGCTTCCATGTGGCCCCACTGTGTCACAATAGCCCCTTGCTTCCATAGGTTTTCTAGAATGTAACATATAATTTTCTACAATGTAACAATGGACTCCTTGGTTCTGTGAGCTACCCTGCTTTTTGCAGAGGTGTCTTTGGTTCCAACAAGGCCCCGCTCTGTCTCAGTGCACCCTGGCTTCCATGCGCATCTGGAGTATCACAAAGGCTCCTTGGTTCCACGAGGTCTTGCTGTGTCACAATGGATCCTGTGCTCCATGTGGCCCTCCAAAGTCATCATGGAGCCTTGATTCCATGTGCTTCCATTGCGTCCCAGGGATCGCCTTGGTTCCATCAGTTTCCTTAGTGGCACAATGCTCTCCATGCTTCCATGATTGCCCACAATGTCACAATGCTCTCCATGCTTCCATGAGGCCCTGCTTTGCCACAATGGTCCCCTTGTGTCCATGAGGCCCCGCTGTGTCCCAATGGACGGATGGTTCCATGAGGTTCCGTGCTGTCCCCATGGTCTTCTTGAATCCGCAGTGTAACAATGGACCATTGCTTCCAGGCGGCCTCTCTGTGTCACAAGGGGCTCCTTGATTCCATGATTCCCCACGGTGTCACCATGGAGCCTTGTTTCTAGGAGGTTCTGTACTGTCACAATTGTCTCCTGGATCCCATGAGCCCCTGCAGTGTCACAATGGCTCCTTGCTTCCATGAGGAACACAAAAGCTTTGCATCAACACTGAGCAACAGCTGCTGAACACACCTGGGAGCATCTGCTTGCATCAAAAGAGGGCTTCAAGCTGAGAAAGGCACCAGCAGCTTCCATCTGCAACAGAGAGACAGGCAAAGGACAGGGACAGAGAATTCCGTGGAAAGACTGCGGGAATTCTGCTCCCAGAGATCATTCCTGCTCACAGTGTCCCTTGTAGAAAGGGGACATCATTCCAGGCAGCCTGGACTGAGCATGTAGGGTTTGTTGTTTAGGAAAGCTGCTCAGGCTTTTCCATTCTTTCCTTACAAACAGGAAAACTTCTCTGGGCCTGTGTGCAGGCAGAGCTCTGAGGAGAGCACTTGGCACATGGTGCCGTGGGCTGGGACCGCCAGCTGCAGAGCTCAAGGGAAGAAGCCCCGTTGTGTCACAATGGTCTCCTTAGCTTCATGTGGATCACCTGTGTCACAATAGTCTCCTTGATTCCATGAGGCCCCACTGTGTCACAATGGCTCCTTGGCTTCATGTGCATCACCTGTGTCACCATGGTCTCCTTGATTCCATGAGGCCCCACTGGGTCACAATGGCTCCTTGGCTTCATGTGCATCACCTGTGTCACCATGGTCTCCTTGATTCCATGAGGCCCCACTTTGTCACAATGGCTCCTTGCTTCCATGAGGTTCCGCAGTGTCACCATGCTCACCTTTGATCCACATTGTCATAATGGACAATTGCTTCCATGTGGCCCCACTGTGTCACAATAGCCCCTTGCTTCCATAGGTTTTCTAGAATGTAACGTATAATTTTCTACAATGTAACAATGGACTCCTTGGTTCTGTGAGCTACCCTGCTTTTTGCAGAGGTGTCTTTGGTTCCAACAAGGCCCCGCTGTGTCTCAGTGCACCCTGGCTTCCATGCGCATCTGGAGTATCACAAAGGCTCCTTGGTTCCACGAGGTCTTGCTGTGTCACAATGGATCCTGTGCTCCATGAGGCCCTCCAAAGTCATCATGGAGCCTTGATTCCATGTGCTTCCATTGTGTCCCAGGGATCGCCTTGGTTCCATCAGTTTCCTTAGTGGCACAATGCTCTCCATGCTTCCATGATTGCCCACAATGTCACAATGCTCTCCATGCTTCCATGAGGCCCTGCTTTGCCACAATGGTCTCCTTGTGTCCATGAGGCCCCGCTGTGTCCCAATGGACGGATGGTTCCATGAGGTTCCGTGCTGTCCCCATGGTCTTCTTGAATCCGCAGTGTAACAATGGACCATTGCTTCCAGGCGGCCTCTCTGTGTCACAAGGGGCTCCTTGATTCCATGATTCCCCACGGTGTCACCATGGAGCCTTGTTTCTAGGAGGTTCTGTACTGTCACAATTGTCTCCTGGATCCCATGAGCCCCTGCAGTGTCACAATGGCTCCTTGCTTCCATGAGGAACACAAAAGCTTTGCATCAACACTGAGCAACAGCTGCTGAACACACCTGGGAGCATCTGCTTGCATCAAAAGAGGGCTTCAAGCTGAGAAAGGCACCAGCAGCTTCCATCTGCAAGAGAGAGACAGGCAAAGGACAGGGACAGAGATATCAGTGGAAAGACTGCGAGAATTCTGCTCCCAGAGATCATTCCTGCTCACAGTGTCCCTTGTAGAAAGGGGACATCATTCCAGGCAGCCTGGACTGAGCATGTAGGGTTTGTTGTTTAGGAAACCTGCTCAGGCTTTTCCATTCTTTCCTTACAAACAGGAAAACTTCTCTGGGCCTGTGTGCAGGCAGAGCCCTGAGGAGAGCACTTGGCACATGGTGCCGTGGGCTGGGACCGCCAGCTGCAGAGCTCAAGGGAAGAAGCCCCGTTGTGTCACAATGGTCTCCTTAGCTTCATGTGGATCACCTGTGTCACAATAGTCTCCTTGATTCCATGAGGCCCCACTGTGTCACAATGGCTCCTTGGCTTCATGTGCATCACCTGTGTCACCATGGTCTCCTTGATTCCATGAGGCCCCACTGGGTCACAATGGCTCCTTGGCTTCATGTGCATCACCTGTGTCACCATGGTCTCCTTGATTCCATGAGGCCCCACTTTGTCACAATGGCTCCTTGCTTCCATGAGGTTCCGCAGTGTCACCATGCTCACCTTTGATCCACATTGTCATAATGGACAATTGCTTCCATGTGGCCCCACTGTGTCACAATAGCCCCTTGCTTCCATAGGTTTTCTGGAATGTAATGTATAATTTTCTACAATGTAACAATGGACTCCTTGGTTCTGTGAGCTACCCTGCTTTTTGCAGAGGTGTCTTTGGTTCCAACAAGGCCCCGCTGTGTCTCAGTGCACCCTGGCTTCCATGCGCATCTGGAGTATCACAAAGGCTCCTTGGTTCCACGAGGTCTTGCTGTGTCACAATGGATCCTGTGCTCCATGAGGCCCTCCAAAGTCATCATGGAGCCTTGATTCCATGTGCTTCCATTGCGTCCCAGGGATCGCCTTGGTTCCATCAGTTTCCTTAGTGGCACAATGCTCTCCATGCTTCCATGAGGCCCTGCTTTGCCACAATGGTCCCCTTGTGTCCATGAGGCCCCGCTGTGTCCCAGTGGACGGATGGTTCCATGAGGTTCCGTGCTGTCCCCATGGTCTTCTTGAATCCGCAGTGTAACAATGGACCATTGCTTCCAGGCGGCCTCTCTGTGTCACAAGGGGCTCCTTGATTCCATGATTCCCCACGGTGTCACCATGGAGCCTTGTTTCTAGGAGGTTCTGTACTGTCACAATTGTCTCCTGGATCCCATGAGCCCCTGCAGTGTCACAATGGCTCCTTGCTTCCATGAGGAACACAAAAGCTTTGCATCAACACTGAGCAACAGCTGCTGAACACACCTGGGAGCATCTGCTTGCATCAAAAGAGGGCTTCAAGCTGAGAAAGGCACCAGCAGCTTCCATCTGCAACAGAGAGCCAGGCAAAGGACAGGGACAGAGAATTCAGTGGAAAGACTGCGGGAATTCTGCTCCCAGAGATCATTCCTGCTCACAGTGTCCCTTGTAGAAAGGGGACATCATTCCAGGCAGCCTGGACTGAGCATGTAGGGTTTGTTGTTTAGGAAAGCTGCTCAGGCTTTTCCATTCTTTCCTTACAAACAGGAAAACTTCTCTGGGCCTGTGTGCAGGCAGAGCCCTGAGGAGAGCACTTGGCACATGGTGCCGTGGGCTGGGACCGCCAGCTGCAGAGCTCAAGGGAAGAAGCCCCGTTGTGTCACAATGGTCTCCTTAGCTTCATGTGGATCACCTGTGTCACAATAGTCTCCTTGATTCCATGAGGCCCCACTGTGTCACAATGGCTCCTTGGCTTCATGTGCATCACCTGTGTCACCATGGTCTCCTTGATTCCATGAGGCCCCACTGTGTCACAATGGCTCCTTGGCTTCATGTGCATCACCTGTGTCACCATGGTCTCCTTGATTCCATGAGGCCCCACTGTGTCACAATGGCTCCTTGGCTTCATGTGCATCACCTGTGTCACCATGGTCTCCTTGATTCCATGAGGCCCCACTGGGTCACAATGGCTCCTTGGCTTCATGTGCATCACCTGTGTCACCATGGTCTCCTTGATTCCATGAGGCCCCACTTTGTCACAATGGCTCCTTGCTTCCATGAGGTTCCGCAGTGTCACCATGCTCACCTTTGATCCACATTGTCATAATGGACAATTGCTTCCATGTGGCCCCACTGTGTCACAATAGCCCCTTGCTTCCATAGGTTTTCTAGAATGTAACGTATAATTTTCTACAATGTAACAATGGACTCCTTGGTTCTGTGAGCTACCCTGCTTTTTGCAGAGGTGTCTTTGGTTCCAACAAGGCCCCGCTGTGTCTCAGTGCACCCTGGCTTCCATGCGCATCTGGAGTATCACAAAGGCTCCTTGGTTCCACGAGGTCTTGCTGTGTCACAATGGATCCTGTGCTCCATGAGGCCCTCCAAAGTCATCATGGAGCCTTGATTCCATGTGCTTCCATTGCGTCCCAGGGATCGCCTTGGTTCCATCAGTTTCCTTAGTGGCACAATGCTCTCCATGCTTCCATGAGGCCCTGCTTTGCCACAATGGTCCCCTTGTGTCCATGAGGCCCCGCTGTGTCCCAGTGGACGGATGGTTCCATGAGGTTCCGTGCTGTCCCCATGGTCTTCTTGAATCCGCAGTGTAACAATGGACCATTGCTTCCAGGCGGCCTCTCTGTGTCACAAGGGGCTCCTTGATTCCATGATTCCCCACGGTGTCACCATGGAGCCTTGTTTCTAGGAGGTTCTGTACTGTCACAATTGTCTCCTGGATCCCATGAGCCCCTGCAGTGTCACAATGGCTCCTTGCTTCCATGAGGAACACAAAAGCTTTGCATCAACACTGAGCAACAGCTGCTGAACACACCTGGGAGCACCTGCTTGCATCAAAAGAGGGCTTCAAGCTGAGAAAGGCAGCAGCAGCTTCCATCTGCAAGAGAGAGATAGGCGAAGGACAGGGACAGAGATATCAGTGGAAGGACTGCGAGAATTCTGCTCCCAGAGATCATTCCTGCTCACAGTGTCCCTTGTAGAAAGGGGACATCACTCCAGGCAGCCTGGACTGAGTATGTGGGTTTGTTGTTTAGCAAACCTGCTCAGGCTTTTCCATTCTTTCCTTACAAACAGGAAAACTTCTCTGGGCCTGTGTGCAGGCAGAGCCCTGAGGAGAGCACTTGGCACATGGTGCCGTGGGCTGGGACCGCCAGCTGCAGAGCTCAAGGGAAGAAGCCCCGTTGTGTCACAATGGCTCCTTAGCTTCATGTGCATCACCTGTGTCACAATGGTCTCCTTGATTCCATGAGGCCCCACTGGGTCACAATGGCTCCTTGGCTTCATGTGCATCACCTGTGTCACCATGGTCTCCTTGATTCCATGAGGCCCCATTTTGTCACAATGGCTCCTTGCTTCCATGAGGTTCCGCAGTGTCACCATGCTCACCTTTGATCCACATTGTCATAATGGACAATTGCTTCCATGTGGCCCCACTGTGTCACAATAGCCCCTTGCTTCCATAGGTTTTCTAGAATGTAACGTATAATTTTCTACAATGTAACAATGGACTCCTTGGTTCTGTGAGCTACCCTGCTTTTTGCAGAGGTGTCTTTGGTTCCAACAAGGCCCCGCTGTGTCTCAGTGCACCCTGGCTTCCATGCGCATCTGGAGTATCACAAAGGCTCCTTGGTTCCACGAGGTCTTGCTGTGTCACAATGGATCCTGTGCTCCATGAGGCCCTCCAAAGTCATCATGGAGCCTTGATTCCATGTGCTTCCATTGTGTCCCAGGGATCGCCTTGGTTCCATCAGTTTCCTTAGTGGCACAATGCTCTCCATGCTTCCATGAGGCCCTGCTTTGCCACAATGGTCCCCTTGTGTCCATGAGGCCCCGCTGTGTCCCAGTGGACGGATGGTTCCATGAGGTTCCGTGCTGTCCCCATGGTCTTCTTGAATCCGCAGTGTAACAATGGACCATTGCTTCCAGGCGGCCTCTCTGTGTCACAAGGGGCTCCTTGATTCCATGATTCCCCACGGTGTCACCATGGAGCCTTGTTTCTAGGAGGTTCTGTACTGTCACAATTGTCTCCTTGATGCCATGAGCCCCTGCAGTGTCACAATGGCTCCTTGCTTCCATGAGGAACACAAAAGCTTTGCATCAACACTGAGCAACAGCTGCTGAACACACCTGGGAGCATCTGCTTGCATCAAAAGAGGGCTTCAAGCTGAGAAAGGCACCAGCAGCTTCCATCTGCAAGAGAGAGATAGGCGAAGGACAGGGACAGAGATATCAGTGGAAGGACTGCGAGAATTCTGCTCCCAGAGATCATTCCTGCTCACAGTGTCCCTTGTAGAAAGGGGACATCACTCCAGGCAGCCTGGACTGAGTATGTGGGTTTGTTGTTTAGCAAACCTGCTCAGGCTTTTCCATTCTTTCCTTACAAACAGGAAAACTTCTCTGGGCCTGTGTGCAGGCAGAGCCCTGAGGAGAGCACTTGGCACATGGTGCCGTGGGCTGGGACCGCCAGCTGCAGAGCTCAAGGGAAGAAGCCCCGTTGTGTCACAATGGCTCCTTAGCTTCATGTGCATCACCTGTGTCACAATGGTCTCCTTGATTCCATGAGGCCCCACTGTGTCACAATGGCTCCTTGGCTTCATGTGCATCACCTGTGTCACCATGGTCTCCTTGATTCCATGAGGCCCCACTGGGTCACAATGGCTCCTTGGCTTCATGTGCATCACCTGTGTCACCATGGTCTCCTTGATTCCATGAGGCCCCACTGGGTCACAATGGCTCCTTGCTTCCATGAGGTTCCGCAGTGTCACCATGCTCACCTTTGATCCACATTGTCATAATGGACAATTGCTTCCATGTGGCCCCACTGTGTCACAATAGCCCCTTGCTTCCATAGGTTTTCTAGAATGTAACGTATAATTTTCTACAATGTAACAATGGACTCCTTGGTTCTGTGAGCTACCCTGCTTTTTGCAGAGGTGTCTTTGGTTCCAACAAGGCCCCGCTGTGTCTCAGTGCACCCTGGCTTCCATGCGCATCTGGAGTATCACAAAGGCTCCTTGGTTCCACGAGGTCTTGCTGTGTCACAATGGATCCTGTGCTCCATGAGGCCCTCCAAAGTCATCATGGAGCCTTGATTCCATGTGCTTCCATTGTGTCCCAGGGATCGCCTTGGTTCCATCAGTTTCCTTAGTGGCACAATGCTCTCCATGCTTCCATGATTGCCCACAATGTCACAATGCTCTCCATGCTTCCATGAGGCCCTGCTTTGCCACAATGGTCCCCTTGTGTCCATGAGGCCCCGCTGTGTCCCAATGGACGGATGGTTCCATGAGGTTCCGTGCTGTCCCCATGGTCTTCTTGAATCCGCAGTGTAACAATGGACCATTGCTTCCAGGCGGCCTCTCTGTGTCACAAGGGGCTCCTTGATTCCATGATTCCCCACGGTGTCACCATGGAGCCTTGTTTCTAGGAGGTTCTGTACTGTCACAATTGTCTCCTGGATCCCATGAGCCCCTGCAGTGTCACAATGGCTCCTTGCTTCCATGAGGAACACAAAAGCTTTGCATCAACACTGAGCAACAGCTGCTGAACACACCTGCGAGCATCTGCTTGCATCAAAAGAGGGCTTCAAGCTGAGAAAGGCACCAGCAGCTTCCATCTGCAACAGAGAGACAGGCAAAGGACAGGGACAGAGATATCAGTGGAAGGACTGCGAGAATTCTGCTCCCAGAGATCATTCCTGCTCACAGTGTCCCTTGTAGAAAGGGGACATCATTCCAGGCAGCCTGGACTGAGCATGTAGGGTTTGTTGTTGAGGAAACCTGCTCAGGCTTTTCCATTCTTTCCTTACAAACAGGAAAACTTCTCTGGGCCTGTGTGCAGGCAGAGCCCTGAGGAGAGCACTTGGCACATGGTGCCGTGGGCTGGGACCGCCAGCTGCAGAGCTCAAGGGAAGAAGCCCCGTTGTGTCACAATGGCTCCTTAGCTTCATGTGGATCACCTGTGTCACAATAGTCTCCTTGATTCCATGAGGCCCCACTGTGTCACAATGTCTCCTTGGCTTCATGTGCATCACCTGTGTCACCATGGTCTCCTTGATTCCATGAGGCCCCACTGGGTCACAATGGCTCCTTGGCTTCATGTGCATCACCTGTGTCACCATGGTCTCCTTGATTCCATGAGGCCCCACTGTGTCACAATGGCTCCTTGGCTTCATGTGCATCACCTGTGTCACCATGGTCTCCTTGATTCCATGAGGCCCCACTGGGTCACAATGGCTCCTTGGCTTCATGTGCATCACCTGTGTCACCATGGTCTCCTTGATTCCATGAGGCCCCACTTTGTCACAATGGCTCCTTGCTTCCATGAGATTCCGCAGTGTCACCATGCTCACCTTTGATCCACATTGTCATAATGGACAATTGCTTCCATGTGGCCCCACTGTGTCACAATAGCCCCTTGCTTCCATAGGTTTTCTAGAATGTAACGTATAATTTTCTACAATGTAACAATGGACTCCTTGGTTCTGTGAGCTACCCTGCTTTTTGCAGAGGTGTCTTTGGTTCCAACAAGGCCGCGCTCTGTCTCAGTGCACCCTGGCTTCCATGCGCATCTGGAGTATCACAAAGGCTCCTTGGTTCCACGAGGTCTTGCTGTGTCACAATGGATCCTGTGCTCCATGAGGCCCTCCAAAGTCATCATGGAGCCTTGATTCCATGTGCTTCCATTGTGTCCCAGGGATCGCCTTGGTTCCATCAGTTTCCTTAGTGGCACAATGCTCTCCATGCTTCCATGAGGCCCTGCTTTGCCACAATGGTCCCCTTGTGTCCATGAGGCCCCGCTGTGTCCCAGTGGACGGATGGTTCCATGAGGTTCCGTGCTGTCCCCATGGTCTTCTTGAATCCGCAGTGTAACAATGGACCATTGCTTCCAGGCGGCCTCTCTGTGTCACAAGGGGCTCCTTGATTCCATGATTCCCCACGGTGTCACCATGGAGCCTTGTTTCTAGGAGGTTCTGTACTGTCACAATTGTCTCCTTGATGCCATGAGCCCCTGCAGTGTCACAATGGCTCCTTGCTTCCATGAGGAACACAAAAGCTTTGCATCAACACTGAGCAACAGCTGCTGAACACACCTGCGAGCATCTGCTTGCATCAAAAGAGGGCTTCAAGCTGAGAAAGGCACCAGCAGCTTCCATCTGCAACAGAGAGACAGGCAAAGGACAGGGACAGAGATATCAGTGGAAGGACTGCGAGAATTCTGCTCCCAGAGATCATTCCTGCTCACAGTGTCCCTTGTAGAAAGGGGACATCACTCCAGGCAGCCTGGACTGAGTATGTGGGTTTGTTGTTTAGCAAACCTGCTCAGGCTTTTCCATTCTTTCCTTACAAACAGGAAAACTTCTCTGGGCCTGTGTGCAGGCAGAGCCCTGAGGAGAGCTGTAGGCACATGGTGCCGTGGGCTGGGACCGCCAGCTGCATAGCTCAAGGGAAGAAGCCCCGTTGTGTCACAATGGCTCCTTAGCTTCATGTGCATCACCTGTGTCACCATGGTCTCCTTGATTCCATGAGGCCCCACTGGGTCACAATGGCTCCTTGGCTTCATGTGCATCACCTGTGTCACCATGGTCTCCTTGATTCCATGAGGCCCCACTTTGTCACAATGGCTCCTTGCTTCCATGAGGTTCCGCAGTGTCACCATGCTCACCTTTGATCCACATTGTCATAATGGACAATTGCTTCCATGTGGCCCCACTGTGTCACAATAGCCCCTTGCTTCCATAGGTTTTCTAGAATGTAACGTATAATTTTCTACAATGTAACAATGGACTCCTTGGTTCTGTGAGCTACCCTGCTTTTTGCAGAGGTGTCTTTGGTTCCAACAAGGCCGCGCTGTGTCTCAGTGCACCCTGGCTTCCATGCGCATCTGGAGTATCACAAAGGCTCCTTGGTTCCACGAGGTCTTGCTGTGTCACAATGGATCCTGTGCTCCATGAGGCCCTCCAAAGTCATCATGGAGCCTTGATTCCATGTGCTTCCATTGTGTCCCAGGGATCGCCTTGGTTCCATCAGTTTCCTTAGTGGCACAATGCTCTCCATGCTTCCATGATTGCCCACAATGTCACAATGCTCTCCATGCTTCCATGAGGCCCTGCTTGGCCACAATGGTCCCCTTGTGTCCATGAGGCCCCGCTGTGTCCCAATGGACGGATGGTTCCATGAGGTTCCGTGCTGTCCCCATGGTCTTCTTGAATCCGCAGTGTAACAATGGACCATTGCTTCCAGGCGGCCTCTCTGTGTCACAAGGGGCTCCTTGATTCCATGATTCCCCACGGTGTCACCATGGAGCCTTGTTTCTAGGAGGTTCTGTACTGTCACAATTGTCTCCTGGATCCCATGAGCCCCTGCAGTGTCACAATGGCTCCTTGCTTCCATGAGGAACACAAAAGCTTTGCATCAACACTGAGCAACAGCTGCTGAACACACCTGGGAGCATCTGCTTGCATCAAAAGAGGGCTTCAAGCTGAGAAAGGCACCAGCAGCTTCCATCTGCAACAGAGAGCCAGGCAAAGGACAGGGACAGAGAATTCAGTGGAAAGACTGCGGGAATTCTGCTCCCAGAGATCATTCCTGCTCACAGTGTCCCTTGTAGAAAGGGGACATCATTCCAGGCAGCCTGGACTGAGCATGTAGGGTTTGTTGTTTAGGAAAGCTGCTCAGGCTTTTCCATTCTTTCCTTACAAACAGGAAAACTTCTCTGGGCCTGTGTGCAGGCAGAGCCCTGAGGAGAGCACTTGGCACATAGTGCCGTGGGCTGGGACCGCCAGCTGCAGAGCTCAAGGGAAGAAGCCCCGTTGTGTCACAATGGTCTCCTTAGCTTCATGTGGATCACCTGTGTCACAATAGTCTCCTTGATTCCATGAGGCCCCACTGTGTCACAATGGCTCCTTGGCTTCATGTGCATCACCTGTGTCACCATGGTCTCCTTGATTCCATGAGGCCCCACTGTGTCACAATGGCTCCTTGGCTTCATGTGCATCACCTGTGTCACCATGGTCTCCTTGATTCCATGAGGCCCCACTGGGTCACAATGGCTCCTTGGCTTCATGTGCATCACCTGTGTCACCATGGTCTCCTTGATTCCATGAGGCCCCACTTTGTCACAATGGCTCCTTGCTTCCATGAGGTTCCGCAGTGTCACCATGCTCACCTTTGATCCACATTGTCATAATGGACAATTGCTTCCATGTGGCCCCACTGTGTCACAATAGCCCCTTGCTTCCATAGGTTTTCTAGAATGTAACGTATAATTTTCTACAATGTAACAATGGACTCCTTGGTTCTGTGAGCTACCCTGCTTTTTGCAGAGGTGTCTTTGGTTCCAACAAGGCCCCGCTGTGTCTCAGTGCACCCTGGCTTCCATGCGCATCTGGAGTATCACAAAGGCTCCTTGGTTCCACGAGGTCTTGCTGTGTCACAATGGATCCTGTGCTCCATGAGGCCCTCCAAAGTCATCATGGAGCCTTGATTCCATGTGCTTCCATTGCGTCCCAGGGATCGCCTTGGTTCCATCAGTTTCCTTAGTGGCACAATGCTCTCCATGCTTCCATGAGGCCCTGCTTTGCCACAATGGTCCCCTTGTGTCCATGAGGCCCCGCTGTGTCCCAGTGGACGGATGGTTCCATGAGGTTCCGTGCTGTCCCCATGGTCTTCTTGAATCCGCAGTGTAACAATGGACCATTGCTTCCAGGCGGCCTCTCTGTGTCACAAGGGGCTCCTTGATTCCATGATTCCCCACGGTGTCACCATGGAGCCTTGTTTCTAGGAGGTTCTGTACTGTCACAATTGTCTCCTGGATCCCATGAGCCCCTGCAGTGTCACAATGGCTCCTTGCTTCCATGAGGAACACAAAAGCTTTGCATCAACACTGAGCAACAGCTGCTGAACACACCTGGGAGCACCTGCTTGCATCAAAAGAGGGCTTCAAGCTGAGAAAGGCAGCAGCAGCTTCCATCTGCAAGAGAGAGATAGGCGAAGGACAGGGACAGAGATATCAGTGGAAGGACTGCGAGAATTCTGCTCCCAGAGATCATTCCTGCTCACAGTGTCCCTTGTAGAAAGGGGACATCACTCCAGGCAGCCTGGACTGAGTATGTGGGTTTGTTGTTTAGCAAACCTGCTCAGGCTTTTCCATTCTTTCCTTACAAACAGGAAAACTTCTCTGGGCCTGTGTGCAGGCAGAGCCCTGAGGAGAGCACTTGGCACATGGTGCCGTGGGCTGGGACCGCCAGCTGCAGAGCTCAAGGGAAGAAGCCCCGTTGTGTCACAATGGCTCCTTAGCTTCATGTGCATCACCTGTGTCACAATGGTCTCCTTGATTCCATGAGGCCCCACTGGGTCACAATGGCTCCTTGGCTTCATGTGCATCACCTGTGTCACCATGGTCTCCTTGATTCCATGAGGCCCCATTTTGTCACAATGGCTCCTTGCTTCCATGAGGTTCCGCAGTGTCACCATGCTCACCTTTGATCCACATTGTCATAATGGACAATTGCTTCCATGTGGCCCCACTGTGTCACAATAGCCCCTTGCTTCCATAGGTTTTCTAGAATGTAACGTATAATTTTCTACAATGTAACAATGGACTCCTTGGTTCTGTGAGCTACCCTGCTTTTTGCAGAGGTGTCTTTGGTTCCAACAAGGCCCCGCTGTGTCTCAGTGCACCCTGGCTTCCATGCGCATCTGGAGTATCACAAAGGCTCCTTGGTTCCACGAGGTCTTGCTGTGTCACAATGGATCCTGTGCTCCATGAGGCCCTCCAAAGTCATCATGGAGCCTTGATTCCATGTGCTTCCATTGTGTCCCAGGGATCGCCTTGGTTCCATCAGTTTCCTTAGTGGCACAATGCTCTCCATGCTTCCATGAGGCCCTGCTTTGCCACAATGGTCCCCTTGTGTCCATGAGGCCCCGCTGTGTCCCAGTGGACGGATGGTTCCATGAGGTTCCGTGCTGTCCCCATGGTCTTCTTGAATCCGCAGTGTAACAATGGACCATTGCTTCCAGGCGGCCTCTCTGTGTCACAAGGGGCTCCTTGATTCCATGATTCCCCACGGTGTCACCATGGAGCCTTGTTTCTAGGAGGTTCTGTACTGTCACAATTGTCTCCTTGATGCCATGAGCCCCTGCAGTGTCACAATGGCTCCTTGCTTCCATGAGGAACACAAAAGCTTTGCATCAACCCTGAGCAACAGCTGCTGAACACACCTGGGAGCATCTGCTTGCATCAAAAGAGGGCTTCAAGCTGAGAAAGGCAGCAGCAGCTTCCATCTGCAAGAGAGAGATAGGCGAAGGACAGGGACAGAGATATCAGTGGAAGGACTGCGAGAATTCTGCTCCCAGAGATCATTCCTGCTCACAGTGTCCCTTGTAGAAAGGGGACATCACTCCAGGCAGCCTGGACTGAGTATGTGGGTTTGTTGTTTAGCAAACCTGCTCAGGCTTTTCCATTCTTTCCTTACAAACAGGAAAACTTCTCTGGGCCTGTGTGCAGGCAGAGCCCTGAGGAGAGCACTTGGCACATGGTGCCGTGGGCTGGGACCGCCAGCTGCAGAGCTCAAGGGAAGAAGCCCCGTTGTGTCACAATGGCTCCTTAGCTTCATGTGCATCACCTGTGTCACAATGGTCTCCTTGATTCCATGAGGCCCCACTGTGTCACAATGGCTCCTTGGCTTCATGTGCATCACCTGTGTCACCATGGTCTCCTTGATTCCATGAGGCCCCACTGGGTCACAATGGCTCCTTGGCTTCATGTGCATCACCTGTGTCACCATGGTCTCCTTGATTCCATGAGGCCCCACTGGGTCACAATGGCTCCTTGCTTCCATGAGGTTCCGCAGTGTCACCATGCTCACCTTTGATCCACATTGTCATAATGGACAATTGCTTCCATGTGGCCCCACTGTGTCACAATAGCCCCTTGCTTCCATAGGTTTTCTAGAATGTAACGTATAATTTTCTACAATGTAACAATGGACTCCTTGGTTCTGTGAGCTACCCTGCTTTTTGCAGAGGTGTCTTTGGTTCCAACAAGGCCCCGCTGTGTCTCAGTGCACCCTGGCTTCCATGCGCATCTGGAGTATCACAAAGGCTCCTTGGTTCCACGAGGTCTTGCTGTGTCACAATGGATCCTGTGCTCCATGAGGCCCTCCAAAGTCATCATGGAGCCTTGATTCCATGTGCTTCCATTGTGTCCCAGGGATCGCCTTGGTTCCATCAGTTTCCTTAGTGGCACAATGCTCTCCATGCTTCCATGATTGCCCACAATGTCACAATGCTCTCCATGCTTCCATGAGGCCCTGCTTTGCCACAATGGTCCCCTTGTGTCCATGAGGCCCCGCTGTGTCCCAATGGACGGATGGTTCCATGAGGTTCCGTGCTGTCCCCATGGTCTTCTTGAATCCGCAGTGTAACAATGGACCATTGCTTCCAGGCGGCCTCTCTGTGTCACAAGGGGCTCCTTGATTCCATGATTCCCCACGGTGTCACCATGGAGCCTTGTTTCTAGGAGGTTCTGTACTGTCACAATTGTCTCCTGGATCCCATGAGCCCCTGCAGTGTCACAATGGCTCCTTGCTTCCATGAGGAACACAAAAGCTTTGCATCAACACTGAGCAACAGCTGCTGAACACACCTGCGAGCATCTGCTTGCATCAAAAGAGGGCTTCAAGCTGAGAAAGGCACCAGCAGCTTCCATCTGCAACAGAGAGACAGGCAAAGGACAGGGACAGAGATATCAGTGGAAGGACTGCGAGAATTCTGCTCCCAGAGATCATTCCTGCTCACAGTGTCCCTTGTAGAAAGGGGACATCATTCCAGGCAGCCTGGACTGAGCATGTAGGGTTTGTTGTTGAGGAAACCTGCTCAGGCTTTTCCATTCTTTCCTTACAAACAGGAAAACTTCTCTGGGCCTGTGTGCAGGCAGAGCCCTGAGGAGAGCACTTGGCACATGGTGCCGTGGGCTGGGACCGCCAGCTGCAGAGCTCAAGGGAAGAAGCCCCGTTGTGTCACAATGGCTCCTTAGCTTCATGTGGATCACCTGTGTCACAATAGTCTCCTTGATTCCATGAGGCCCCACTGTGTCACAATGTCTCCTTGGCTTCATGTGCATCACCTGTGTCACCATGGTCTCCTTGATTCCATGAGGCCCCACTGGGTCACAATGGCTCCTTGGCTTCATGTGCATCACCTGTGTCACCATGGTCTCCTTGATTCCATGAGGCCCCACTGTGTCACAATGGCTCCTTGGCTTCATGTGCATCACCTGTGTCACCATGGTCTCCTTGATTCCATGAGGCCCCACTGGGTCACAATGGCTCCTTGGCTTCATGTGCATCACCTGTGTCACCATGGTCTCCTTGATTCCATGAGGCCCCACTTTGTCACAATGGCTCCTTGCTTCCATGAGATTCCGCAGTGTCACCATGCTCACCTTTGATCCACATTGTCATAATGGACAATTGCTTCCATGTGGCCCCACTGTGTCACAATAGCCCCTTGCTTCCATAGGTTTTCTAGAATGTAACGTATAATTTTCTACAATGTAACAATGGACTCCTTGGTTCTGTGAGCTACCCTGCTTTTTGCAGAGGTGTCTTTGGTTCCAACAAGGCCGCGCTCTGTCTCAGTGCACCCTGGCTTCCATGCGCATCTGGAGTATCACAAAGGCTCCTTGGTTCCACGAGGTCTTGCTGTGTCACAATGGATCCTGTGCTCCATGAGGCCCTCCAAAGTCATCATGGAGCCTTGATTCCATGTGCTTCCATTGTGTCCCAGGGATCGCCTTGGTTCCATCAGTTTCCTTAGTGGCACAATGCTCTCCATGCTTCCATGAGGCCCTGCTTTGCCACAATGGTCCCCTTGTGTCCATGAGGCCCCGCTGTGTCCCAGTGGACGGATGGTTCCATGAGGTTCCGTGCTGTCCCCATGGTCTTCTTGAATCCGCAGTGTAACAATGGACCATTGCTTCCAGGCGGCCTCTCTGTGTCACAAGGGGCTCCTTGATTCCATGATTCCCCACGGTGTCACCATGGAGCCTTGTTTCTAGGAGGTTCTGTACTGTCACAATTGTCTCCTTGATGCCATGAGCCCCTGCAGTGTCACAATGGCTCCTTGCTTCCATGAGGAACACAAAAGCTTTGCATCAACACTGAGCAACAGCTGCTGAACACACCTGCGAGCATCTGCTTGCATCAAAAGAGGGCTTCAAGCTGAGAAAGGCACCAGCAGCTTCCATCTGCAACAGAGAGACAGGCAAAGGACAGGGACAGAGATATCAGTGGAAGGACTGCGAGAATTCTGCTCCCAGAGATCATTCCTGCTCACAGTGTCCCTTGTAGAAAGGGGACATCACTCCAGGCAGCCTGGACTGAGTATGTGGGTTTGTTGTTTAGCAAACCTGCTCAGGCTTTTCCATTCTTTCCTTACAAACAGGAAAACTTCTCTGGGCCTGTGTGCAGGCAGAGCCCTGAGGAGAGCTGTAGGCACATGGTGCCGTGGGCTGGGACCGCCAGCTGCATAGCTCAAGGGAAGAAGCCCCGTTGTGTCACAATGGCTCCTTAGCTTCATGTGCATCACCTGTGTCACCATGGTCTCCTTGATTCCATGAGGCCCCACTGGGTCACAATGGCTCCTTGGCTTCATGTGCATCACCTGTGTCACCATGGTCTCCTTGATTCCATGAGGCCCCACTTTGTCACAATGGCTCCTTGCTTCCATGAGGTTCCGCAGTGTCACCATGCTCACCTTTGATCCACATTGTCATAATGGACAATTGCTTCCATGTGGCCCCACTGTGTCACAATAGCCCCTTGCTTCCATAGGTTTTCTAGAATGTAACGTATAATTTTCTACAATGTAACAATGGACTCCTTGGTTCTGTGAGCTACCCTGCTTTTTGCAGAGGTGTCTTTGGTTCCAACAAGGCCGCGCTGTGTCTCAGTGCACCCTGGCTTCCATGCGCATCTGGAGTATCACAAAGGCTCCTTGGTTCCACGAGGTCTTGCTGTGTCACAATGGATCCTGTGCTCCATGAGGCCCTCCAAAGTCATCATGGAGCCTTGATTCCATGTGCTTCCATTGTGTCCCAGGGATCGCCTTGGTTCCATCAGTTTCCTTAGTGGCACAATGCTCTCCATGCTTCCATGATTGCCCACAATGTCACAATGCTCTCCATGCTTCCATGAGGCCCTGCTTGGCCACAATGGTCCCCTTGTGTCCATGAGGCCCCGCTGTGTCCCAATGGACGGATGGTTCCATGAGGTTCCGTGCTGTCCCCATGGTCTTCTTGAATCCGCAGTGTAACAATGGACCATTGCTTCCAGGCGGCCTCTCTGTGTCACAAGGGGCTCCTTGATTCCATGATTCCCCACGGTGTCACCATGGAGCCTTGTTTCTAGGAGGTTCTGTACTGTCACAATTGTCTCCTGGATCCCATGAGCCCCTGCAGTGTCACAATGGCTCCTTGCTTCCATGAGGAACACAAAAGCTTTGCATCAACACTGAGCAACAGCTGCTGAACACACCTGGGAGCATCTGCTTGCATCAAAAGAGGGCTTCAAGCTGAGAAAGGCACCAGCAGCTTCCATCTGCAACAGAGAGCCAGGCAAAGGACAGGGACAGAGAATTCAGTGGAAAGACTGCGGGAATTCTGCTCCCAGAGATCATTCCTGCTCACAGTGTCCCTTGTAGAAAGGGGACATCATTCCAGGCAGCCTGGACTGAGCATGTAGGGTTTGTTGTTTAGGAAAGCTGCTCAGGCTTTTCCATTCTTTCCTTACAAACAGGAAAACTTCTCTGGGCCTGTGTGCAGGCAGAGCCCTGAGGAGAGCACTTGGCACATAGTGCCGTGGGCTGGGACCGCCAGCTGCAGAGCTCAAGGGAAGAAGCCCCGTTGTGTCACAATGGTCTCCTTAGCTTCATGTGGATCACCTGTGTCACAATAGTCTCCTTGATTCCATGAGGCCCCACTGTGTCACAATGGCTCCTTGGCTTCATGTGCATCACCTGTGTCACCATGGTCTCCTTGATTCCATGAGGCCCCACTGTGTCACAATGGCTCCTTGGCTTCATGTGCATCACCTGTGTCACCATGGTCTCCTTGATTCCATGAGGCCCCACTGGGTCACAATGGCTCCTTGGCTTCATGTGCATCACCTGTGTCACCATGGTCTCCTTGATTCCATGAGGCCCCACTTTGTCACAATGGCTCCTTGCTTCCATGAGGTTCCGCAGTGTCACCATGCTCACCTTTGATCCACATTGTCATAATGGACAATTGCTTCCATGTGGCCCCACTGTGTCACAATAGCCCCTTGCTTCCATAGGTTTTCTAGAATGTAACGTATAATTTTCTACAATGTAACAATGGACTCCTTGGTTCTGTGAGCTACCCTGCTTTTTGCAGAGGTGTCTTTGGTTCCAACAAGGCCCCGCTGTGTCTCAGTGCACCCTGGCTTCCATGCGCATCTGGAGTATCACAAAGGCTCCTTGGTTCCACGAGGTCTTGCTGTGTCACAATGGATCCTGTGCTCCATGAGGCCCTCCAAAGTCATCATGGAGCCTTGATTCCATGTGCTTCCATTGCGTCCCAGGGATCGCCTTGGTTCCATCAGTTTCCTTAGTGGCACAATGCTCTCCATGCTTCCATGAGGCCCTGCTTTGCCACAATGGTCCCCTTGTGTCCATGAGGCCCCGCTGTGTCCCAGTGGACGGATGGTTCCATGAGGTTCCGTGCTGTCCCCATGGTCTTCTTGAATCCGCAGTGTAACAATGGACCATTGCTTCCAGGCGGCCTCTCTGTGTCACAAGGGGCTCCTTGATTCCATGATTCCCCACGGTGTCACCATGGAGCCTTGTTTCTAGGAGGTTCTGTACTGTCACAATTGTCTCCTGGATCCCATGAGCCCCTGCAGTGTCACAATGGCTCCTTGCTTCCATGAGGAACACAAAAGCTTTGCATCAACACTGAGCAACAGCTGCTGAACACACCTGGGAGCATCTGCTTGCATCAAAAGAGGGCTTCAAGCTGAGAAAGGCAGCAGCAGCTTCCATCTGCAAGAGAGAGATAGGCGAAGGACAGGGACAGAGATATCAGTGGAAGGACTGCGAGAATTCTGCTCCCAGAGATCATTCCTGCTCACAGTGTCCCTTGTAGAAAGGGGACATCACTCCAGGCAGCCTGGACTGAGTATGTGGGTTTGTTGTTTAGCAAACCTGCTCAGGCTTTTCCATTCTTTCCTTACAAACAGGAAAACTTCTCTGGGCCTGTGTGCAGGCAGAGCCCTGAGGAGAGCAGTTGGCACATGGTGCCGTGGGCTGGGACCGCCAGCTGCAGAGCTCAAGGGAAGAAGCCCCGTTGTGTCACAATGGCTCCTTAGCTTCATGTGCATCACCTGTGTCACAATGGTCTCCTTGATTCCATGAGGCCCCACTGTGTCACAATGGCTCCTTGGCTTCATGTGCATCACCTGTGTCACCATGGTCTCCTTGATTCCATGAGGCCCCACTGGGTCACAATGGCTCCTTGGCTTCATGTGCATCACCTGTGTCACCATGGTCTCCTTGATTCCATGAGGCCCCACTTTGTCACAATGGCTCCTTGCTTCCATGAGGTTCCGCAGTGTCACCATGCTCACCTTTGATCCACATTGTCATAATGGACAATTGCTTCCATGTGGCCCCACTGTGTCACAATAGCCCCTTGCTTCCATAGGTTTTCTAGAATGTAACGTATAATTTTCTACAATGTAACAATGGACTCCTTGGTTCTGTGAGCTACCCTGCTTTTTGCAGAGGTGTCTTTGGTTCCAACAAGGCCCCGCTGTGTCTCAGTGCACCCTGGCTTCCATGCGCATCTGGAGTATCACAAAGGCTCCTTGGTTCCACGAGGTCTTGCTGTGTCACAATGGATCCTGTGCTCCATGAGGCCCTCCAAAGTCATCATGGAGCCTTGATTCCATGTGCTTCCATTGCGTCCCAGGGATCGCCTTGGTTCCATCAGTTTCCTTAGTGGCACAATGCTCTCCATGCTTCCATGATTGCCCACAATGTCACAATGCTCTCCATGCTTCCATGAGGCCCTGCTTGGCCACAATGGTCCCCTTGTGTCCATGAGGCCCCGCTGTGTCCCAATGGACGGATGGTTCCATGAGGTTCCGTGCTGTCCCCATGGTCTTCTTGAATCCGCAGTGTAACAATGGACCATTGCTTCCAGGCGGCCTCTCTGTGTCACAAGGGGCTCCTTGATTCCATGATTCCCCACGGTGTCACCATGGAGCCTTGTTTCTAGGAGGTTCTGTACTGTCACAATTGTCTCCTGGATCCCATGAGCCCCTGCAGTGTCACAATGGCTCCTTGCTTCCATGAGGAACACAAAAGCTTTGCATCAACACTGAGCAACAGCTGCTGAACACACCTGGGAGCATCTGCTTGCATCAAAAGAGGGCTTCAAGCTGAGAAAGGCACCAGCAGCTTCCATCTGCAACAGAGAGCCAGGCAAAGGACAGGGACAGAGAATTCAGTGGAAAGACTGCGGGAATTCTGCTCCCAGAGATCATTCCTGCTCACAGTGTCCCTTGTAGAAAGGGGACATCATTCCAGGCAGCCTGGACTGAGCATGTAGGGTTTGTTGTTTAGGAAAGCTGCTCAGGCTTTTCCATTCTTTCCTTACAAACAGGAAAACTTCTCTGGGCCTGTGTGCAGGCAGAGCCCTGAGGAGAGCACTTGGCACATGGTGCCGTGGGCTGGGACCGCCAGCTGCAGAGCTCAAGGGAAGAAGCCCCGTTGTGTCACAATGGTCTCCTTAGCTTCATGTGGATCACCTGTGTCACAATAGTCTCCTTGATTCCATGAGGCCCCACTGTGTCACAATGGCTCCTTGGCTTCATGTGCATCACCTGTGTCACCATGGTCTCCTTGATTCCATGAGGCCCCACTGTGTCACAATGGCTCCTTGGCTTCATGTGCATCACCTGTGTCACCATGGTCTCCTTGATTCCATGAGGCCCCACTTTGTCACAATGGCTCCTTGCTTCCATGAGGTTCCGCAGTGTCACCATGCTCACCTTTGATCCACATTGTCATAATGGACAATTGCTTCCATGTGGCCCCACTGTGTCACAATAGCCCCTTGCTTCCATAGGTTTTCTAGAATGTAACGTATAATTTTCTACAATGTAACAATGGACTCCTTGGTTCTGTGAGCTACCCTGCTTTTTGCAGAGGTGTCTTTGGTTCCAACAAGGCCCCGCTGTGTCTCAGTGCACCCTGGCTTCCATGCGCATCTGGAGTATCACAAAGGCTCCTTGGTTCCACGAGGTCTTGCTGTGTCACAATGGATCCTGTGCTCCATGAGGCCCTCCAAAGTCATCATGGAGCCTTGATTCCATGTGCTTCCATTGTGTCCCAGGGATCGCCTTGGTTCCATCAGTTTCCTTAGTGGCACAATGCTCTCCATGCTTCCATGATTGCCCACAATGTCACAATGCTCTCCATGCTTCCATGAGGCCCTGCTTTGCCACAATGGTCTCCTTGTGTCCATGAGGCCCCGCTGTGTCCCAATGGACGGATGGTTCCATGAGGTTCCGTGCTGTCCCCATGGTCTTCTTGAATCCGCAGTGTAACAATGGACCATTGCTTCCAGGCGGCCTCTCTGTGTCACAAGGGGCTCCTTGATTCCATGATTCCCCACGGTGTCACCATGGAGCCTTGTTTCTAGGAGGTTCTGTACTGTCACAATTGTCTCCTGGATCCCATGAGCCCCTGCAGTGTCACAATGGCTCCTTGCTTCCATGAGGAACACAAAAGCTTTGCATCAACACTGAGCAACAGCTGCTGAACACACCTGGGAGCATCTGCTTGCATCAAAAGAGGGCTTCAAGCTGAGAAAGGCACCAGCAGCTTCCATCTGCAAGAGAGAGACAGGCAAAGGACAGGGACAGAGATATCAGTGGAAAGACTGCGAGAATTCTGCTCCCAGAGATCATTCCTGCTCACAGTGTCCCTTGTAGAAAGGGGACATCATTCCAGGCAGCCTGGACTGAGCATGTAGGGTTTGTTGTTTAGGAAACCTGCTCAGGCTTTTCCATTCTTTCCTTACAAACAGGAAAACTTCTCTGGGCCTGTGTGCAGGCAGAGCCCTGAGGAGAGCACTTGGCACATGGTGCCGTGGGCTGGGACCGCCAGCTGCAGAGCTCAAGGGAAGAAGCCCCGTTGTGTCACAATGGTCTCCTTAGCTTCATGTGCATCACCTGTGTCACAATAGTCTCCTTGATTCCATGAGGCCCCACTGTGTCACAATGGCTCCTTGGCTTCATGTGCATCACCTGTGTCACCATGGTCTCCTTGATTCCATGAGGCCCCACTGTGTCACAATGGCTCCTTGGCTTCATGTGCATCACCTGTGTCACCATGGTCTCCTTGATTCCATGAGGCCCCACTTTGTCACAATGGCTCCTTGCTTCCATGAGGTTCCGCAGTGTCACCATGCTCACCTTTGATCCACATTGTCATAATGGACAATTGCTTCCATGTGGCCCCACTGTGTCACAATAGCCCCTTGCTTCCATAGGTTTTCTGGAATGTAACGTATAATTTTCTACAATGTAACAATGGACTCCTTGGTTCTGTGAGCTACCCTGCTTTTTGCAGAGGTGTCTTTGGTTCCAACAAGGCCCCGCTGTGTCTCAGTGCACCCTGGCTTCCATGCGCATCTGGAGTATCACAAAGGCTCCTTGGTTCCACGAGGTCTTGCTGTGTCACAATGGATCCTGTGCTCCATGAGGCCCTCCAAAGTCATCATGGAGCCTTGATTCCATGTGCTTCCATTGCGTCCCAGGGATCGCCTTGGTTCCATCAGTTTCCTTAGTGGCACAATGCTCTCCATGCTTCCATGAGGCCCTGCTTTGCCACAATGGTCCCCTTGTGTCCATGAGGCCCCGCTGTGTCCCAGTGGACGGATGGTTCCATGAGGTTCCGTGCTGTCCCCATGGTCTTCTTGAATCCACAGTGTAACAATGGACCATTGCTTCCAGGCGGCCTCTCTGTGTCACAAGGGGCTCCTTGATTCCATGATTCCCCACGGTGTCACCATGGAGCCTTGTTTCTAGGAGGTTCTGTACTGTCACAATTGTCTCCTGGATCCCATGAGCCCCTGCAGTGTCACAATGGCTCCTTGCTTCCATGAGGAACACAAAAGCTTTGCATCAACACTGAGCAACAGCTGCTGAACACACCTGGGAGCATCTGCTTGCATCAAAAGAGGGCTTCAAGCTGAGAAAGGCACCAGCAGCTTCCATCTGCAACAGAGAGCCAGGCAAAGGACAGGGACAGAGAATTCAGTGGAAAGACTGCGGGAATTCTGCTCCCAGAGATCATTCCTGCTCACAGTGTCCCTTGTAGAAAGGGGACATCATTCCAGGCAGCCTGGACTGAGCATGTAGGGTTTGTTGTTTAGGAAACCTGCTCAGGCTTTTCCATTCTTTCCTTACAAACAGGAAAACTTCTCTGGGCCTGTGTGCAGGCAGAGCCCTGAGGAGAGCACTTGGCACATGGTGCTGTGGGCTGGGACCGCCAGCTGCAGAGCTCAAGGGAAGAAGCCCCGTTGTGTCACAATGGTCTCCTTAGCTTCATGTGGATCACCTGTGTCACAATAGTCTCCTTGATTCCATGAGGCCCCACTGTGTCACAATGGCTCCTTGGCTTCATGTGCATCACCTGTGTCACCATGGTCTCCTTGATTCCATGAGGCCCCACTGGGTCACAATGGCTCCTTGGCTTCATGTGCATCACCTGTGTCACCATGGTCTCCTTGATTCCATGAGGCCCCACTTTGTCACAATGGCTCCTTGCTTCCATGAGGTTCCGCAGTGTCACCATGCTCACCTTTGATCCACATTGTCATAATGGACAATTGCTTCCATGTGGCCCCACTGTGTCACAATAGCCCCTTGCTTCCATAGGTTTTCTAGAATGTAACGTATAATTTTCTACAATGTAACAATGGACTCCTTGGTTCTGTGAGCTACCCTGCTTTTTGCAGAGGTGTCTTTGGTTCCAACAAGGCCCCGCTGTGTCTCAGTGCACCCTGGCTTCCATGCGCATCTGGAGTATCACAAAGGCTCCTTGGTTCCACGAGGTCTTGCTGTGTCACAATGGATCCTGTGCTCCATGAGGCCCTCCAAAGTCATCATGGAGCCTTGATTCCATGTGCTTCCATTGTGTCCCAGGGATCGCCTTGGTTCCATCAGTTTCCTTAGTGGCACAATGCTCTCCATGCTTCCATGATTGCCCACAATGTCACAATGCTCTCCATGCTTCCATGAGGCCCTGCTTTGCCACAATGGTCTCCTTGTGTCCATGAGGCCCCGCTGTGTCCCAATGGACGGATGGTTCCATGAGGTTCCGTGCTGTCCCCATGGTCTTCTTGAATCCGCAGTGTAACAATGGACCATTGCTTCCAGGCGGCCTCTCTGTGTCACAAGGGGCTCCTTGATTCCATGATTCCCCACGGTGTCACCATGGAGCCTTGTTTCTAGGAGGTTCTGTACTGTCACAATTGTCTCCTGGATCCCATGAGCCCCTGCAGTGTCACAATGGCTCCTTGCTTCCATGAGGAACACAAAAGCTTTGCATCAACACTGAGCAACAGCTGCTGAACACACCTGGGAGCATCTGCTTGCATCAAAAGAGGGCTTCAAGCTGAGAAAGGCACCAGCAGCTTCCATCTGCAAGAGAGAGACAGGCAAAGGACAGGGACAGAGATATCAGTGGAAAGACTGCGAGAATTCTGCTCCCAGAGATCATTCCTGCTCACAGTGTCCCTTGTAGAAAGGGGACATCATTCCAGGCAGCCTGGACTGAGCATGTAGGGTTTGTTGTTTAGGAAACCTGCTCAGGCTTTTCCATTCTTTCCTTACAAACAGGAAAACTTCTCTGGGCCTGTGTGCAGGCAGAGCCCTGAGGAGAGCACTTGGCACATGGTGCCGTGGGCTGGGACCGCCAGCTGCAGAGCTCAAGGGAAGAAGCCCCGTTGTGTCACAATGGTCTCCTTAGCTTCATGTGGATCACCTGTGTCACAATAGTCTCCTTGATTCCATGAGGCCCCACTGTGTCACAATGGCTCCTTGGCTTCATGTGCATCACCTGTGTCACCATGGTCTCCTTGATTCCATGAGGCCCCACTGGGTCACAATGGCTCCTTGGCTTCATGTGCATCACCTGTGTCACCATGGTCTCCTTGATTCCATGAGGCCCCACTTTGTCACAATGGCTCCTTGCTTCCATGAGGTTCCGCAGTGTCACCATGCTCACCTTTGATCCACATTGTCATAATGGACAATTGCTTCCATGTGGCCCCACTGTGTCACAATAGCCCCTTGCTTCCATAGGTTTTCTGGAATGTAATGTATAATTTTCTACAATGTAACAATGGACTCCTTGGTTCTGTGAGCTACCCTGCTTTTTGCAGAGGTGTCTTTGGTTCCAACAAGGCCCCGCTGTGTCTCAGTGCACCCTGGCTTCCATGCGCATCTGGAGTATCACAAAGGCTCCTTGGTTCCACGAGGTCTTGCTGTGTCACAATGGATCCTGTGCTCCATGAGGCCCTCCAAAGTCATCATGGAGCCTTGATTCCATGTGCTTCCATTGCGTCCCAGGGATCGCCTTGGTTCCATCAGTTTCCTTAGTGGCACAATGCTCTCCATGCTTCCATGAGGCCCTGCTTTGCCACAATGGTCCCCTTGTGTCCATGAGGCCCCGCTGTGTCCCAGTGGACGGATGGTTCCATGAGGTTCCGTGCTGTCCCCATGGTCTTCTTGAATCCGCAGTGTAACAATGGACCATTGCTTCCAGGCGGCCTCTCTGTGTCACAAGGGGCTCCTTGATTCCATGATTCCCCACGGTGTCACCATGGAGCCTTGTTTCTAGGAGGTTCTGTACTGTCACAATTGTCTCCTGGATCCCATGAGCCCCTGCAGTGTCACAATGGCTCCTTGCTTCCATGAGGAACACAAAAGCTTTGCATCAACACTGAGCAACAGCTGCTGAACACACCTGGGAGCATCTGCTTGCATCAAAAGAGGGCTTCAAGCTGAGAAAGGCACCAGCAGCTTCCATCTGCAACAGAGAGCCAGGCAAAGGACAGGGACAGAGAATTCAGTGGAAAGACTGCGGGAATTCTGCTCCCAGAGATCATTCCTGCTCACAGTGTCCCTTGTAGAAAGGGGACATCATTCCAGGCAGCCTGGACTGAGCATGTAGGGTTTGTTGTTTAGGAAAGCTGCTCAGGCTTTTCCATTCTTTCCTTACAAACAGGAAAACTTCTCTGGGCCTGTGTGCAGGCAGAGCCCTGAGGAGAGCACTTGGCACATGGTGCCGTGGGCTGGGACCGCCAGCTGCAGAGCTCAAGGGAAGAAGCCCCGTTGTGTCACAATGGTCTCCTTAGCTTCATGTGGATCACCTGTGTCACAATAGTCTCCTTGATTCCATGAGGCCCCACTGTGTCACAATGGCTCCTTGGCTTCATGTGCATCACCTGTGTCACCATGGTCTCCTTGATTCCATGAGGCCCCACTGTGTCACAATGGCTCCTTGGCTTCATGTGCATCACCTGTGTCACCATGGTCTCCTTGATTCCATGAGGCCCCACTTTGTCACAATGGCTCCTTGCTTCCATGAGGTTCCGCAGTGTCACCATGCTCACCTTTGATCCACATTGTCATAATGGACAATTGCTTCCATGTGGCCCCACTGTGTCACAATAGCCCCTTGCTTCCATAGGTTTTCTAGAATGTAATGTATAATTTTCTACAATGTAACAATGGACTCCTTGGTTCTGTGAGCTACCCTGCTTTTTGCAGAGGTGTCTTTGGTTCCAACAAGGCCCCGCTGTGTCTCAGTGCACCCTGGCTTCCATGCGCATCTGGAGTATCACAAAGGCTCCTTGGTTCCACGAGGTCTTGCTGTGTCACAATGGATCCTGTGCTCCATGAGGCCCTCCAAAGTCATCATGGAGCCTTGATTCCATGTGCTTCCATTGCGTCCCAGGGATCGCCTTGGTTCCATCAGTTTCCTTAGTGGCACAATGCTCTCCATGCTTCCATGAGGCCCTGCTTTGCCACAATGGTCCCCTTGTGTCCATGAGGCCCCGCTGTGTCCCAGTGGACGGATGGTTCCATGAGGTTCCGTGCTGTCCCCATGGTCTTCTTGAATCCGCAGTGTAACAATGGACCATTGCTTCCAGGCGGCCTCTCTGTGTCACAAGGGGCTCCTTGATTCCATGATTCCCCACGGTGTCACCATGGAGCCTTGTTTCTAGGAGGTTCTGTACTGTCACAATTGTCTCCTGGATCCCATGAGCCCCTGCAGTGTCACAATGGCTCCTTGCTTCCATGAGGAACACAAAAGCTTTGCATCAACACTGAGCAACAGCTGCTGAACACACCTGGGAGCATCTGCTTGCATCAAAAGAGGGCTTCAAGCTGAGAAAGGCAGCAGCAGCTTCCATCTGCAAGAGAGAGATAGGCGAAGGACAGGGACAGAGATATCAGTGGAAGGACTGCGAGAATTCTGCTCCCAGAGATCATTCCTGCTCACAGTGTCCCTTGTAGAAAGGGGACATCACTCCAGGCAGCCTGGACTGAGTATGTGGGTTTGTTGTTTAGCAAACCTGCTCAGGCTTTTCCATTCTTTCCTTACAAACAGGAAAACTTCTCTGGGCCTGTGTGCAGGCAGAGCCCTGAGGAGAGCACTTGGCACATGGTGCCGTGGGCTGGGACCGCCAGCTGCAGAGCTCAAGGGAAGAAGCCCCGTTGTGTCACAATGGCTCCTTAGCTTCATGTGCATCACCTGTGTCACAATGGTCTCCTTGATTCCATGAGGCCCCACTGTGTCACAATGGCTCCTTGGCTTCATGTGCATCACCTGTGTCACCATGGTCTCCTTGATTCCATGAGGCCCCATTTTGTCACAATGGCTCCTTGCTTCCATGAGGTTCCGCAGTGTCACCATGCTCACCTTTGATCCACATTGTCATAATGGACAATTGCTTCCATGTGGCCCCACTGTGTCACAATAGCCCCTTGCTTCCATAGGTTTTCTAGAATGTAACATATAATTTTCTACAATGTAACAATGGACTCCTTGGTTCTGTGAGCTACCCTGCTTTTTGCAGAGGTGTCTTTGGTTCCAACAAGGCCCCGCTCTGTCTCAGTGCACCCTGGCTTCCATGCGCATCTGGAGTATCACAAAGGCTCCTTGGTTCCACGAGGTCTTGCTGTGTCACAATGGATCCTGTGCTCCATGTGGCCCTCCAAAGTCATCATGGAGCCTTGATTCCATGTGCTTCCATTGCGTCCCAGGGATCGCCTTGGTTCCATCAGTTTCCTTAGTGGCACAATGCTCTCCATGCTTCCATGATTGCCCACAATGTCACAATGCTCTCCATGCTTCCATGAGGCCCTGCTTTGCCACAATGGTCCCCTTGTGTCCATGAGGCCCCGCTGTGTCCCAATGGACGGATGGTTCCATGAGGTTCCGTGCTGTCCCCATGGTCTTCTTGAATCCGCAGTGTAACAATGGACCATTGCTTCCAGGCGGCCTCTCTGTGTCACAAGGGGCTCCTTGATTCCATGATTCCCCACGGTGTCACCATGGAGCCTTGTTTCTAGGAGGTTCTGTACTGTCACAATTGTCTCCTGGATCCCATGAGCCCCTGCAGTGTCACAATGGCTCCTTGCTTCCATGAGGAACACAAAAGCTTTGCATCAACACTGAGCAACAGCTGCTGAACACACCTGGGAGCATCTGCTTGCATCAAAAGAGGGCTTCAAGCTGAGAAAGGCACCAGCAGCTTCCATCTGCAACAGAGAGACAGGCAAAGGACAGGGACAGAGAATTCCGTGGAAAGACTGCGGGAATTCTGCTCCCAGAGATCATTCCTGCTCACAGTGTCCCTTGTAGAAAGGGGACATCATTCCAGGCAGCCTGGACTGAGCATGTAGGGTTTGTTGTTTAGGAAACCTGCTCAGGCTTTTCCATTCTTTCCTTACAAACAGGAAAACTTCTCTGGGCCTGTGTGCAGGCAGAGCTCTGAGGAGAGCACTTGGCACATGGTGCCGTGGGCTGGGACCGCCAGCTGCAGAGCTCAAGGGAAGAAGCCCCGTTGTGTCACAATGGTCTCCTTAGCTTCATGTGGATCACCTGTGTCACAATAGTCTCCTTGATTCCATGAGGCCCCACTGTGTCACAATGGCTCCTTGGCTTCATGTGCATCACCTGTGTCACCATGGTCTCCTTGATTCCATGAGGCCCCACTGGGTCACAATGGCTCCTTGGCTTCATGTGCATCACCTGTGTCACCATGGTCTCCTTGATTCCATGAGGCCCCACTTTGTCACAATGGCTCCTTGCTTCCATGAGGTTCCGCAGTGTCACCATGCTCACCTTTGATCCACATTGTCATAATGGACAATTGCTTCCATGTGGCCCCACTGTGTCACAATAGCCCCTTGCTTCCATAGGTTTTCTAGAATGTAACGTATAATTTTCTACAATGTAACAATGGACTCCTTGGTTCTGTGAGCTACCCTGCTTTTTGCAGAGGTGTCTTTGGTTCCAACAAGGCCCCGCTGTGTCTCAGTGCACCCTGGCTTCCATGCGCATCTGGAGTATCACAAAGGCTCCTTGGTTCCACGAGGTCTTGCTGTGTCACAATGGATCCTGTGCTCCATGAGGCCCTCCAAAGTCATCATGGAGCCTTGATTCCATGTGCTTCCATTGTGTCCCAGGGATCGCCTTGGTTCCATCAGTTTCCTTAGTGGCACAATGCTCTCCATGCTTCCATGATTGCCCACAATGTCACAATGCTCTCCATGCTTCCATGAGGCCCTGCTTTGCCACAATGTTCTCCTTGTGTCCATGAGGCCCCGCTGTGTCCCAATGGACGGATGGTTCCATGAGGTTCCGTGCTGTCCCCATGGTCTTCTTGAATCCGCAGTGTAACAATGGACCATTGCTTCCAGGCGGCCTCTCTGTGTCACAAGGGGCTCCTTGATTCCATGATTCCCCACGGTGTCACCATGGAGCCTTGTTTCTAGGAGGTTCTGTACTGTCACAATTGTCTCCTGGATCCCATGAGCCCCTGCAGTGTCACAATGGCTCCTTGCTTCCATGAGGAACACAAAAGCTTTGCATCAACACTGAGCAACAGCTGCTGAACACACCTGGGAGCATCTGCTTGCATCAAAAGAGGGCTTCAAGCTGAGAAAGGCACCAGCAGCTTCCATCTGCAAGAGAGAGACAGGCAAAGGACAGGGACAGAGATATCAGTGGAAAGACTGCGAGAATTCTGCTCCCAGAGATCATTCCTGCTCACAGTGTCCCTTGTAGAAAGGGGACATCATTCCAGGCAGCCTGGACTGAGCATGTAGGGTTTGTTGTTTAGGAAACCTGCTCAGGCTTTTCCATTCTTTCCTTACAAACAGGAAAACTTCTCTGGGCCTGTGTGCAGGCAGAGCCCTGAGGAGAGCACTTGGCACATGGTGCCGTGGGCTGGGACCGCCAGCTGCAGAGCTCAAGGGAAGAAGCCCCGTTGTGTCACAATGGTCTCCTTAGCTTCATGTGGATCACCTGTGTCACAATAGTCTCCTTGATTCCATGAGGCCCCACTGTGTCACAATGGCTCCTTGGCTTCATGTGCATCACCTGTGTCACCATGGTCTCCTTGATTCCATGAGGCCCCACTGTGTCACAATGGCTCCTTGGCTTCATGTGCATCACCTGTGTCACCATGGTCTCCTTGATTCCATGAGGCCCCACTTTGTCACAATGGCTCCTTGCTTCCATGAGGTTCCGCAGTGTCACCATGCTCACCTTTGATCCACATTGTCATAATGGACAATTGCTTCCATGTGGCCCCACTGTGTCACAATAGCCCCTTGCTTCCATAGGTTTTCTGGAATGTAATGTATAATTTTCTACAATGTAACAATGGACTCCTTGGTTCTGTGAGCTACCCTGCTTTTTGCAGAGGTGTCTTTGGTTCCAACAAGGCCCCGCTGTGTCTCAGTGCACCCTGGCTTCCATGCGCATCTGGAGTATCACAAAGGCTCCTTGGTTCCACGAGGTCTTGCTGTGTCACAATGGATCCTGTGCTCCATGAGGCCCTCCAAAGTCATCATGGAGCCTTGATTCCATGTGCTTCCATTGCGTCCCAGGGATCGCCTTGGTTCCATCAGTTTCCTTAGTGGCACAATGCTCTCCATGCTTCCATGAGGCCCTGCTTTGCCACAATGGTCCCCTTGTGTCCATGAGGCCCCGCTGTGTCCCAGTGGACGGATGGTTCCATGAGGTTCCGTGCTGTCCCCATGGTCTTCTTGAATCCGCAGTGTAACAATGGACCATTGCTTCCAGGCGGCCTCTCTGTGTCACAAGGGGCTCCTTGATTCCATGATTCCCCACGGTGTCACCATGGAGCCTTGTTTCTAGGAGGTTCTGTACTGTCACAATTGTCTCCTGGATCCCATGAGCCCCTGCAGTGTCACAATGGCTCCTTGCTTCCATGAGGAACACAAAAGCTTTGCATCAACACTGAGCAACAGCTGCTGAACACACCTGGGAGCATCTGCTTGCATCAAAAGAGGGCTTCAAGCTGAGAAAGGCACCAGCAGCTTCCATCTGCAACAGAGAGCCAGGCAAAGGACAGGGACAGAGAATTCAGTGGAAAGACTGCGGGAATTCTGCTCCCAGAGATCATTCCTGCTCACAGTGTCCCTTGTAGAAAGGGGACATCATTCCAGGCAGCCTGGACTGAGCATGTAGGGTTTGTTGTTTAGGAAAGCTGCTCAGGCTTTTCCATTCTTTCCTTACAAACAGGAAAACTTCTCTGGGCCTGTGTGCAGGCAGAGCCCTGAGGAGAGCACTTGGCACATGGTGCCGTGGGCTGGGACCGCCAGCTGCAGAGCTCAAGGGAAGAAGCCCCGTTGTGTCACAATGGTCTCCTTAGCTTCATGTGGATCACCTGTGTCACAATAGTCTCCTTGATTCCATGAGGCCCCACTGTGTCACAATGGCTCCTTGGCTTCATGTGCATCACCTGTGTCACCATGGTCTCCTTGATTCCATGAGGCCCCACTGTGTCACAATGGCTCCTTGGCTTCATGTGCATCACCTGTGTCACCATGGTCTCCTTGATTCCATGAGGCCCCACTTTGTCACAATGGCTCCTTGCTTCCATGAGGTTCCGCAGTGTCACCATGCTCACCTTTGATCCACATTGTCATAATGGACAATTGCTTCCATGTGGCCCCACTGTGTCACAATAGCCCCTTGCTTCCATAGGTTTTCTAGAATGTAATGTATAATTTTCTACAATGTAACAATGGACTCCTTGGTTCTGTGAGCTACCCTGCTTTTTGCAGAGGTGTCTTTGGTTCCAACAAGGCCCTGCTGTGTCTCAGTGCACCCTGGCTTCCATGCGCATCTGGAGTATCACAAAGGCTCCTTGGTTCCACGAGGTCTTGCTGTGTCACAATGGATCCTGTGCTCCATGAGGCCCTCCAAAGTCATCATGGAGCCTTGATTCCATGTGCTTCCATTGCGTCCCAGGGATCGCCTTGGTTCCATCAGTTTCCTTAGTGGCACAATGCTCTCCATGCTTCCATGAGGCCCTGCTTTGCCACAATGGTCCCCTTGTGTCCATGAGGCCCCGCTGTGTCCCAGTGGACGGATGGTTCCATGAGGTTCCGTGCTGTCCCCATGGTCTTCTTGAATCCGCAGTGTAACAATGGACCATTGCTTCCAGGCGGCCTCTCTGTGTCACAAGGGGCTCCTTGATTCCATGATTCCCCACGGTGTCACCATGGAGCCTTGTTTCTAGGAGGTTCTGTACTGTCACAATTGTCTCCTGGATCCCATGAGCCCCTGCAGTGTCACAATGGCTCCTTGCTTCCATGAGGAACACAAAAGCTTTGCATCAACACTGAGCAACAGCTGCTGAACACACCTGGGAGCATCTGCTTGCATCAAAAGAGGGCTTCAAGCTGAGAAAGGCAGCAGCAGCTTCCATCTGCAAGAGAGAGATAGGCGAAGGACAGGGACAGAGATATCAGTGGAAGGACTGCGAGAATTCTGCTCCCAGAGATCATTCCTGCTCACAGTGTCCCTTGTAGAAAGGGGACATCACTCCAGGCAGCCTGGACTGAGTATGTGGGTTTGTTGTTTAGCAAACCTGCTCAGGCTTTTCCATTCTTTCCTTACAAACAGGAAAACTTCTCTGGGCCTGTGTGCAGGCAGAGCCCTGAGGAGAGCACTTGGCACATGGTGCCGTGGGCTGGGACCGCCAGCTGCAGAGCTCAAGGGAAGAAGCCCCGTTGTGTCACAATGGCTCCTTAGCTTCATGTGCATCACCTGTGTCACAATGGTCTCCTTGATTCCATGAGGCCCCACTGTGTCACAATGGCTCCTTGGCTTCATGTGCATCACCTGTGTCACCATGGTCTCCTTGATTCCATGAGGCCCCATTTTGTCACAATGGCTCCTTGCTTCCATGAGGTTCCGCAGTGTCACCATGCTCACCTTTGATCCACATTGTCATAATGGACAATTGCTTCCATGTGGCCCCACTGTGTCACAATAGCCCCTTGCTTCCATAGGTTTTCTAGAATGTAACGTATAATTTTCTACAATGTAACAATGGACTCCTTGGTTCTGTGAGCTACCCTGCTTTTTGCAGAGGTGTCTTTGGTTCCAACAAGGCCCCGCTCTGTCTCAGTGCACCCTGGCTTCCATGCGCATCTGGAGTATCACAAAGGCTCCTTGGTTCCACGAGGTCTTGCTGTGTCACAATGGATCCTGTGCTCCATGTGGCCCTCCAAAGTCATCATGGAGCCTTGATTCCATGTGCTTCCATTGCGTCCCAGGGATCGCCTTGGTTCCATCAGTTTCCTTAGTGGCACAATGCTCTCCATGCTTCCATGATTGCCCACAATGTCACAATGCTCTCCATGCTTCCATGAGGCCCTGCTTTGCCACAATGGTCCCCTTGTGTCCATGAGGCCCCGCTGTGTCCCAATGGACGGATGGTTCCATGAGGTTCCGTGCTGTCCCCATGGTCTTCTTGAATCCGCAGTGTAACAATGGACCATTGCTTCCAGGCGGCCTCTCTGTGTCACAAGGGGCTCCTTGATTCCATGATTCCCCACGGTGTCACCATGGAGCCTTGTTTCTAGGAGGTTCTGTACTGTCACAATTGTCTCCTGGATCCCATGAGCCCCTGCAGTGTCACAATGGCTCCTTGCTTCCATGAGGAACACAAAAGCTTTGCATCAACACTGAGCAACAGCTGCTGAACACACCTGGGAGCATCTGCTTGCATCAAAAGAGGGCTTCAAGCTGAGAAAGGCACCAGCAGCTTCCATCTGCAACAGAGAGCCAGGCAAAGGACAGGGACAGAGAATTCCGTGGAAAGACTGCGGGAATTCTGCTCCCAGAGATCATTCCTGCTCACAGTGTCCCTTGTAGAAAGGGGACATCATTCCAGGCAGCCTGGACTGAGCATGTAGGGTTTGTTGTTTAGGAAAGCTGCTCAGGCTTTTCCATTCTTTCCTTACAAACAGGAAAACTTCTCTGGGCCTGTGTGCAGGCAGAGCTCTGAGGAGAGCACTTGGCACATGGTGCCGTGGGCTGGGACCGCCAGCTGCAGAGCTCAAGGGAAGAAGCCCCGTTGTGTCACAATGGTCTCCTTAGCTTCATGTGGATCACCTGTGTCACAATAGTCTCCTTGATTCCATGAGGCCCCACTGTGTCACAATGGCTCCTTGGCTTCATGTGCATCACCTGTGTCACCATGGTCTCCTTGATTCCATGAGGCCCCACTGTGTCACAATGGCTCCTTGGCTTCATGTGCATCACCTGTGTCACCATGGTCTCCTTGATTCCATGAGGCCCCACTTTGTCACAATGGCTCCTTGCTTCCATGAGGTTCCGCAGTGTCACCATGCTCACCTTTGATCCACATTGTCATAATGGACAATTGCTTCCATGTGGCCCCACTGTGTCACAATAGCCCCTTGCTTCCATAGGTTTTCTAGAATGTAATGTATAATTTTCTACAATGTAACAATGGACTCCTTGGTTCTGTGAGCTACCCTGCTTTTTGCAGAGGTGTCTTTGGTTCCAACAAGGCCCTGCTGTGTCTCAGTGCACCCTGGCTTCCATGCGCATCTGGAGTATCACAAAGGCTCCTTGGTTCCACGAGGTCTTGCTGTGTCACAATGGATCCTGTGCTCCATGAGGCCCTCCAAAGTCATCATGGAGCCTTGATTCCATGTGCTTCCATTGCGTCCCAGGGATCGCCTTGGTTCCATCAGTTTCCTTAGTGGCACAATGCTCTCCATGCTTCCATGAGGCCCTGCTTTGCCACAATGGTCCCCTTGTGTCCATGAGGCCCCGCTGTGTCCCAGTGGACGGATGGTTCCATGAGGTTCCGTGCTGTCCCCATGGTCTTCTTGAATCCGCAGTGTAACAATGGACCATTGCTTCCAGGCGGCCTCTCTGTGTCACAAGGGGCTCCTTGATTCCATGATTCCCCACGGTGTCACCATGGAGCCTTGTTTCTAGGAGGTTCTGTACTGTCACAATTGTCTCCTGGATCCCATGAGCCCCTGCAGTGTCACAATGGCTCCTTGCTTCCATGAGGAACACAAAAGCTTTGCATCAACACTGAGCAACAGCTGCTGAACACACCTGGGAGCATCTGCTTGCATCAAAAGAGGGCTTCAAGCTGAGAAAGGCAGCAGCAGCTTCCATCTGCAAGAGAGAGATAGGCGAAGGACAGGGACAGAGATATCAGTGGAAGGACTGCGAGAATTCTGCTCCCAGAGATCATTCCTGCTCACAGTGTCCCTTGTAGAAAGGGGACATCACTCCAGGCAGCCTGGACTGAGTATGTGGGTTTGTTGTTTAGCAAACCTGCTCAGGCTTTTCCATTCTTTCCTTACAAACAGGAAAACTTCTCTGGGCCTGTGTGCAGGCAGAGCCCTGAGGAGAGCACTTGGCACATGGTGCCGTGGGCTGGGACCGCCAGCTGCAGAGCTCAAGGGAAGAAGCCCCGTTGTGTCACAATGGCTCCTTAGCTTCATGTGCATCACCTGTGTCACAATGGTCTCCTTGATTCCATGAGGCCCCACTGTGTCACAATGGCTCCTTGGCTTCATGTGCATCACCTGTGTCACCATGGTCTCCTTGATTCCATGAGGCCCCATTTTGTCACAATGGCTCCTTGCTTCCATGAGGTTCCGCAGTGTCACCATGCTCACCTTTGATCCACATTGTCATAATGGACAATTGCTTCCATGTGGCCCCACTGTGTCACAATAGCCCCTTGCTTCCATAGGTTTTCTAGAATGTAACATATAATTTTCTACAATGTAACAATGGACTCCTTGGTTCTGTGAGCTACCCTGCTTTTTGCAGAGGTGTCTTTGGTTCCAACAAGGCCCCGCTCTGTCTCAGTGCACCCTGGCTTCCATGCGCATCTGGAGTATCACAAAGGCTCCTTGGTTCCACGAGGTCTTGCTGTGTCACAATGGATCCTGTGCTCCATGTGGCCCTCCAAAGTCATCATGGAGCCTTGATTCCATGTGCTTCCATTGCGTCCCAGGGATCGCCTTGGTTCCATCAGTTTCCTTAGTGGCACAATGCTCTCCATGCTTCCATGATTGCCCACAATGTCACAATGCTCTCCATGCTTCCATGAGGCCCTGCTTTGCCACAATGGTCCCCTTGTGTCCATGAGGCCCCGCTGTGTCCCAATGGACGGATGGTTCCATGAGGTTCCGTGCTGTCCCCATGGTCTTCTTGAATCCGCAGTGTAACAATGGACCATTGCTTCCAGGCGGCCTCTCTGTGTCACAAGGGGCTCCTTGATTCCATGATTCCCCACGGTGTCACCATGGAGCCTTGTTTCTAGGAGGTTCTGTACTGTCACAATTGTCTCCTGGATCCCATGAGCCCCTGCAGTGTCACAATGGCTCCTTGCTTCCATGAGGAACACAAAAGCTTTGCATCAACACTGAGCAACAGCTGCTGAACACACCTGCGAGCATCTGCTTGCATCAAAAGAGGGCTTCAAGCTGAGAAAGGCACCAGCAGCTTCCATCTGCAACAGAGAGACAGGCAAAGGACAGGGACAGAGAATTCCGTGGAAAGACTGCGGGAATTCTGCTCCCAGAGATCATTCCTGCTCACAGTGTCCCTTGTAGAAAGGGGACATCATTCCAGGCAGCCTGGACTGAGCATGTAGGGTTTGTTGTTTAGGAAACCTGCTCAGGCTTTTCCATTCTTTCCTTACAAACAGGAAAACTTCTCTGGGCCTGTGTGCAGGCAGAGCCCTGAGGAGAGCACTTGGCACATGGTGCCGTGGGCTGGGACCGCCAGCTGCAGAGCTCAAGGGAAGAAGCCCCGTTGTGTCACAATGGCTCCTTAGCTTCATGTGCATCACCTGTGTCACAATAGTCTCCTTGATTCCATGAGGCCCCACTGTGTCACAATGGCTCCTTGGCTTCATGTGCATCACCTCTGTCACCATGGTCTCCTTGATTCCATGAGGCCCCACTTTGTCACAATGGCTCCTTGGCTTCATGTGCATCACCTGTGTCACCATGGTCTCCTTGATTCCATGAGGCCCCACTTTGTCACAATGGCTCCTTGCTTCCATGAGGTTCTGCAGTGTCACCATGCTCACCTTTGATCCACATTGTCATAATGGACAATTGCTTCCATGTGGCCCCACTGTGTCACAATAGCCCCTTGCTTCCATAGGTTTTCTAGAATGTAACGTATAATTTTCTACAATGTAACAATGGACTCCTTGGTTCTGTGAGCTACCCTGCTTTTTGCAGAGGTGTCTTTGGTTCCAACAAGGCCCCGCTGTGTCTCAGTGCACCCTGGCTTCCATGCGCATCTGGAGTATCACAAAGGCTCCTTGGTTCCACGAGGTCTTGCTGTGTCACAATGGATCCTGTGCTCCATGAGGCCCTCCAAAGTCATCATGGAGCCTTGATTCCATGTGCTTCCATTGCGTCCCAGGGATCGCCTTGGTTCCATCAGTTTCCTTAGTGGCACAATGCTCTCCATGCTTCCATGATTGCCCACAATGTCACAATGCTCTCCATGCTTCCATGAGGCCCTGCTTTGCCACAATGGTCCCCTTGTGTCCATGAGGCCCCGCTGTGTCCCAATGGACGGATGGTTCCATGAGGTTCCGTGCTGTCCCCATGGTCTTCTTGAATCCGCAGTGTAACAATGGACCATTGCTTCCAGGCGGCCTCTCTGTGTCACAAGGGGCTCCTTGATTCCATGATTCCCCACGGTGTCACCATGGAGCCTTGTTTCTAGGAGGTTCTGTACTGTCACAATTGTCTCCTGGATCCCATGAGCCCCTGCAGTGTCACAATGGCTCCTTGCTTCCATGAGGAACACAAAAGCTTTGCATCAACACTGAGCAACAGCTGCTGAACACACCTGGGAGCATCTGCTTGCATCAAAAGAGGGCTTCAAGCTGAGAAAGGCACCAGCAGCTTCCATCTGCAACAGAGAGCCAGGCAAAGGACAGGGACAGAGAATTCAGTGGAAAGACTGCGGGAATTCTGCTCCCAGAGATCATTCCTGCTCACAGTGTCCCTTGTAGAAAGGGGACATCATTCCAGGCAGCCTGGACTGAGCATGTAGGGTTTGTTGTTTAGGAAAGCTGCTCAGGCTTTTCCATTCTTTCCTTACAAACAGGAAAACTTCTCTGGGCCTGTGTGCAGGCAGAGCCCTGAGGAGAGCACTTGGCACATGGTGCCGTGGGCTGGGACCGCCAGCTGCAGAGCTCAAGGGAAGAAGCCCCGTTGTGTCACAATGGTCTCCTTAGCTTCATGTGGATCACCTGTGTCACAATAGTCTCCTTGATTCCATGAGGCCCCACTGTGTCACAATGGCTCCTTGGCTTCATGTGCATCACCTGTGTCACCATGGTCTCCTTGATTCCATGAGGCCCCACTGTGTCACAATGGCTCCTTGGCTTCATGTGCATCACCTGTGTCACCATGGTCTCCTTGATTCCATGAGGCCCCACTTTGTCACAATGGCTCCTTGCTTCCATGAGGTTCCGCAGTGTCACCATGCTCACCTTTGATCCACATTGTCATAATGGACAATTGCTTCCATGTGGCCCCACTGTGTCACAATAGCCCCTTGCTTCCATAGGTTTTCTAGAATGTAACGTATAATTTTCTACAATGTAACAATGGACTCCTTGGTTCTGTGAGCTACCCTGCTTTTTGCAGAGGTGTCTTTGGTTCCAACAAGGCCCCGCTGTGTCTCAGTGCACCCTGGCTTCCATGCGCATCTGGAGTATCACAAAGGCTCCTTGGTTCCACGAGGTCTTGCTGTGTCACAATGGATCCTGTGCTCCATGAGGCCCTCCAAAGTCATCATGGAGCCTTGATTCCATGTGCTTCCATTGCGTCCCAGGGATCGCCTTGGTTCCATCAGTTTCCTTAGTGGCACAATGCTCTCCATGCTTCCATGAGGCCCTGCTTTGCCACAATGGTCCCCTTGTGTCCATGAGGCCCCGCTGTGTCCCAGTGGACGGATGGTTCCATGAGGTTCCGTGCTGTCCCCATGGTCTTCTTGAATCCGCAGTGTAACAATGGACCATTGCTTCCAGGCGGCCTCTCTGTGTCACAAGGGGCTCCTTGATTCCATGATTCCCCACGGTGTCACCATGGAGCCTTGTTTCTAGGAGGTTCTGTACTGTCACAATTGTCTCCTGGATCCCATGAGCCCCTGCAGTGTCACAATGGCTCCTTGCTTCCATGAGGAACACAAAAGCTTTGCATCAACACTGAGCAACAGCTGCTGAACACACCTGGGAGCATCTGCTTGCATCAAAAGAGGGCTTCAAGCTGAGAAAGGCAGCAGCAGCTTCCATCTGCAACAGAGAGATAGGCGAAGGACAGGGACAGAGATATCAGTGGAAGGACTGCGAGAATTCTGCTCCCAGAGATCATTCCTGCTCACAGTGTCCCTTGTAGAAAGGGGACATCACTCCAGGCAGCCTGGACTGAGTATGTGGGTTTGTTGTTTAGGAAAGCTGCTCAGGCTTTTCCATTCTTTCCTTACAAACAGGAAAACTTCTCTGGGCCTGTGTGCAGGCAGAGCCCTGAGGAGAGCACTTGGCACATGGTGCCGTGGGCTGGGACCGCCAGCTGCAGAGCTCAAGGGAAGAAGCCCCGTTGTGTCACAATGGCTCCTTAGCTTCATGTGCATCACCTGTGTCACAATGGTCTCCTTGATTCCATGAGGCCCCACTGTGTCACAATGGCTCCTTGGCTTCATGTGCATCACCTGTGTCACCATGGTCTCCTTGATTCCATGAGGCCCCATTTTGTCACAATGGCTCCTTGCTTCCATGAGGTTCCGCAGTGTCACCATGCTCACCTTTGATCCACATTGTCATAATGGACAATTGCTTCCATGTGGCCCCACTGTGTCACAATAGCCCCTTGCTTCCATAGGTTTTCTAGAATGTAACATATAATTTTCTACAATGTAACAATGGACTCCTTGGTTCTGTGAGCTACCCTGCTTTTTGCAGAGGTGTCTTTGGTTCCAACAAGGCCCCGCTGTGTCTCAGTGCACCCTGGCTTCCATGCGCATCTGGAGTATCACAAAGGCTCCTTGGTTCCACGAGGTCTTGCTGTGTCACAATGGATCCTGTGCTCCATGAGGCCCTCCAAAGTCATCATGGAGCCTTGATTCCATGTGCTTCCATTGTGTCCCAGGGATTGCCTTGGTTCCATCAGTTTCCTTAGTGGCACAATGCTCTCCATGCTTCCATGAGGCCCTGCTTTGCCACAATGGTCCCCTTGTGTCCATGAGGCCCCGCTGTGTCCCAATGGACGGATGGTTCCATGAGGTTCCGTGCTGTCCCCATGGTCTTCTTGAATCCGCAGTGTAACAATGGACCATTGCTTCCAGGCGGCCTCTCTGTGTCACAAGGGGCTCCTTGATTCCATGATTCCCCACGGTGTCACCATGGAGCCTTGTTTCTAGGAGGTTCTGTACTGTCACAATTGTCTCCTGGATCCCATGAGCCCCTGCAGTGTCACAATGGCTCCTTGCTTCCATGAGGAACACAAAAGCTTTGCATCAACACTGAGCAACAGCTGCTGAACACACCTGGGAGCATCTGCTTGCATCAAAAGAGGGCTTCAAGCTGAGAAAGGCAGCAGCAGCTTCCATCTGCAACAGAGAGCCAGGCAAAGGACAGGGACAGAGAATTCAGTGGAAAGACTGCGGGAATTCTGCTCCCAGAGATCATTCCTGCTCACAGTGTCCCTTGTAGAAAGGGGACATCATTCCAGGCAGCCTGGACTGAGCATGTAGGGTTTGTTGTTTAGGAAAGCTGCTCAGGCTTTTCCATTCTTTCCTTACAAACAGGAAAACTTCTCTGGGCCTGTGTGCAGGCAGAGCCCTGAGGAGAGCACTTGGCACATGGTGCCGTGGGCTGGGACCGCCAGCTGCAGAGCTCAAGGGAAGAAGCCCCGTTGTGTCACAATGGTCTCCTTAGCTTCATGTGGATCACCTGTGTCACAATAGTCTCCTTGATTCCATGAGGCCCCACTGTGTCACAATGGCTCCTTGGCTTCATGTGCATCACCTGTGTCACCATGGTCTCCTTGATTCCATGAGGCCCCACTGTGTCACAATGGCTCCTTGGCTTCATGTGCATCACCTCTGTCACCATGGTCTCCTTGATTCCATGAGGCCCCACTGTGTCACAATGGCTCCTTGGCTTCATGTGCATCACCTGTGTCACCATGGTCTCCTTGATTCCATGAGGCCCCACTGTGTCACAATGGCTCCTTGCTTCCATGAGGTTCCGCAGTGTCACCATGCTCACCTTTGATCCACATTGTCATAATGGACAATTGCTTCCATGTGGCCCCACTGTGTCACAATAGCCCCTTGCTTCCATAGGTTTTCTAGAATGTAACGTATAATTTTCTACAATGTAACAATGGACTCCTTGGTTCTGTGAGCTACCCTGCTTTTTGCAGAGGTGTCTTTGGTTCCAACAAGGCCCCGCTGTGTCTCAGTGCACCCTGGCTTCCATGCGCATCTGGAGTATCACAAAGGCTCCTTGGTTCCACGAGGTCTTGCTGTGTCACAATGGATCCTGTGCTCCATGAGGCCCTCCAAAGTCATCATGGAGCCTTGATTCCATGTGCTTCCATTGTGTCCCAGGGATCGCCTTGGTTCCATCAGTTTCCTTAGTGGCACAATGCTCTCCATGCTTCCATGAGGCCCTGCTTTGCCACAATGGTCCCCTTGTGTCCATGAGGCCCCGCTGTGTCCCAGTGGACGGATGGTTCCATGAGGTTCCGTGCTGTCCCCATGGTCTTCTTGAATCCGCAGTGTAACAATGGACCATTGCTTCCAGGCGGCCTCTCTGTGTCACAAGGGGCTCCTTGATTCCATGATTCCCCACGGTGTCACCATGGAGCCTTGTTTCTAGGAGGTTCTGTACTGTCACAATTGTCTCCTTGATGCCATGAGCCCCTGCAGTGTCACAATGGCTCCTTGCTTCCATGAGGAACACAAAAGCTTTGCATCAACACTGAGCAACAGCTGCTGAACACACCTGGGAGCATCTGCTTGCATCAAAAGAGGGCTTCAAGCTGAGAAAGGCAGCAGCAGCTTCCATCTGCAAGAGAGAGATAGGCGAAGGACAGGGACAGAGATATCAGTGGAAGGACTGCGAGAATTCTGCTCCCAGAGATCATTCCTGCTCACAGTGTCCCTTGTAGAAAGGGGACATCACTCCAGGCAGCCTGGACTGAGTATGTGGGTTTGTTGTTTAGCAAACCCGCTCAGGCTTTTCCATTCTTTCCTTACAAACAGGAAAACTTCTCTGGGCCTGTGTGCAGGCAGAGCCCTGAGGAGAGCAGTAGGCACATGGTGCCGTGGGCTGGGACCGCCAGCTGCAGAGCTCAAGGGAAGAAGCCCCGTTGTGTCACAATGGCTCCTTAGCTTCATGTGCATCACCTGTGTCACAATGGTCTCCTTGATTCCATGAGGCCCCACTGTGTCACAATGGCTCCTTGGCTTCATGTGCATCACCTGTGTCACCATGGTCTCCTTGATTCCATGAGGCCCCACTGGGTCACAATGGCTCCTTGGCTTCATGTGCATCACCTGTGTCACCATGGTCTCCTTGATTCCATGAGGCCCCACTGGGTCACAATGGCTCCTTGCTTCCATGAGGTTCCGCAGTGTCACCATGCTCACCTTTGATCCACATTGTCATAATGGACAATTGCTTCCATGTGGCCCCACTGTGTCACAATAGCCCCTTGCTTCCATAGGTTTTCTAGAATGTAACGTATAATTTTCTACAATGTAACAATGGACTCCTTGGTTCTGTGAGCTACCCTGCTTTTTGCAGAGGTGTCTTTGGTTCCAACAAGGCCCCGCTGTGTCTCAGTGCACCCTGGCTTCCATGCGCATCTGGAGTATCACAAAGGCTCCTTGGTTCCACGAGGTCTTGCTGTGTCACAATGGATCCTGTGCTCCATGAGGCCCTCCAAAGTCATCATGGAGCCTTGATTCCATGTGCTTCCATTGTGTCCCAGGGATCGCCTTGGTTCCATCAGTTTCCTTAGTGGCACAATGCTCTCCATGCTTCCATGATTGCCCACAATGTCACAATGCTCTCCATGCTTCCATGAGGCCCTGCTTTGCCACAATGGTCCCCTTGTGTCCATGAGGCCCCGCTGTGTCCCAATGGACGGATGGTTCCATGAGGTTCCGTGCTGTCCCCATGGTCTTCTTGAATCCGCAGTGTAACAATGGACCATTGCTTCCAGGCGGCCTCTCTGTGTCACAAGGGGCTCCTTGATTCCATGATTCCCCACGGTGTCACCATGGAGCCTTGTTTCTAGGAGGTTCTGTACTGTCACAATTGTCTCCTGGATCCCATGAGCCCCTGCAGTGTCACAATGGCTCCTTGCTTCCATGAGGAACACAAAAGCTTTGCATCAACACTGAGCAACAGCTGCTGAACACACCTGGGAGCATCTGCTTGCATCAAAAGAGGGCTTCAAGCTGAGAAAGGCACCAGCAGCTTCCATCTGCAACAGAGAGACAGGCAAAGGACAGGGACAGAGATATCAGTGGAAGGACTGCGAGAATTCTGCTCCCAGAGATCATTCCTGCTCACAGTGTCCCTTGTAGAAAGGGGACATCATTCCAGGCAGCCTGGACTGAGCATGTAGGGTTTGTTGTTGAGGAAAGCTGCTCAGGCTTTTCCATTCTTTCCTTACAAACAGGAAAACTTCTCTGGGCCTGTGTGCAGGCAGAGCCCTGAGGAGAGCTGTAGGCACATGGTGCCGTGGGCTGGGACCGCCAGCTGCAGAGCTCAAGGGAAGAAGCCCCGTTGTGTCACAATGGCTCCTTAGCTTCATGTGCATCACCTGTGTCACAATGGTCTCCTTGATTCCATGAGGCCCCACTGGGTCACAATGGCTCCTTGGCTTCATGTGCATCACCTGTGTCACCATGGTCTCCTTGATTCCATGAGGCCCCACTGTGTCACAATGGCTCCTTGGCTTCATGTGCATCACCTGTGTCACCATGGTCTCCTTGATTCCATGAGGCCCCACTGTGTCACAATGGCTCCTTGGCTTCATGTGCATCACCTGTGTCACCATGGTCTCCTTGATTCCATGAGGCCCCACTTTGTCACAATGGCTCCTTGCTTCCATGAGGTTCCGCAGTGTCACCATGCTCACCTTTGATCCACATTGTCATAATGGACAATTGCTTCCATGTGGCCCCACTGTGTCACAATAGCCCCTTGCTTCCATAGGTTTTCTAGAATGTAACGTATAATTTTCTACAATGTAACAATGGACTCCTTGGTTCTGTGAGCTACCCTGCTTTTTGCAGAGGTGTCTTTGGTTCCAACAAGGCCCCGCTGTGTCTCAGTGCACCCTGGCTTCCATGCGCATATGGAGTATCACAAAGGCTCCTTGGTTCCACGAGGTCTTGCTGTGTCACAATGGATCCTGTGCTCCATGAGGCCCTCCAAAGTCATCATGGAGCCTTGATTCCATGTGCTTCCATTGCGTCCCAGGGATCGCCTTGGTTCCATCAGTTTCCTTAGTGGCACAATGCTCTCCATGCTTCCATGAGGCCCTGCTTTGCCACAATGGTCCCCTTGTGTCCATGAGGCCCCGCTGTGTCCCAGTGGACGGATGGTTCCATGAGGTTCCGTGCTGTCCCCATGGTCTTCTTGAATCCGCAGTGTAACAATGGACCATTGCTTCCAGGCGGCCTCTCTGTGTCACAAGGGGCTCCTTGATTCCATGATTCCCCACGGTGTCACCATGGAGCCTTGTTTCTAGGAGGTTCTGTACTGTCACAATTGTCTCCTTGATGCCATGAGCCCCTGCAGTGTCACAATGGCTCCTTGCTTCCATGAGGAACACAAAAGCTTTGCATCAACACTGAGCAACAGCTGCTGAACACACCTGGGAGCATCTGCTTGCATCAAAAGAGGGCTTCAAGCTGAGAAAGGCAGCAGCAGCTTCCATCTGCAAGAGAGAGATAGGCGAAGGACAGGGACAGAGATATCAGTGGAAGGACTGCGAGAATTCTGCTCCCAGAGATCATTCCTGCTCACAGTGTCCCTTGTAGAAAGGGGACATCACTCCAGGCAGCCTGGACTGAGTATGTGGGTTTGTTGTTTAGCAAACCTGCTCAGGCTTTTCCATTCTTTCCTTACAAACAGGAAAACTTCTCTGGGCCTGTGTGCAGGCAGAGCCCTGAGGAGAGCTGTAGGCACATGGTGCCGTGGGCTGGGACCGCCAGCTGCAGAGCTCAAGGGAAGAAGCCCCGTTGTGTCACAATGGCTCCTTAGCTTCATGTGCATCACCTGTGTCACAATGGTCTCCTTGATTCCATGAGGCCCCACTGGGTCACAATGGCTCCTTGGCTTCATGTGCATCACCTGTGTCACCATGGTCTCCTTGATTCCATGAGGCCCCATTTTGTCACAATGGCTCCTTGCTTCCATGAGGTTCCGCAGTGTCACCATGCTCACCTTTGATCCACATTGTCATAATGGACAATTGCTTCCATGTGGCCCCACTGTGTCACAATAGCCCCTTGCTTCCATAGGTTTTCTAGAATGTAACGTATAATTTTCTACAATGTAACAATGGACTCCTTGGTTCTGTGAGCTACCCTGCTTTTTGCAGAGGTGTCTTTGGTTCCAACAAGGCCCCGCTGTGTCTCAGTGCACCCTGGCTTCCATGCGCATCTGGAGTATCACAAAGGCTCCTTGGTTCCACGAGGTCTTGCTGTGTCACAATGGATCCTGTGCTCCATGAGGCCCTCCAAAGTCATCATGGAGCCTTGATTCCATGTGCTTCCATTGTGTCCCAGGGATCGCCTTGGTTCCATCAGTTTCCTTAGTGGCACAATGCTCTCCATGCTTCCATGAGGCCCTGCTTTGCCACAATGGTCCCCTTGTGTCCATGAGGCCCCGCTGTGTCCCAATGGACGGATGGTTCCATGAGGTTCCGTGCTGTCCCCATGGTCTTCTTGAATCCGCAGTGTAACAATGGACCATTGCTTCCAGGCGGCCTCTCTGTGTCACAAGGGGCTCCTTGATTCCATGATTCCCCACGGTGTCACCATGGAGCCTTGTTTCTAGGAGGTTCTGTACTGTCACAATTGTCTCCTGGATCCCATGAGCCCCTGCAGTGTCACAATGGCTCCTTGCTTCCATGAGGAACACAAAAGCTTTGCATCAACACTGAGCAACAGCTGCTGAACACACCTGGGAGCATCTGCTTGCATCAAAAGAGGGCTTCAAGCTGAGAAAGGCACCAGCAGCTTCCATCTGCAACAGAGAGACAGGCAAAGGACAGGGACAGAGAATTCAGTGGAAAGACTGCGGGAATTCTGCTCCCAGAGATCATTCCTGCTCACAGTGTCCCTTGTAGAAAGGGGACATCATTCCAGGCAGCCTGGACTGAGCATGTAGGGTTTGTTGTTTAGGAAAGCTGCTCAGGCTTTTCCATTCTTTCCTTACAAACAGGAAAACTTCTCTGGGCCTGTGTGCAGGCAGAGCCCTGAGGAGAGCACTTGGCACATGGTGCCGTGGGCTGGGACCGCCAGCTGCAGAGCTCAAGGGAAGAAGCCCCGTTGTGTCACAATGGTCTCCTTAGCTTCATGTGCATCACCTGTGTCACAATAGTCTCCTTGATTCCATGAGGCCCCACAGTGTCACAATGGCTCCTTGGCTTCATGTGCATCACCTGTGTCACCATGGTCTCCTTGATTCCATGAGGCCCCATTGTGTCACAATGGCTCCTTGGCTTCATGTGCATCACCTGTGTCACCATGGTCTCCTTGATTCCATGAGGCCCCACTGTGTCACAATGGCTCCTTGGCTTCATGTGCATCACCTGTGTCACCATGGTCTCCTTGATTCCATGAGGCCCCACTTTGTCACAATGGCTCCTTGCTTCCATGAGGTTCCGCAGTGTCACCATGCTCACCTTTGATCCACATTGTCATAATGGACAATTGCTTCCATGTGGCCCCACTGTGTCACAATAGCCCCTTGCTTCCATAGGTTTTCTAGAATGTAACGTATAATTTTCTACAATGTAACAATGGACTCCTTGGTTCTGTGAGCTACCCTGCTTTTTGCAGAGGTGTCTTTGGTTCCAACAAGGCCCCGCTGTGTCTCAGTGCACCCTGGCTTCCATGCGCATCTGGAGTATCACAAAGGCTCCTTGGTTCCACGAGGTCTTGCTGTGTCACAATGGATCCTGTGCTCCATGAGGCCCTCCAAAGTCATCATGGAGCCTTGATTCCATGTGCTTCCATTGTGTCCCAGGGATCGCCTTGGTTCCATCAGTTTCCTTAGTGGCACAATGCTCTCCATGCTTCCATGATTGCCCACAATGTCACAATGCTCTCCATGCTTCCATGAGGCCCTGCTTGGCCACAATGGTCCCCTTGTGTCCATGAGGCCCCGCTGTGTCCCAATGGACGGATGGTTCCATGAGGTTCCGTGCTGTCCCCATGGTCTTCTTGAATCCGCAGTGTAACAATGGACCATTGCTTCCAGGCGGCCTCTCTGTGTCACAAGGGGCTCCTTGATTCCATGATTCCCCACGGTGTCACCATGGAGCCTTGTTTCTAGGAGGTTCTGTACTGTCACAATTGTCTCCTGGATCCCATGAGCCCCTGCAGTGTCACAATGGCTCCTTGCTTCCATGAGGAACACAAAAGCTTTGCATCAACACTGAGCAACAGCTGCTGAACACACCTGGGAGCATCTGCTTGCATCAAAAGAGGGCTTCAAGCTGAGAAAGGCACCAGCAGCTTCCATCTGCAACAGAGAGCCAGGCAAAGGACAGGGACAGAGAATTCAGTGGAAAGACTGCGGGAATTCTGCTCCCAGAGATCATTCCTGCTCACAGTGTCCCTTGTAGAAAGGGGACATCATTCCAGGCAGCCTGGACTGAGCATGTAGGGTTTGTTGTTTAGGAAAGCTGCTCAGGCTTTTCCATTCTTTCCTTACAAACAGGAAAACTTCTCTGGGCCTGTGTGCAGGCAGAGCCCTGAGGAGAGCACTTGGCACATGGTGCCGTGGGCTGGGACCGCCAGCTGCAGAGCTCAAGGGAAGAAGCCCCGTTGTGTCACAATGGTCTCCTTAGCTTCATGTGCATCACCTGTGTCACAATAGTCTCCTTGATTCCATGAGGCCCCACTGTGTCACAATGGCTCCTTGGCTTCATGTGCATCACCTGTGTCACCATGGTCTCCTTGATTCCATGAGGCCCCACTGTGACACAAAGGCTCCTTGGCTTTATGTGCATCACCTGTGTCACCATGGTCTCCTTGATTCCATGAGGCCCCACTTTGTCACAATGGCTCCTTGCTTCCATGAGATTCCGCAGTGTCACCATGCTCACCTTTGATCCACATTGTCATAATGGACAATTGCTTCCATGTGGCCCCACTGTGTCACAATAGCCCCTTGCTTCCATAGGTTTTCTAGAATGTAACGTATAATTTTCTACAATGTAACAATGGACTCCTTGGTTCTGTGAGCTACCCTGCTTTTTGCAGAGGTGTCTTTGGTTCCAACAAGGCCCCGCTGTGTCTCAGTGCACCCTGGCTTCCATGCGCATCTGGAGTATCACAAAGGCTCCTTGGTTCCACGAGGTCTTGCTGTGTCACAATGGATCCTGTGCTCCATGAGGCCCTCCAAAGTCATCATGGAGCCTTGATTCCATGTGCTTCCATTGCGTCCCAGGGATCGCCTTGGTTCCATCAGTTTCCTTAGTGGCACAATGCTCTCCATGCTTCCATGAGGCCCTGCTTTGCCACAATGCTCCCCTTGTGTCCACGAGGCCCCGCTGTGTCCCAATGGACGGATGGTTCCATGAGGTTCCGTGCTGTCCCCATGGTCTTCTTGAATCCGCAGTGTAACAATGGACCATTGCTTCCAGGCGGCCTCTCTGTGTCACAAGGGGCTCCTTGATTCCATGATTCCCCACGGTGTCACCATGGAGCCTTGTTTCTAGGAGGTTCTGTACTGTCACAATTGTCTCCTGGATCCCATGAGCCCCTGCAGTGTCACAATGGCTCCTTGCTTCCATGAGGAACACAAAAGCTTTGCATCAACACTGAGCAACAGCTGCTGAACACACCTGGGAGCATCTGCTTGCATCAAAAGAGGGCTTCAAGCTGAGAAAGGCAGCAGCAGCTTCCATCTGCAAGAGAGAGACAGGCGAAGGACAGGGACAGAGAATTCAGTGGAAGGACTGCGAGAATTCTGCTCCCAGACATCATTCCTGCTCACAGTGTCCCTTGTAGAAAGGGGACATCATTCCAGGCAGCCTGGACTGAGTATGTGGGTTTGTTGTTGAGGAAACCTGCTCAGGCTTTTCCATTCTTTCCTTACAAACAGGAAAACTTCTCTGGGCCTGTGTGCAGGCAGAGCCCTGAGGAGAGCAGTAGGCACATGGTGCCGTGGGCTGGGACCGCCAGCTGCAGAGCTCAAGGGAAGAAGCCCCGTTGTGTCACAATGGCTCCTTAGCTTCATGTGCATCACCTGTGTCACAATAGTCTCCTTGATTCCATGAGGCCCCACTGTGTCACAATGGCTCCTTGGCTTCATGTGCATCACCTGTGTCACCATGGTCTCCTTGATTCCATGAGGCCCCACTGTGTCACAATGGCCCCTTGCTTCCATGAGGTTCCGCAGTGTCACCATGCTCACCTTTGATCCACATTGTCATAATGGACAATTGCTTCCATGTGGCCCCACTGTGTCACAATAGCCCCTTGGTTCCATAGGTTTTCTAGAATGTAATGTATAATTTTCTACAATGTAACAATGGACTCCTTGGTTCTGTGAGCTACCCTGCTTTTTGCAGAGGTGTCTTTGGTTCCAACAAGGCCCCTCTGTGTCTCAGTGCACCCTGGCTTCCATGCGCATCTGGAGTATCACAAAGGCTCCTTGGTTCCACGAGGTCTTGCTGTGTCACAATGGATCCTGTGCTCCATGAGGCCCTCCAAAGTCATCATGGAGCCTTGATTCCATGTGCTTCCATTGCGTCCCAGGGATCGCCTTGGTTCCATCAGTTTCCTTAGTGGCACAATGCTCTCCATGCTTCCATGATTGCCCACAATGTCACAATGCTCTCCATGCTTCCATGAGGCCCTGCTTTGCCACAATGCTCCCCTTGTGTCCATGAGGCCCCGCTGTGTCCCAATGGACGGATGGTTCCATGAGGTTCCGTGCTGTCCCCATGGTCTTCTTGAATCCGCAGTGTAACAATGGACCATTGCTTCCAGGCGGCCTCTCTGTGTCACAAGGGGCTCCTTGATTCCATGATTCCCCACGGTGTCACCATGGAGCCTTGTTTCTAGGAGGTTCTGTACTGTCACAATTGTCTCCTTGATGCCATGAGCCCCTGCAGTGTCACAATGGCTCCTTGCTTCCATGAGGAACACAAAAGCTTTGCATCAACACTGAGCAACAGCTGCTGAACACACCTGGGAGCATCTGCTTGCATCAAAAGAGGGCTTCAAGCTGAGAAAGGCAGCAGCAGCTTCCATCTGCAACAGAGAGCCAGGCAAAGGACAGGGACAGAGAATTCAGTGGAAGGACTGCGAGAATTCTGCTCCCAGACATCATTCCTGCTCACAGTGTCCCTTGTAGAAAGGGGACATCATTCCAGGCAGCCTGGACTGAGTATGTGGGTTTGTTGTTGAGGAAACCTGCTCAGGCTTTTCCATTCTTTCCTTACAAACAGGAAAACTTCTCTGGGCCTGTGTGCAGGCAGAGCCCTGAGGAGAGCAGTAGGCACATGGTGCCGTGGGCTGGGACCGCCAGCTGCAGAGCTCAAGGGAAGAAGCCCCGTTGTGTCACAATGGCTCCTTAGCTTCATGTGCATCACCTGTGTCACAATAGTCTCCTTGATTCCATGAGGCCCCACTGTGTCACAATGGCTCCTTGGCTTCATGTGCATCACCTGTGTCACCATGGTCTCCTTGATTCCATGAGGCCCCACTGTGTCACAATGGCCCCTTGCTTCCATGAGGTTCCGCAGTGTCACCATGCTCACCTTTGATCCACATTGTCATAATGGACAATTGCTTCCATGTGGCCCCACTGTGTCACAATAGCCCCTTGGTTCCATAGGTTTTCTAGAATGTAATGTATAATTTTCTACAATGTAACAATGGACTCCTTGGTTCTGTGGGCTACCCTGCTTTTTGCAGAGGTGTCTTTGGTTCCAACAAGGCCCCTCTGTGTCTCAGTGCACCCTGGCTTCCATGCGCATCTGGAGTATCACAAAGGCTCCTTGGTTCCACGAGGTCTTGCTGTGTCACAATGGATCCTGTGCTCCATGAGGCCCTCCAAAGTCATCATGGAGCCTTGATTCCATGTGCTTCCATTGCGTCCCAGGGATCGCCTTGGTTCCATCAGTTTCCTTAGTGGCACAATGCTCTCCATGCTTCCATGATTGCCCACAATGTCACAATGCTCTCCATGCTTCCATGAGGCCCTGCTTTGCCACAATGGTCCCCTTGTGTCCATGAGGCCCCGCTGTGTCCCAATGGACGGATGGTTCCATGAGGTTCCGTGCTGTCCCCATGGTCTTCTTGAATCCACAGTGTAACAATGGACCATTGCTTCCAGGCGGCCTCTCTGTGTCACAAGGGGCTCCTTGATTCCATGATTCCCCACGGTGTCACCATGGAGCCTTGTTTCTAGGAGGTTCTGTACTGTCACAATTGTCTCCTTGATGCCATGAGCCCCTGCAGTGTCACAATGGCTCCTTGCTTCCATGAGGAACACAAAAGCTTTGCATCAACACTGAGCAACAGCTGCTGAACACACCTGGGAGCATCTGCTTGCATCAAAAGAGGGCTTCAAGCTGAGAAAGGCACCAGCAGCTTCCATCTGCAACAGAGAGCCAGGCAAAGGACAGGGACAGAGAATTCAGTGGAAAGACTGCGGGAATTCTGCTCCCAGAGATCATTCCTGCTCACAGTGTCCCTTGTAGAAAGGGGACATCATTGCAGGCAGCCTGGACTGAGCATGTAGGGTTTGTTGTTTAGGAAACCTGCTCAGGCTTTTCCATTCTTTCCTTACAAACAGGAAAACTTCTCTGGGCCTGTGTGCAGGCAGAGCCCTGAGGAGAGCACTTGGCACATGGTGCCGTGGGCTGGGACCGCCAGCTGCAGAGCTCAAGGGAAGAAGCCCCGTTGTGTCACAATGGCTCCTTAGCTTCATGTGCATCACCTGTGTCACCATGGTCTCCTTGATTCCATGAGGCCTCACAGTGTCACAATGGCTCCTTGGCTTCATGTGCATCACCTGTGTCACCATGGTCTCCTTGATTCCATGAGGCCCCACTGGGTCACAATGGCTCCTTGGCTTCATGTGCATCACCTGTGTCACCATGGTCTCCTTGATTCCATGAGGCCCCACTTTGTCACAATGGCTCCTTGCTTCCATGAGATTCCGCAGTGTCACCATGCTCACCTTTGATCCACATTGTCATAATGGACAATTGCTTCCATGTGGCCCCACTGTGTCACAATAGCCCCTTGCTTCCATAGGTTTTCTAGAATGTAACATATAATTTTCTACAATGTAACAATGGACTCCTTGGTTCTGTGAGCTACCCTGCTTTTTGCAGAGGTGTCTTTGGTTCCAACAAGGCCGCGCTGTGTCTCAGTGCACCCTGGCTTCCATGCGCATCTGGAGTATCACAAAGGCTCCTTGGTTCCACGAGGTCTTGCTGTGTCACAATGGATCCTGTGCTCCATGAGGCCCTCCAAAGTCATCATGGAGCCTTGATTCCATGTGCTTCCATTGCGTCCCAGGGATCGCCTTGGTTCCATCAGTTTCCTTAGTGGCACAATGCTCTCCATGCTTCCATGATTGCCCACAATGTCACAATGCTCTCCATGCTTCCATGAGGCCCTGCTTTGCCACAATGGTCCCCTTGTGTCCATGAGGCCCCGCTGTGTCCCAATGGACGGATGGTTCCATGAGGTTCCGTGCTGTCCCCATGGTCTTCTTGAATCTGCAGTGTAACAATGGACCATTGCTTCCAGGCGGCCTCTCTGTGTCACAAGGGGCTCCTTGATTCCATGATTCCCCACGGTGTCACCATGGAGCCTTTTTTCTAGGAGGTTCTGTACTGTCACAATTGTCTCCTTGATCCCATGAGCCCCTGCAGTGTCACAATGGCTCCTTGCTTCCATGAGGAACACAAAAGCTTTGTATCAACACTGAGCAACAGCTGCTGAACACACCTGCGAGCATCTGCTTGCATCAAAAGAGGGCTTCAAGCTGAGAAAGGCAGCAGCAGTTTCCATCTGCAAGAGAGAGACAGGCGAAGGACAGGGACAGAGATATCAGTGGAAGGACTGCGAGAATTCTGCTCCCAGAGATCATTCCTGCTCACAGTGTCCCTTGTAGAAAGGGGACATCATTCCAGGCAGCCTGGACTGAGTATGTGGGTTTGTTGTTTAGCAAACCTGCTCAGGCTTTTCCATTCTTTCCTTACAAACAGGAAAACTTCTCTGGGCCTGTGTGAAGGCAGAACCCTGAGGAGAGCACTTGGCACATGGTGCCGTGGGCTGGGACCGCCAGCTGCAGAGCTCAAGGGAAGAAGCCCCGTTGTGTCACAATGGCTCCTTAGCTTCATGTGCATCACCTGTGTCACAATAGTCTCCTTGATTCCATGAGGCCCCACTGTGTCACAATGGCTCCTTGGCTTCATGTGCATCACCTGTGTCACCATGGTCTCCTTGATTCCATGAGGCCCCACTGTGTCACAATGGCTCCTTGGCTTCATGTGCATCACCTGTGTCACCATGGTCTCCTTGATTCCATGAGGCCCCACTTTGTCACAATGGCTCCTTGCTTCCATGAGGTTCTGCAGTGTCACCATGCTCACCTTTGATCCACATTGTCATAATGGACAATTGCTTCCATGTGGCCCCACTGTGTCACAATAGCCCCTTGCTTCCATAGGTTTTCTAGAATGTAACGTATAATTTTCTACAATGTAACAATGGACTCCTTGGTTCTGTGAGCTACCCTGCTTTTTGCAGAGGTGTCTTTGGTTCCAACAAGGCCGCGCTCTGTCTCAGTGCACCCTGGCTTCCATGCGCATCTGGAGTATCACAAAGGCTCCTTGGTTCCACGAGGTCTTGCTGTGTCACAATGGATCCTGTGCTCCATGAGGCCCTCCAAAGTCATCAGGGAGCCTTGATTCCATGTGCTTCCATTGCGTCCCAGGGATCGCCTTGGTTCCATCAGTTTCCTTAGTGGCACAATGCTCTCCATGCTTCCATGAGGCCCTGCTTTGCCACAATGGTCCCCTTGTGTCCATGAGGCCCCGCTGTGTCCCAGTGGACGGATGGTTCCATGAGGTTCCGTGCTGTCCCCATGGTCTTCTTGAATCCGCAGTGTAACAATGGACCATTGCTTCCAGGCGGCCTCTCTGTGTCACAAGGGGCTCCTTGATTCCATAATTCCCCACGGTGTCACCATGGAGCCTTGTTTCTAGGAGGTTCTGTACTGTCACAATTGTCTCCTTGATCCCATGAGCCCCTGCAGTGTCACAATGGCTCCTTGCTTCCATGAGGAACACAAAAGCTTTGCATCAACACTGAGCAACAGCTGCTGAACACACCTGGGAGCATCTGCTTGCATCAAAAGAGGGCTTCAAGCTGAGAAAGGCAGCAGCAGCTTCCATCTGCAAGAGAGAGACAGGCGAAGGACAGGGACAGAGATATCAGTGGAAGGACTGCGAGAATTCTGCTCCCAGAGATCATTCCTGCTCACAGTGTCCCTTGTAGAAAGGGGACATCATTGCAGGCAGCCTGGACTGAGTATGCGGGTTTGTTGTTTAGGAAAGCTGCTCAGGCTTTTCCATTCTTTCCTTACAAACAGGAAAACTTCTCTGGGCCTGTGTGCAGGCAGAGCCCTGAGGAGAGCAGTAGGCACATGGTGCCGTGGGCTGGGACCGCCAGCTGCAGAGCTCGAGGGAAGAAGCCCCGCTGTGTCACAATGGTCTCCTTAGCTTCATGTGGATCACCTGTGTCACAATAGTCTCCTTGATTCCATGAGGCCCCACAGTGTCACAATGGCTCCTTGGCTTCATGTGCATCACCTGTGTCACCATGGTCTCCTTGATTCCATGAGGCCCCACTTTGTCACAATGGCTCCTTGCTTCCATGAGGTTCCGCAGTTTCACCATGCTCACCTTTGATCCACATTGTCATAATGGACAATTGCTTCCATGTGGCCCCACTGTGTCACAATAGCCCCTTGCTTCCATAGGTTTTCTAGAATGTAATGTATAATTTTCTACAATGTAACAATGGACTCCTTGGTTCTGTGAGCTACCCTGCTTTTTGCAGAGGTGTCTTTGGTTCCAACAAGGCCCCGCTGTGTCTCAGTGCACCCTGGCTTCCATGCGCATCTGGAGTATCACAAAGGCTCCTTGGTTCCACGAGGTCTTGCTGTGTCACAATGGATCCTGTGCTCCATGAGGCCCTCCAAAGTCATCATGGAGCCTTGATTCCATGTGCTTCCATTGCGTCCCAGGGATCGCCTTGGTTCCATCAGTTTCCTTAGTGGCACAATGCTCTCCATGCTTCCATGATTGCCCACAATGTCACAATGCTCTCCATGCTTCCATGAGGCCCTGCTTTGCCACAATGGTCCCCTTGTGTCCATGAGGCCCCGCTGTGTCCCAATGGACGGATGGTTCCATGAGGTTCCGTGCTGTCCCCATGGTCTTCTTGAATCCGCAGTGTAACAATGGACCATTGCTTCCAGGCGGCCTCTCTGTGTCACAAGGGGCTCCTTGATTCCATGATTCCCCACGGTGTCACCATGGAGCCTTGTTTCTAGGAGGTTCTGTACTGTCACAATTGTCTCCTTGATGCCATGAGCCCCTGCAGTGTCACAATGGCTCCTTGCTTCCATGAGGAACACAAAAGCTTTGCATCAACACTGAGCAACAGCTGCTGAACACACCTGCGAGCATCTGCTTGCATCAAAAGAGGGCTTCAAGCTGAGAAAGGCACCAGCAGCTTCCATCTGCAACAGAGAGCCAGGCAAAGGACAGGGACAGAGAATTCAGTGGAAAGACTGCGGGAATTCTGCTCCCAGAGATCATTCCTGCTCACAGTGTCCCTTGTAGAAAGGGGACATCATTCCAGGCAGCCTGGACTGAGCATGTAGGGTTTGTTGTTTAGGAAACCTGCTCAGGCTTTTCCATTCTTTCCTTACAAACAGGAAAACTTCTCTGGGCCTGTGTGCAGGCAGAGCCCTAAGGAGAGCAGTTGGCACATGGTGCCATGGGCTGGGACCGCCAGCTGCAGAGCTCAAGGGAAGAAGCCCCGTTGTGTCACAATGGCTCCTTAGCTTCATGTGCATCACCTGTGTCACAATAGTCTCCTTGATTCCATGAGGCCCCACTGTGTCACAATGGCTCCTTGGCTTCATGTGCATCACCTGTGTCACCATGGTCTCCTTGATTCCATGAGGCCCCACTGTGTCACAATGGCTCCTTGGCTTCATGTGCATCACCTGTGTCACCATGGTCTCCTTGATTCCATGAGGCCCCACTGTGACACAAAGGCTCCTTGGCTTCATGTGCATCACCTGTGTCACCATGGTCTCCTTGATTCCATGAGGCCCCACTTTGTCACAATGGCTCCTTGCTTCCATGAGATTCCGCAGTGTCACCATGCTCACCTTTGATCCACATTGTCATAATGGACAATTGCTTCCATGTGGCCCCACTGTGTCACAATAGCCCCTTGCTTCCATAGGTTTTCTAGAATGTAACGTATAATTTTCTACAATGTAACAATGGACTCCTTGGTTCTGTGAGCTACCCTGCTTTTTGCAGAGGTGTCTTTGGTTCCAACAAGGCCCCTCTGTGTCTCAGTGCACCCTGGCTTCCATGCGCATATGGAGTATCACAAAGGCTCCTTGGTTCCACGAGGTCTTGCTGTGTCACAATGGATCCTGTGCTCCATGAGGCCCTCCAAAGTCATCATGGAGCCTTGATTCCATGTGCTTCCATTGCGTCCCAGGGATCGCCTTGGTTCCATCAGTTTCCTTAGTGGCACAATGCTCTCCATGCTTCCATGAGGCCCTGCTTTGCCACAATGGTCCCCTTGTGTCCATGAGGCCCCGCTGTGTCCCAGTGGACGGATGGTTCCATGAGGTTCCGTGCTGTCCCCATGGTCTTCTTGAATCCGCAGTGTAACAATGGACCATTGCTTCCAGGCGGCCTCTCTGTGTCACAAGGGGCTCCTTGATTCCATGATTCCCCACGGTGTCACCATGGAGCCTTGTTTCTAGGAGGTTCTGTACTGTCACAATTGTCTCCTTGATGCCATGAGCCCCTGCAGTGTCACAATGGCTCCTTGCTTCCATGAGGAACACAAAAGCTTTGCATCAACACTGAGCAACAGCTGCTGAACACACCTGGGAGCATCTGCTTGCATCAAAAGAGGGCTTCAAGCTGAGAAAGGCAGCAGCAGCTTCCATCTGCAAGAGAGAGATAGGCGAAGGACAGGGACAGAGATATCAGTGGAAGGACTGCGAGAATTCTGCTCCCAGAGATCATTCCTGCTCACAGTGTCCCTTGTAGAAAGGGGACATCACTCCAGGCAGCCTGGACTGAGTATGTGGGTTTGTTGTTTAGCAAACCTGCTCAGGCTTTTCCATTCTTTCCTTACAAACAGGAAAACTTCTCTGGGCCTGTGTGCAGGCAGAGCCCTGAGGAGAGCTGTAGGCACATGGTGCCGTGGGCTGGGACCGCCAGCTGCAGAGCTCAAGGGAAGAAGCCCCGTTGTGTCACAATGGCTCCTTAGCTTCATGTGCATCACCTGTGTCACAATGGTCTCCTTGATTCCATGAGGCCCCACTGGGTCACAATGGCTCCTTGGCTTCATGTGCATCACCTGTGTCACCATGGTCTCCTTGATTCCATGAGGCCCCATTTTGTCACAATGGCTCCTTGCTTCCATGAGGTTCCGCAGTGTCACCATGCTCACCTTTGATCCACATTGTCATAATGGACAATTGCTTCCATGTGGCCCCACTGTGTCACAATAGCCCCTTGCTTCCATAGGTTTTCTAGAATGTAACGTATAATTTTCTACAATGTAACAATGGACTCCTTGGTTCTGTGAGCTACCCTGCTTTTTGCAGAGGTGTCTTTGGTTCCAACAAGGCCCCGCTGTGTCTCAGTGCACCCTGGCTTCCATGCGCATCTGGAGTATCACAAAGGCTCCTTGGTTCCACGAGGTCTTGCTGTGTCACAATGGATCCTGTGCTCCATGAGGCCCTCCAAAGTCATCATGGAGCCTTGATTCCATGTGCTTCCATTGTGTCCCAGGGATCGCCTTGGTTCCATCAGTTTCCTTAGTGGCACAATGCTCTCCATGCTTCCATGAGGCCCTGCTTTGCCACAATGGTCCCCTTGTGTCCATGAGGCCCCGCTGTGTCCCAATGGACGGATGGTTCCATGAGGTTCCGTGCTGTCCCCATGGTCTTCTTGAATCCGCAGTGTAACAATGGACCATTGCTTCCAGGCGGCCTCTCTGTGTCACAAGGGGCTCCTTGATTCCATGATTCCCCACGGTGTCACCATGGAGCCTTGTTTCTAGGAGGTTCTGTACTGTCACAATTGTCTCCTGGATCCCATGAGCCCCTGCAGTGTCACAATGGCTCCTTGCTTCCATGAGGAACACAAAAGCTTTGCATCAACACTGAGCAACAGCTGCTGAACACACCTGGGAGCATCTGCTTGCATCAAAAGAGGGCTTCAAGCTGAGAAAGGCACCAGCAGCTTCCATCTGCAACAGAGAGACAGGCAAAGGACAGGGACAGAGAATTCAGTGGAAAGACTGCGGGAATTCTGCTCCCAGAGATCATTCCTGCTCACAGTGTCCCTTGTAGAAAGGGGACATCATTCCAGGCAGCCTGGACTGAGCATGTAGGGTTTGTTGTTTAGGAAAGCTGCTCAGGCTTTTCCATTCTTTCCTTACAAACAGGAAAACTTCTCTGGGCCTGTGTGCAGGCAGAGCCCTGAGGAGAGCACTTGGCACATGGTGCCGTGGGCTGGGACCGCCAGCTGCAGAGCTCAAGGGAAGAAGCCCCGTTGTGTCACAATGGTCTCCTTAGCTTCATGTGCATCACCTGTGTCACAATAGTCTCCTTGATTCCATGAGGCCCCACAGTGTCACAATGGCTCCTTGGCTTCATGTGCATCACCTGTGTCACCATGGTCTCCTTGATTCCATGAGGCCCCATTGTGTCACAATGGCTCCTTGGCTTCATGTGCATCACCTGTGTCACCATGGTCTCCTTGATTCCATGAGGCCCCACTGTGTCACAATGGCTCCTTGCTTCCATGAGGTTCCGCAGTGTCACCATGCTCACCTTTGATCCACATTGTCATAATGGACAATTGCTTCCATGTGGCCCCACTGTGTCACAATAGCCCCTTGCTTCCATAGGTTTTCTAGAATGTAACGTATAATTTTCTACAATGTAACAATGGACTCCTTGGTTCTGTGAGCTACCCTGCTTTTTGCAGAGGTGTCTTTGGTTCCAACAAGGCCCCGCTGTGTCTCAGTGCACCCTGGCTTCCATGCGCATCTGGAGTATCACAAAGGCTCCTTGGTTCCACGAGGTCTTGCTGTGTCACAATGGATCCTGTGCTCCATGAGGCCCTCCAAAGTCATCATGGAGCCTTGATTCCATGTGCTTCCATTGTGTCCCAGGGATCGCCTTGGTTCCATCAGTTTCCTTAGTGGCACAATGCTCTCCATGCTTCCATGATTGCCCACAATGTCACAATGCTCTCCATGCTTCCATGAGGCCCTGCTTTGCCACAATGGTCCCCTTGTGTCCATGAGGCCCCGCTGTGTCCCAATGGACGGATGGTTCCATGAGGTTCCGTGCTGTCCCCATGGTCTTCTTGAATCCGCAGTGTAACAATGGACCATTGCTTCCAGGCGGCCTCTCTGTGTCACAAGGGGCTCCTTGATTCCATGATTCCCCACGGTGTCACCATGGAGCCTTGTTTCTAGGAGGTTCTGTACTGTCACAATTGTCTCCTGGATCCCATGAGCCCCTGCAGTGTCACAATGGCTCCTTGCTTCCATGAGGAACACAAAAGCTTTGCATCAACACTGAGCAACAGCTGCTGAACACACCTGCGAGCATCTGCTTGCATCAAAAGAGGGCTTCAAGCTGAGAAAGGCACCAGCAGCTTCCATCTGCAACAGAGAGACAGGCAAAGGACAGGGACAGAGATATCAGTGGAAGGACTGCGAGAATTCTGCTCCCAGAGATCATTCCTGCTCACAGTGTCCCTTGTAGAAAGGGGACATCATTGCAGGCAGCCTGGACTGAGCATGTAGGGTTTGTTGTTTAGGAAAGCTGCTCAGGCTTTTCCATTCTTTCCTTACAAACAGGAAAACTTCTCTGGGCCTGTGTGCAGGCAGAGCCCTGAGGAGAGCACTTGGCACATGGTGCCGTGGGCTGGGACCGCCAGCTGCAGAGCTCAAGGGAAGAAGCCCCGTTGTGTCACAATGGCTCCTTAGCTTCATGTGCATCACCTGTGTCACAATAGTCTCCTTGATTCCATGAGGCCCCACTGTGTCAGAATGGCTCCTTGGCTTCATGTGCATCACCTGTGTCACCATGGTCTCCTTGATTCCATGAGGCCCCACTGGGTCACAATGGCTCCTTGGCTTCATGTGCATCACCTGTGTCACCGTGGTCTCCTTGATTCCATGAGGCCCCACTGGGTCACAATGGCTCCTTGGCTTCATGTGCATCACCTGTGTCACCATGGTCTCCTTGATTCCATGAGGCCCCACTTTGTCACAATGGCTCCTTGCTTCCATGAGATTCCGCAGTGTCACCATGCTCACCTTTGATCCACATTGTCATAATGGACAATTGCTTCCATGTGGCCCCACTGTGTCACAATAGCCCCTTGCTTCCATAGGTTTTCTAGAATGTAACGTATAATTTTCTACAATGTAACAATGGACTCCTTGGTTCTGTGAGCTACCCTGCTTTTTGCAGAGGTGTCTTTGGTTCCAACAAGGCCGCGCTCTGTCTCAGTGCACCCTGGCTTCCATGCGCATCTGGAGTATCACAAAGGCTCCTTGGTTCCACGAGGTCTTGCTGTGTCACAATGGATCCTGTGCTCCATGAGGCCCTCCAAAGTCATCATGGAGCCTTGATTCCATGTGCTTCCATTGTGTCCCAGGGATCGCCTTGGTTCCATCAGTTTCCTTAGTGGCACAATGCTCTCCATGCTTCCATGAGGCCCTGCTTTGCCACAATGGTCCCCTTGTGTCCATGAGGCCCCGCTGTGTCCCAGTGGACGGATGGTTCCATGAGGTTCCGTGCTGTCCCCATGGTCTTCTTGAATCCGCAGTGTAACAATGGACCATTGCTTCCAGGCGGCCTCTCTGTGTCACAAGGGGCTCCTTGATTCCATGATTCCCCACGGTGTCACCATGGAGCCTTGTTTCTAGGAGGTTCTGTACTGTCACAATTGTCTCCTTGATGCCATGAGCCCCTGCAGTGTCACAATGGCTCCTTGCTTCCATGAGGAACACAAAAGCTTTGCATCAACACTGAGCAACAGCTGCTGAACACACCTGCGAGCATCTGCTTGCATCAAAAGAGGGCTTCAAGCTGAGAAAGGCACCAGCAGCTTCCATCTGCAACAGAGAGACAGGCAAAGGACAGGGACAGAGATATCAGTGGAAGGACTGCGAGAATTCTGCTCCCAGAGATCATTCCTGCTCACAGTGTCCCTTGTAGAAAGGGGACATCACTCCAGGCAGCCTGGACTGAGTATGTGGGTTTGTTGTTTAGCAAACCTGCTCAGGCTTTTCCATTCTTTCCTTACAAACAGGAAAACTTCTCTGGGCCTGTGTGCAGGCAGAGCCCTGAGGAGAGCTGTAGGCACATGGTGCCGTGGGCTGGGACCGCCAGCTGCAGAGCTCAAGGGAAGAAGCCCCGTTGTGTCACAATGGCTCCTTAGCTTCATGTGCATCACCTGTGTCACCATGGTCTCCTTGATTCCATGAGGCCCCACTGGGTCACAATGGCTCCTTGGCTTCATGTGCATCACCTGTGTCACCATGGTCTCCTTGATTCCATGAGGCCCCACTTTGTCACAATGGCTCCTTGCTTCCATGAGGTTCCGCAGTGTCACCATGCTCACCTTTGATCCACATTGTCATAATGGACAATTGCTTCCATGTGGCCCCACTGTGTCACAATAGCCCCTTGCTTCCATAGGTTTTCTAGAATGTAACGTATAATTTTCTACAATGTAACAATGGACTCCTTGGTTCTGTGAGCTACCCTGCTTTTTGCAGAGGTGTCTTTGGTTCCAACAAGGCCCCGCTGTGTCTCAGTGCACCCTGGCTTCCATGCGCATCTGGAGTATCACAAAGGCTCCTTGGTTCCACGAGGTCTTGCTGTGTCACAATGGATCCTGTGCTCCATGAGGCCCTCCAAAGTCATCATGGAGCCTTGATTCCATGTGCTTCCATTGTGTCCCAGGGATCGCCTTGGTTCCATCAGTTTCCTTAGTGGCACAATGCTCTCCATGCTTCCATGATTGCCCACAATGTCACAATGCTCTCCATGCTTCCATGAGGCCCTGCTTGGCCACAATGGTCCCCTTGTGTCCATGAGGCCCCGCTGTGTCCCAATGGACGGATGGTTCCATGAGGTTCCGTGCTGTCCCCATGGTCTTCTTGAATCCGCAGTGTAACAATGGACCATTGCTTCCAGGCGGCCTCTCTGTGTCACAAGGGGCTCCTTGATTCCATGATTCCCCACGGTGTCACCATGGAGCCTTGTTTCTAGGAGGTTCTGTACTGTCACAATTGTCTCCTGGATCCCATGAGCCCCTGCAGTGTCACAATGGCTCCTTGCTTCCATGAGGAACACAAAAGCTTTGCATCAACACTGAGCAACAGCTGCTGAACACACCTGGGAGCATCTGCTTGCATCAAAAGAGGGCTTCAAGCTGAGAAAGGCACCAGCAGCTTCCATCTGCAACAGAGAGCCAGGCAAAGGACAGGGACAGAGAATTCAGTGGAAAGACTGCGGGAATTCTGCTCCCAGAGATCATTCCTGCTCACAGTGTCCCTTGTAGAAAGGGGACATCATTCCAGGCAGCCTGGACTGAGCATGTAGGGTTTGTTGTTTAGGAAAGCTGCTCAGGCTTTTCCATTCTTTCCTTACAAACAGGAAAACTTCTCTGGGCCTGTGTGCAGGCAGAGCCCTGAGGAGAGCACTTGGCACATGGTGCCGTGGGCTGGGACCGCCAGCTGCAGAGCTCAAGGGAAGAAGCCCCGTTGTGTCACAATGGTCTCCTTAGCTTCATGTGGATCACCTGTGTCACAATAGTCTCCTTGATTCCATGAGGCCCCACTGTGTCACAATGGCTCCTTGGCTTCATGTGCATCACCTGTGTCACCATGGTCTCCTTGATTCCATGAGGCCCCACTGTGACACAAAGGCTCCTTGGCTTTATGTGCATCACCTGTGTCACCATGGTCTCCTTGATTCCATGAGGCCCCACTTTGTCACAATGGCTCCTTGCTTCCATGAGATTCCGCAGTGTCACCATGCTCACCTTTGATCCACATTGTCATAATGGACAATTGCTTCCATGTGGCCCCACTGTGTCACAATTGCCCCTTGCTTCCATAGGTTTTCTAGAATGTAACGTATAATTTTCTACAATGTAACAATGGACTCCTTGGTTCTGTGAGCTACCCTGCTTTTTGCAGAGGTGTCTTTGGTTCCAACAAGGCCCCGCTGTGTCTCAGTGCACCCTGGCTTCCATGCGCATCTGGAGTATCACAAAGGCTCCTTGGTTCCACGAGGTCTTGCTGTGTCACAATGGATCCTGTGCTCCATGAGGCCCTCCAAAGTCATCATGGAGCCTTGATTCCATGTGCTTCCATTGCGTCCCAGGGATCGCCTTGGTTCCATCAGTTTCCTTAGTGGCACAATGCTCTCCATGCTTCCATGAGGCCCTGCTTTGCCACAATGCTCCCCTTGTGTCCACGAGGCCCCGCTGTGTCCCAATGGACGGATGGTTCCATGAGGTTCCGTGCTGTCCCCATGGTCTTCTTGAATCCGCAGTGTAACAATGGACCATTGCTTCCAGGCGGCCTCTCTGTGTCACAAGGGGCTCCTTGATTCCATGATTCCCCACGGTGTCACCATGGAGCCTTGTTTCTAGGAGGTTCTGTAGTGTCACAATTGTCTCCTGGATCCCATGAGCCCCTGCAGTGTCACAATGGCTCCTTGCTTCCATGAGGAACACAAAAGCTTTGCATCAACACTGAGCAACAGCTGCTGAACACACCTGGGAGCATCTGCTTGCATCAAAAGAGGGCTTCAAGCTGAGAAAGGCAGCAGCAGCTTCCATCTGCAAGAGAGAGACAGGCGAAGGACAGGGACAGAGAATTCAGTGGAAGGACTGCGAGAATTCTGCTCCCAGACATCATTCCTGCTCACAGTGTCCCTTGTAGAAAGGGGACATCATTCCAGGCAGCCTGGACTGAGTATGTGGGTTTGTTGTTGAGGAAACCTGCTCAGGCTTTTCCATTCTTTCCTTACAAACAGGAAAACTTCTCTGGGCCTGTGTGCAGGCAGAGCCCTGAGGAGAGCAGTAGGCACATGGTGCCGTGGGCTGGGACCGCCAGCTGCAGAGCTCAAGGGAAGAAGCCCCGTTGTGTCACAATGGCTCCTTAGCTTCATGTGCATCACCTGTGTCACAATAGTCTCCTTGATTCCATGAGGCCCCACTGTGTCACAATGGCTCCTTGGCTTCATGTGCATCACCTGTGTCACCATGGTCTCCTTGATTCCATGAGGCCCCACTGTGTCACAATGGCCCCTTGCTTCCATGAGGTTCCGCAGTGTCACCATGCTCACCTTTGATCCACATTGTCATAATGGACAATTGCTTCCATGTGGCCCCACTGTGTCACAATAGCCCCTTGGTTCCATAGGTTTTCTAGAATGTAATGTATAATTTTCTACAATGTAACAATGGACTCCTTGGTTCTGTGAGCTACCCTGCTTTTTGCAGAGGTGTCTTTGGTTCCAACAAGGCCCCTCTGTGTCTCAGTGCACCCTGGCTTCCATGCGCATCTGGAGTATCACAAAGGCTCCTTGGTTCCACGAGGTCTTGCTGTGTCACAATGGATCCTGTGCTCCATGAGGCCCTCCAAAGTCATCATGGAGCCTTGATTCCATGTGCTTCCATTGCGTCCCAGGGATCGCCTTGGTTCCATCAGTTTCCTTAGTGGCACAATGCTCTCCATGCTTCCATGATTGCCCACAATGTCACAATGCTCTCCATGCTTCCATGAGGCCCTGCTTTGCCACAATGGTCCCCTTGTGTCCATGAGGCCCCGCTGTGTCCCAATGGACGGATGGTTCCATGAGGTTCCGTGCTGTCCCCATGGTCTTCTTGAATCCGCAGTGTAACAATGGACCATTGCTTCCAGGCGGCCTCTCTGTGTCACAAGGGGCTCCTTGATTCCATGATTCCCCACGGTGTCACCATGGAGCCTTGTTTCTAGGAGGTTCTGTACTGTCACAATTGTCTCCTTGATGCCATGAGCCCCTGCAGTGTCACAATGGCTCCTTGCTTCCATGAGGAACACAAAAGCTTTGCATCAACACTGAGCAACAGCTGCTGAACACACCTGGGAGCATCGGCTTGCATCAAAAGAGGGCTTCAAGCTGAGAAAGGCAGCAGCAGCTTCCATCTGCAAGAGAGAGACAGGCGAAGGACAGGGACAGAGAATTCAGTGGAAGGACTGCGAGAATTCTGCTCCCAGACATCATTCCTGCTCACAGTGTCCCTTGTAGAAAGGGGACATCATTCCAGGCAGCCTGGACTGAGTATGTGGGTTTGTTGTTGAGGAAACCTGCTCAGGCTTTTCCATTCTTTCCTTACAAACAGGAAAACTTCTCTGGGCCTGTGTGCAGGCAGAGCCCTGAGGAGAGCACTTGGCACATGGTGCCGTGGGCTGGGACCGCCAGCTGCAGAGCTCAAGGGAAGAAGCCCCGTTGTGTCACAATGGCTCCTTAGCTTCATGTGCATCACCTGTGTCACAATAGTCTCCTTGATTCCATGAGGCCCCACTGTGTCACAATGGCTCCTTGGCTTCATGTGCATCACCTGTGTCACCATGGTCTCCTTGATTCCATGAGGCCCCACTGTGTCACAATGCCTCCTTGCTTCCATGAGGTTCCGCAGTGTCACCATGCTCACCTTTGATCCACATTGTCATAATGGACAATTGCTTCCATGTGGCCCCACTGTGTCACAATAGCCCCTTGGTTCCATAGGTTTTCTAGAATGTAATGTATAATTTTCTACAATGTAACAATGGACTCCTTGGTTCTGTGAGCTACCCTGCTTTTTGCAGAGGTGTCTTTGGTTCCAACAAGGCCCCTCTGTGTCTCAGTGCACCCTGGCTTCCATGCGCATCTGGAGTATCACAAAGGCTCCTTGGTTCCACGAGGTCTTGCTGTGTCACAATGGATCCTGTGCTCCATGAGGCCCTCCAAAGTCATCATGGAGCCTTGATTCCATGTGCTTCCATTGCGTCCCAGGGATCGCCTTGGTTCCATCAGTTTCCTTAGTGGCACAATGCTCTCCATGCTTCCATGATTGCCCACAATGTCACAATGCTCTCCATGCTTCCATGAGGCCCTGCTTTGCCACAATGGTCCCCTTGTGTCCATGAGGCCCCGCTGTGTCCCAATGGACGGATGGTTCCATGAGGTTCCGTGCTGTCCCCATGGTCTTCTTGAATCCACAGTGTAACAATGGACCATTGCTTCCAGGCGGCCTCTCTGTGTCACAAGGGGCTCCTTGATTCCATGATTCCCCACGGTGTCACCATGGAGCCTTGTTTCTAGGAGGTTCTGTACTGTCACAATTGTCTCCTTGATGCCATGAGCCCCTGCAGTGTCACAATGGCTCCTTGCTTCCATGAGGAACACAAAAGCTTTGCATCAACACTGAGCAACAGCTGCTGAACACACCTGGGAGCATCTGCTTGCATCAAAAGAGGGCTTCAAGCTGAGAAAGGCACCAGCAGCTTCCATCTGCAACAGAGAGCCAGGCAAAGGACAGGGACAGAGAATTCAGTGGAAAGACTGCGGGAATTCTGCTCCCAGAGATCATTCCTGCTCACAGTGTCCCTTGTAGAAAGGGGACATCATTGCAGGCAGCCTGGACTGAGCATGTAGGGTTTGTTGTTTAGGAAACCTGCTCAGGCTTTTCCATTCTTTCCTTACAAACAGGAAAACTTCTCTGGGCCTGTGTGCAGGCAGAGCCCTGAGGAGAGCACTTGGCACATGGTGCCGTGGGCTGGGACCGCCAGCTGCAGAGCTCAAGGGAAGAAGCCCCGTTGTGTCACAATGGCTCCTTAGCTTCATGTGCATCACCTGTGTCACAATAGTCTCCTTGATTCCATGAGGCCCCACTGGGTCACAATGGCTCCTTGGCTTCATGTGCATCACCTGTGTCACCATGGTCTCCTTGATTCCATGAGGCCCCACTGTGTCACAATGGCTCCTTGGCTTCATGTGCATCACCTGTGTCACCATGGTCTCCTTGATTCCATGTGGCCCCACTTTGTCACAATGGCTCCTTGCTTCCATGAGATTCCGCAGTGTCACCATGCTCACCTTTGATCCACATTGTCATAATGGACAATTGCTTCCATGTGGCCCCACTGTGTCACAATAGCCCCTTGCTTCCATAGGTTTTCTAGAATGTAACATATAATTTTCTACAATGTAACAATGGACTCCTTGGTTCTGTGAGCTACCCTGCTTTTTGCAGAGGTGTCTTTGGTTCCAACAAGGCCGCGCTGTGTCTCAGTGCACCCTGGCTTCCATGCGCATCTGGAGTATCACAAAGGCTCCTTGGTTCCACGAGGTCTTGCTGTGTCACAATGGATCCTGTGCTCCATGAGGCCCTCCAAAGTCATCATGGAGCCTTGATTCCATGTGCTTCCATTGCGTCCCAGGGATCGCCTTGGTTCCATCAGTTTCCTTAGTGGCACAATGCTCTCCATGCTTCCATGATTGCCCACAATGTCACAATGCTCTCCATGCTTCCATGAGGCCCTGCTTTGCCACAATGGTCCCCTTGTGTCCATGAGGCCCCGCTGTGTCCCAATGGACGGATGGTTCCATGAGGTTCCGTGCTGTCCCCATGGTCTTCTTGAATCCGCAGTGTAACAATGGACCATTGCTTCCAGGCGGCCTCTCTGTGTCACAAGGGGCTCCTTGATTCCATGATTCCCCACGGTGTCACCATGGAGCCTTTTTTCTAGGAGGTTCTGTACTGTCACAATTGTCTCCTTGATCCCATGAGCCCCTGCAGTGTCACAATGGCTCCTTGCTTCCATGAGGAACACAAAAGCTTTGTATCAACACTGAGCAACAGCTGCTGAACACACCTGCGAGCATCTGCTTGCATCAAAAGAGGGCTTCAAGCTGAGAAAGGCAGCAGCAGCTTCCATCTGCAAGAGAGAGACAGGCGAAGGACAGGGACAGAGATATCAGTGGAAGGACTGCGAGAATTCTGCTCCCAGAGATCATTCCTGCTCACAGTGTCCCTTGTAGAAAGGGGACATCATTCCAGGCAGCCTGGACTGAGTATGTGGGTTTGTTGTTTAGCAAACCTGCTCAGGCTTTTCCATTCTTTCCTTACAAACAGGAAAACTTCTCTGGGCCTGTGTGAAGGCAGAACCCTGAGGAGAGCACTTGGCACATGGTGCCGTGGGCTGGGACCGCCAGCTGCAGAGCTCAAGGGAAGAAGCCCCGTTGTGTCACAATGGCTCCTTAGCTTCATGTGCATCAGCTGTGTCACAATAGTCTCCTTGATTCCATGAGGCCCCACTGTGTCACAATGGCTCCTTGGCTTCATGTGCATCACCTGTGTCACCATGGTCTCCTTGATTCCATGAGGCCCCACTGTGTCACAATGGCTCCTTGGCTTCATGTGCATCACCTGTGTCACCATGGTCTCCTTGATTCCATGAGGCCCCACTTTGTCACAATGGCTCCTTGCTTCCATGAGGTTCTGCAGTGTCACCATGCTCACCTTTGATCCACATTGTCATAATGGACAATTGCTTCCATGTGGCCCCACTGTGTCACAATAGCCCCTTGCTTCCATAGGTTTTCTAGAATGTAACGTATAATTTTCTACAATGTAACAATGGACTCCTTGGTTCTGTGAGCTACCCTGCTTTTTGCAGAGGTGTCTTTGGTTCCAACAAGGCCGCGCTCTGTCTCAGTGCACCCTGGCTTCCATGCGCATCTGGAGTATCACAAAGGCTCCTTGGTTCCACGAGGTCTTGCTGTGTCACAATGGATCCTGTGCTCCATGAGGCCCTCCAAAGTCATCATGGAGCCTTGATTCCATGTGCTTCCATTGCGTCCCAGGGATCGCCTTGGTTCCATCAGTTTCCTTAGTGGCACAATGCTCTCCATGCTTCCATGATTGCCCACAATGTCACAATGCTCTCCATGCTTCCATGAGGCCCTGCTTTGCCACAATGGTCCCCTTGTGTCCATGAGGCCCCGCTGTGTCCCAATGGACGGATGGTTCCATGAGGTTCCGTGCTGTCCCCATGGTCTTCTTGAATCCACAGTGTAACAATGGACCATTGCTTCCAGGCGGCCTCTCTGTGTCACAAGGGGCTCCTTGATTCCATGATTCCCCACGGTGTCACCATGGAGCCTTGTTTCTAGGAGGTTCTGTACTGTCACAATTGTCTCCTTGATCCCATGAGCCCCTGCAGTGTCACAATGGCTCCTTGCTTCCATGAGGAACACAAAAGCTTTGCATCAACACTGAGCAACAGCTGCTGAACACACCTGGGAGCATCTGCTTGCATCAAAAGAGGGCTTCAAGCTGAGAAAGGCACCAGCAGCTTCCATCTGCAACAGAGAGCCAGGCAAAGGACAGGGACAGAGAATTCAGTGGAAAGACTGCGGGAATTCTGCTCCCAGAGATCATTCCTGCTCACAGTGTCCCTTGTAGAAAGGGGACATCATTGCAGGCAGCCTGGACTGAGCATGTAGGGTTTGTTGTTGAGGAAACCTGCTCAGGCTTTTCCATTCTTTCCTTACAAACAGGAAAACTTCTCTGGGCCTGTGTGCAGGCAGAGCCCTGAGGAGAGCACTTGGCACATGGTGCCGTGGGCTGGGACCGCCAGCTGCAGAGCTCAAGGGAAGAAGCCCCGTTGTGTCACAATGGCTCCTTAGCTTCATGTGCATCACCTGTGTCACAATAGTCTCCTTGATTCCATGAGGCCCCACTGGGTCACAATGGCTCCTTGGCTTCATGTGCATCACCTGTGTCACCATGGTCTCCTTGATTCCATGAGGCCCCACTGTGTCACAATGGCTCCTTGGCTTCATGTGCATCACCTGTGTCACCATGGTCTCCTTGATTCCATGAGGCCCCACTGTGACACAAAGGCTCCTTGGCTTTATGTGCATCACCTGTGTCACCATGGTCTCCTTGATTCCATGAGGCCCCACTTTGTCACAATGGCTCCTTGCTTCCATGAGATTCCGCAGTGTCACCATGCTCACCTTTGATCCACATTGTCATAATGGACAATTGCTTCCATGTGGCCCCACTGTGTCACAATAGCCCCTTGCTTCCATAGGTTTTCTAGAATGTAACGTATAATTTTCTACAATGTAACAATGGACTCCTTGGTTCTGTGAGCTACCCTGCTTTTTGCAGAGGTGTCTTTGGTTCCAACAAGGCCCCGCTGTGTCTCAGTGCACCCTGGCTTCCATGCGCATCTGGAGTATCACAAAGGCTCCTTGGTTCCACGAGGTCTTGCTGTGTCACAATGGATCCTGTGCTCCATGAGGCCCTCCAAAGTCATCATGGAGCCTTGATTCCATGTGCTTCCATTGCGTCCCAGGGATCGCCTTGGTTCCATCAGTTTCCTTAGTGGCACAATGCTCTCCATGCTTCCATGAGGCCCTGCTTTGCCACAATGCTCCCCTTGTGTCCACGAGGCCCCGCTGTGTCCCAATGGACGGATGGTTCCATGAGGTTCCGTGCTGTCCCCATGGTCTTCTTGAATCCGCAGTGTAACAATGGACCATTGCTTCCAGGCGGCCTCTCTGTGTCACAAGGGGCTCCTTGATTCCATGATTCCCCACGGTGTCACCATGGAGCCTTGTTTCTAGGAGGTTCTGTACTGTCACAATTGTCTCCTGGATCCCATGAGCCCCTGCAGTGTCACAATGGCTCCTTGCTTCCATGAGGAACACAAAAGCTTTGCATCAACACTGAGCAACAGCTGCTGAACACACCTGGGAGCATCTGCTTGCATCAAAAGAGGGCTTCAAGCTGAGAAAGGCAGCAGCAGCTTCCATCTGCAAGAGAGAGACAGGCGAAGGACAGGGACAGAGAATTCAGTGGAAGGACTGCGAGAATTCTGCTCCCAGACATCATTCCTGCTCACAGTGTCCCTTGTAGAAAGGGGACATCATTCCAGGCAGCCTGGACTGAGTATGTGGGTTTGTTGTTGAGGAAACCTGCTCAGGCTTTTCCATTCTTTCCTTACAAACAGGAAAACTTCTCTGGGCCTGTGTGCAGGCAGAGCCCTGAGGAGAGCAGTAGGCACATGGTGCCGTGGGCTGGGACCGCCAGCTGCAGAGCTCAAGGGAAGAAGCCCCGTTGTGTCACAATGGCTCCTTAGCTTCATGTGCATCACCTGTGTCACAATAGTCTCCTTGATTCCATGAGGCCCCACTGTGTCACAATGGCTCCTTGGCTTCATGTGCATCACCTGTGTCACCATGGTCTCCTTGATTCCATGAGGCCCCACTGTGTCACAATGGCCCCTTGCTTCCATGAGGTTCCGCAGTGTCACCATGCTCACCTTTGATCCACATTGTCATAATGGACAATTGCTTCCATGTGGCCCCACTGTGTCACAATAGCCCCTTGGTTCCATAGGTTTTCTAGAATGTAATGTATAATTTTCTACAATGTAACAATGGACTCCTTGGTTCTGTGAGCTACCCTGCTTTTTGCAGAGGTGTCTTTGGTTCCAACAAGGCCCCTCTGTGTCTCAGTGCACCCTGGCTTCCATGCGCATCTGGAGTATCACAAAGGCTCCTTGGTTCCACGAGGTCTTGCTGTGTCACAATGGATCCTGTGCTCCATGAGGCCCTCCAAAGTCATCATGGAGCCTTGATTCCATGTGCTTCCATTGCGTCCCAGGGATCGCCTTGGTTCCATCAGTTTCCTTAGTGGCACAATGCTCTCCATGCTTCCATGATTGCCCACAATGTCACAATGCTCTCCATGCTTCCATGAGGCCCTGCTTTGCCACAATGCTCCCCTTGTGTCCATGAGGCCCCGCTGTGTCCCAATGGACGGATGGTTCCATGAGGTTCCGTGCTGTCCCCATGGTCTTCTTGAATCCGCAGTGTAACAATGGACCATTGCTTCCAGGCGGCCTCTCTGTGTCACAAGGGGCTCCTTGATTCCATGATTCCCCACGGTGTCACCATGGAGCCTTGTTTCTAGGAGGTTCTGTACTGTCACAATTGTCTCCTTGATGCCATGAGCCCCTGCAGTGTCACAATGGCTCCTTGCTTCCATGAGGAACACAAAAGCTTTGCATCAACACTGAGCAACAGCTGCTGAACACACCTGGGAGCATCTGCTTGCATCAAAAGAGGGCTTCAAGCTGAGAAAGGCAGCAGCAGCTTCCATCTGCAACAGAGAGCCAGGCAAAGGACAGGGACAGAGAATTCAGTGGAAGGACTGCGAGAATTCTGCTCCCAGACATCATTCCTGCTCACAGTGTCCCTTGTAGAAAGGGGACATCATTCCAGGCAGCCTGGACTGAGTATGTGGGTTTGTTGTTGAGGAAACCTGCTCAGGCTTTTCCATTCTTTCCTTACAAACAGGAAAACTTCTCTGGGCCTGTGTGCAGGCAGAGCCCTGAGGAGAGCAGTAGGCACATGGTGCCGTGGGCTGGGACCGCCAGCTGCAGAGCTCAAGGGAAGAAGCCCCGTTGTGTCACAATGGCTCCTTAGCTTCATGTGCATCACCTGTGTCACAATAGTCTCCTTGATTCCATGAGGCCCCACTGTGTCACAATGGCTCCTTGGCTTCATGTGCATCACCTGTGTCACCATGGTCTCCTTGATTCCATGAGGCCCCACTGTGTCACAATGGCCCCTTGCTTCCATGAGGTTCCGCAGTGTCACCATGCTCACCTTTGATCCACATTGTCATAATGGACAATTGCTTCCATGTGGCCCCACTGTGTCACAATAGCCCCTTGGTTCCATAGGTTTTCTAGAATGTAATGTATAATTTTCTACAATGTAACAATGGACTCCTTGGTTCTGTGGGCTACCCTGCTTTTTGCAGAGGTGTCTTTGGTTCCAACAAGGCCCCTCTGTGTCTCAGTGCACCCTGGCTTCCATGCGCATCTGGAGTATCACAAAGGCTCCTTGGTTCCACGAGGTCTTGCTGTGTCACAATGGATCCTGTGCTCCATGAGGCCCTCCAAAGTCATCATGGAGCCTTGATTCCATGTGCTTCCATTGCGTCCCAGGGATCGCCTTGGTTCCATCAGTTTCCTTAGTGGCACAATGCTCTCCATGCTTCCATGATTGCCCACAATGTCACAATGCTCTCCATGCTTCCATGAGGCCCTGCTTTGCCACAATGGTCCCCTTGTGTCCATGAGGCCCCGCTGTGTCCCAATGGACGGATGGTTCCATGAGGTTCCGTGCTGTCCCCATGGTCTTCTTGAATCCACAGTGTAACAATGGACCATTGCTTCCAGGCGGCCTCTCTGTGTCACAAGGGGCTCCTTGATTCCATGATTCCCCACGGTGTCACCATGGAGCCTTGTTTCTAGGAGGTTCTGTACTGTCACAATTGTCTCCTTGATGCCATGAGCCCCTGCAGTGTCACAATGGCTCCTTGCTTCCATGAGGAACACAAAAGCTTTGCATCAACACTGAGCAACAGCTGCTGAACACACCTGGGAGCATCTGCTTGCATCAAAAGAGGGCTTCAAGCTGAGAAAGGCACCAGCAGCTTCCATCTGCAACAGAGAGCCAGGCAAAGGACAGGGACAGAGAATTCAGTGGAAAGACTGCGGGAATTCTGCTCCCAGAGATCATTCCTGCTCACAGTGTCCCTTGTAGAAAGGGGACATCATTGCAGGCAGCCTGGACTGAGCATGTAGGGTTTGTTGTTTAGGAAACCTGCTCAGGCTTTTCCATTCTTTCCTTACAAACAGGAAAACTTCTCTGGGCCTGTGTGCAGGCAGAGCCCTGAGGAGAGCACTTGGCACATGGTGCCGTGGGCTGGGACCGCCAGCTGCAGAGCTCAAGGGAAGAAGCCCCGTTGTGTCACAATGGCTCCTTAGCTTCATGTGCATCACCTGTGTCACCATGGTCTCCTTGATTCCATGAGGCCTCACAGTGTCACAATGGCTCCTTGGCTTCATGTGCATCACCTGTGTCACCATGGTCTCCTTGATTCCATGAGGCCCCACTGGGTCACAATGGCTCCTTGGCTTCATGTGCATCACCTGTGTCACCATGGTCTCCTTGATTCCATGAGGCCCCACTTTGTCACAATGGCTCCTTGCTTCCATGAGGTTCCGCAGTGTCACCATGCTCACCTTTGATCCACATTGTCATAATGGACAATTGCTTCCATGTGGCCCCACTGTGTCACAATAGCCCCTTGCTTCCATAGGTTTTCTAGAATGTAACATATAATTTTCTACAATGTAACAATGGACTCCTTGGTTCTGTGAGCTACCCTGCTTTTTGCAGAGGTGTCTTTGGTTCCAACAAGGCCGCGCTGTGTCTCAGTGCACCCTGGCTTCCATGCGCATCTGGAGTATCACAAAGGCTCCTTGGTTCCACGAGGTCTTGCTGTGTCACAATGGATCCTGTGCTCCATGAGGCCCTCCAAAGTCATCATGGAGCCTTGATTCCATGTGCTTCCATTGCGTCCCAGGGATCGCCTTGGTTCCATCAGTTTCCTTAGTGGCACAATGCTCTCCATGCTTCCATGATTGCCCACAATGTCACAATGCTCTCCATGCTTCCATGAGGCCCTGCTTTGCCACAATGGTCCCCTTGTGTCCATGAGGCCCCGCTGTGTCCCAATGGACGGATGGTTCCATGAGGTTCCGTGCTGTCCCCATGGTCTTCTTGAATCTGCAGTGTAACAATGGACCATTGCTTCCAGGCGGCCTCTCTGTGTCACAAGGGGCTCCTTGATTCCATGATTCCCCACGGTGTCACCATGGAGCCTTTTTTCTAGGAGGTTCTGTACTGTCACAATTGTCTCCTTGATCCCATGAGCCCCTGCAGTGTCACAATGGCTCCTTGCTTCCATGAGGAACACAAAAGCTTTGTATCAACACTGAGCAACAGCTGCTGAACACACCTGCGAGCATCTGCTTGCATCAAAAGAGGGCTTCAAGCTGAGAAAGGCAGCAGCAGTTTCCATCTGCAAGAGAGAGACAGGCGAAGGACAGGGACAGAGATATCAGTGGAAGGACTGCGAGAATTCTGCTCCCAGAGATCATTCCTGCTCACAGTGTCCCTTGTAGAAAGGGGACATCATTCCAGGCAGCCTGGACTGAGTATGTGGGTTTGTTGTTTAGCAAACCTGCTCAGGCTTTTCCATTCTTTCCTTACAAACAGGAAAACTTCTCTGGGCCTGTGTGAAGGCAGAACCCTGAGGAGAGCACTTGGCACATGGTGCCGTGGGCTGGGACCGCCAGCTGCAGAGCTCAAGGGAAGAAGCCCCGTTGTGTCACAATGGCTCCTTAGCTTCATGTGCATCACCTGTGTCACAATAGTCTCCTTGATTCCATGAGGCCCCACTGTGTCACAATGGCTCCTTGGCTTCATGTGCATCACCTGTGTCACCATGGTCTCCTTGATTCCATGAGGCCCCACTGTGTCACAATGGCTCCTTGGCTTCATGTGCATCACCTGTGTCACCATGGTCTCCTTGATTCCATGAGGCCCCACTTTGTCACAATGGCTCCTTGCTTCCATGAGGTTCTGCAGTGTCACCATGCTCACCTTTGATCCACATTGTCATAATGGACAATTGCTTCCATGTGGCCCCACTGTGTCACAATAGCCCCTTGCTTCCATAGGTTTTCTAGAATGTAACGTATAATTTTCTACAATGTAACAATGGACTCCTTGGTTCTGTGAGCTACCCTGCTTTTTGCAGAGGTGTCTTTGGTTCCAACAAGGCCGCGCTCTGTCTCAGTGCACCCTGGCTTCCATGCGCATCTGGAGTATCACAAAGGCTCCTTGGTTCCACGAGGTCTTGCTGTGTCACAATGGATCCTGTGCTCCATGAGGCCCTCCAAAGTCATCAGGGAGCCTTGATTCCATGTGCTTCCATTGCGTCCCAGGGATCGCCTTGGTTCCATCAGTTTCCTTAGTGGCACAATGCTCTCCATGCTTCCATGAGGCCCTGCTTTGCCACAATGGTCCCCTTGTGTCCATGAGGCCCCGCTGTGTCCCAGTGGACGGATGGTTCCATGAGGTTCCGTGCTGTCCCCATGGTCTTCTTGAATCCGCAGTGTAACAATGGACCATTGCTTCCAGGCGGCCTCTCTGTGTCACAAGGGGCTCCTTGATTCCATAATTCCCCACGGTGTCACCATGGAGCCTTGTTTCTAGGAGGTTCTGTACTGTCACAATTGTCTCCTTGATCCCATGAGCCCCTGCAGTGTCACAATGGCTCCTTGCTTCCATGAGGAACACAAAAGCTTTGCATCAACACTGAGCAACAGCTGCTGAACACACCTGGGAGCATCTGCTTGCATCAAAAGAGGGCTTCAAGCTGAGAAAGGCACCAGCAGCTTCCATCTGCAAGAGAGAGACAGGCGAAGGACAGGGACAGAGATATCAGTGGAAGGACTGCGAGAATTCTGCTCCCAGAGATCATTCCTGCTCACAGTGTCCCTTGTAGAAAGGGGACATCATTGCAGGCAGCCTGGACTGAGTATGCGGGTTTGTTGTTTAGGAAAGCTGCTCAGGCTTTTCCATTCTTTCCTTACAAACAGGAAAACTTCTCTGGGCCTGTGTGCAGGCAGAGCCCTGAGGAGAGCAGTAGGCACATGGTGCCGTGGGCTGGGACCGCCAGCTGCAGAGCTCGAGGGAAGAAGCCCCGCTGTGTCACAATGGTCTCCTTAGCTTCATGTGGATCACCTGTGTCACAATAGTCTCCTTGATTCCATGAGGCCCCACAGTGTCACAATGGCTCCTTGGCTTCATGTGCATCACCTGTGTCACCATGGTCTCCTTGATTCCATGAGGCCCCACTTTGTCACAATGGCTCCTTGCTTCCATGAGGTTCCGCAGTTTCACCATGCTCACCTTTGATCCACATTGTCATAATGGACAATTGCTTCCATGTGGCCCCACTGTGTCACAATAGCCCCTTGCTTCCATAGGTTTTCTAGAATGTAATGTATAATTTTCTACAATGTAACAATGGACTCCTTGGTTCTGTGAGCTACCCTGCTTTTTGCAGAGGTGTCTTTGGTTCCAACAAGGCCCCGCTGTGTCTCAGTGCACCCTGGCTTCCATGCGCATCTGGAGTATCACAAAGGCTCCTTGGTTCCACGAGGTCTTGCTGTGTCACAATGGATCCTGTGCTCCATGAGGCCCTCCAAAGTCATCATGGAGCCTTGATTCCATGTGCTTCCATTGCGTCCCAGGGATCGCCTTGGTTCCATCAGTTTCCTTAGTGGCACAATGCTCTCCATGCTTCCATGATTGCCCACAATGTCACAATGCTCTCCATGCTTCCATGAGGCCCTGCTTTGCCACAATGGTCCCCTTGTGTCCATGAGGCCCCGCTGTGTCCCAATGGACGGATGGTTCCATGAGGTTCCGTGCTGTCCCCATGGTCTTCTTGAATCCGCAGTGTAACAATGGACCATTGCTTCCAGGCGGCCTCTCTGTGTCACAAGGGGCTCCTTGATTCCATGATTCCCCACGGTGTCACCATGGAGCCTTGTTTCTAGGAGGTTCTGTACTGTCACAATTGTCTCCTTGATGCCATGAGCCCCTGCAGTGTCACAATGGCTCCTTGCTTCCATGAGGAACACAAAAGCTTTGCATCAACACTGAGCAACAGCTGCTGAACACACCTGCGAGCATCTGCTTGCATCAAAAGAGGGCTTCAAGCTGAGAAAGGCACCAGCAGCTTCCATCTGCAACAGAGAGCCAGGCAAAGGACAGGGACAGAGAATTCAGTGGAAAGACTGCGGGAATTCTGCTCCCAGAGATCATTCCTGCTCACAGTGTCCCTTGTAGAAAGGGGACATCATTCCAGGCAGCCTGGACTGAGCATGTAGGGTTTGTTGTTTAGGAAACCTGCTCAGGCTTTTCCATTCTTTCCTTACAAACAGGAAAACTTCTCTGGGCCTGTGTGCAGGCAGAGCCCTAAGGAGAGCAGTTGGCACATGGTGCCATGGGCTAGGACCGCCAGCTGCAGAGCTCAAGGGAAGAAGCCCCGTTGTGTCACAATGGCTCCTTAGCTTCATGTGCATCACCTGTGTCACAATAGTCTCCTTGATTCCATGAGGCCCCACTGTGTCACAATGGCTCCTTGGCTTCATGTGCATCACCTGTGTCACCATGGTCTCCTTGATTCCATGAGGCCCCACTGTGTCACAATGGCTCCTTGGCTTCATGTGCATCACCTGTGTCACCATGGTCTCCTTGATTCCATGAGGCCCCACTGTGACACAAAGGCTCCTTGGCTTCATGTGCATCACCTGTGTCACCATGGTCTCCTTGATTCCATGAGGCCCCACTTTGTCACAATGGCTCCTTGCTTCCATGAGATTCCGCAGTGTCACCATGCTCACCTTTGATCCACATTGTCATAATGGACAATTGCTTCCATGTGGCCCCACTGTGTCACAATAGCCCCTTGCTTCCATAGGTTTTCTAGAATGTAACGTATAATTTTCTACAATGTAACAATGGACTCCTTGGTTCTGTGAGCTACCCTGCTTTTTGCAGAGGTGTCTTTGGTTCCAACAAGGCCCCTCTGTGTCTCAGTGCACCCTGGCTTCCATGCGCATATGGAGTATCACAAAGGCTCCTTGGTTCCACGAGGTCTTGCTGTGTCACAATGGATCCTGTGCTCCATGAGGCCCTCCAAAGTCATCATGGAGCCTTGATTCCATGTGCTTCCATTGCGTCCCAGGGATCGCCTTGGTTCCATCAGTTTCCTTAGTGGCACAATGCTCTCCATGCTTCCATGAGGCCCTGCTTTGCCACAATGGTCCCCTTGTGTCCATGAGGCCCCGCTGTGTCCCAGTGGACGGATGGTTCCATGAGGTTCCGTGCTGTCCCCATGGTCTTCTTGAATCCGCAGTGTAACAATGGACCATTGCTTCCAGGCGGCCTCTCTGTGTCACAAGGGGCTCCTTGATTCCATGATTCCCCACGGTGTCACCATGGAGCCTTGTTTCTAGGAGGTTCTGTACTGTCACAATTGTCTCCTTGATGCCATGAGCCCCTGCAGTGTCACAATGGCTCCTTGCTTCCATGAGGAACACAAAAGCTTTGCATCAACACTGAGCAACAGCTGCTGAACACACCTGGGAGCATCTGCTTGCATCAAAAGAGGGCTTCAAGCTGAGAAAGGCAGCAGCAGCTTCCATCTGCAAGAGAGAGATAGGCGAAGGACAGGGACAGAGATATCAGTGGAAGGACTGCGAGAATTCTGCTCCCAGAGATCATTCCTGCTCACAGTGTCCCTTGTAGAAAGGGGACATCACTCCAGGCAGCCTGGACTGAGTATGTGGGTTTGTTGTTTAGCAAACCTGCTCAGGCTTTTCCATTCTTTCCTTACAAACAGGAAAACTTCTCTGGGCCTGTGTGCAGGCAGAGCCCTGAGGAGAGCTGTAGGCACATGGTGCCGTGGGCTGGGACCGCCAGCTGCAGAGCTCAAGGGAAGAAGCCCCGTTGTGTCACAATGGCTCCTTAGCTTCATGTGCATCACCTGTGTCACAATGGTCTCCTTGATTCCATGAGGCCCCACTGGGTCACAATGGCTCCTTGGCTTCATGTGCATCACCTGTGTCACCATGGTCTCCTTGATTCCATGAGGCCCCATTTTGTCACAATGGCTCCTTGCTTCCATGAGGTTCCGCAGTGTCACCATGCTCACCTTTGATCCACATTGTCATAATGGACAATTGCTTCCATGTGGCCCCACTGTGTCACAATAGCCCCTTGCTTCCATAGGTTTTCTAGAATGTAACGTATAATTTTCTACAATGTAACAATGGACTCCTTGGTTCTGTGAGCTACCCTGCTTTTTGCAGAGGTGTCTTTGGTTCCAACAAGGCCCCGCTGTGTCTCAGTGCACCCTGGCTTCCATGCGCATCTGGAGTATCACAAAGGCTCCTTGGTTCCACGAGGTCTTGCTGTGTCACAATGGATCCTGTGCTCCATGAGGCCCTCCAAAGTCATCATGGAGCCTTGATTCCATGTGCTTCCATTGTGTCCCAGGGATCGCCTTGGTTCCATCAGTTTCCTTAGTGGCACAATGCTCTCCATGCTTCCATGAGGCCCTGCTTTGCCACAATGGTCCCCTTGTGTCCATGAGGCCCCGCTGTGTCCCAATGGACGGATGGTTCCATGAGGTTCCGTGCTGTCCCCATGGTCTTCTTGAATCCGCAGTGTAACAATGGACCATTGCTTCCAGGCGGCCTCTCTGTGTCACAAGGGGCTCCTTGATTCCATGATTCCCCACGGTGTCACCATGGAGCCTTGTTTCTAGGAGGTTCTGTACTGTCACAATTGTCTCCTGGATCCCATGAGCCCCTGCAGTGTCACAATGGCTCCTTGCTTCCATGAGGAACACAAAAGCTTTGCATCAACACTGAGCAACAGCTGCTGAACACACCTGGGAGCATCTGCTTGCATCAAAAGAGGGCTTCAAGCTGAGAAAGGCACCAGCAGCTTCCATCTGCAACAGAGAGACAGGCAAAGGACAGGGACAGAGAATTCAGTGGAAAGACTGCGGGAATTCTGCTCCCAGAGATCATTCCTGCTCACAGTGTCCCTTGTAGAAAGGGGACATCATTCCAGGCAGCCTGGACTGAGCATGTAGGGTTTGTTGTTTAGGAAAGCTGCTCAGGCTTTTCCATTCTTTCCTTACAAACAGGAAAACTTCTCTGGGCCTGTGTGCAGGCAGAGCCCTGAGGAGAGCACTTGGCACATGGTGCCGTGGGCTGGGACCGCCAGCTGCAGAGCTCAAGGGAAGAAGCCCCGTTGTGTCACAATGGTCTCCTTAGCTTCATGTGCATCACCTGTGTCACAATAGTCTCCTTGATTCCATGAGGCCCCACAGTGTCACAATGGCTCCTTGGCTTCATGTGCATCACCTGTGTCACCATGGTCTCCTTGATTCCATGAGGCCCCATTGTGTCACAATGGCTCCTTGGCTTCATGTGCATCACCTGTGTCACCATGGTCTCCTTGATTCCATGAGGCCCCACTGTGTCACAATGGCTCCTTGCTTCCATGAGGTTCCGCAGTGTCACCATGCTCACCTTTGATCCACATTGTCATAATGGACAATTGCTTCCATGTGGCCCCACTGTGTCACAATAGCCCCTTGCTTCCATAGGTTTTCTAGAATGTAACGTATAATTTTCTACAATGTAACAATGGACTCCTTGGTTCTGTGAGCTACCCTGCTTTTTGCAGAGGTGTCTTTGGTTCCAACAAGGCCCCGCTGTGTCTCAGTGCACCCTGGCTTCCATGCGCATCTGGAGTATCACAAAGGCTCCTTGGTTCCACGAGGTCTTGCTGTGTCACAATGGATCCTGTGCTCCATGAGGCCCTCCAAAGTCATCATGGAGCCTTGATTCCATGTGCTTCCATTGTGTCCCAGGGATCGCCTTGGTTCCATCAGTTTCCTTAGTGGCACAATGCTCTCCATGCTTCCATGATTGCCCACAATGTCACAATGCTCTCCATGCTTCCATGAGGCCCTGCTTTGCCACAATGGTCCCCTTGTGTCCATGAGGCCCCGCTGTGTCCCAATGGACGGATGGTTCCATGAGGTTCCGTGCTGTCCCCATGGTCTTCTTGAATCCGCAGTGTAACAATGGACCATTGCTTCCAGGCGGCCTCTCTGTGTCACAAGGGGCTCCTTGATTCCATGATTCCCCACGGTGTCACCATGGAGCCTTGTTTCTAGGAGGTTCTGTACTGTCACAATTGTCTCCTGGATCCCATGAGCCCCTGCAGTGTCACAATGGCTCCTTGCTTCCATGAGGAACACAAAAGCTTTGCATCAACACTGAGCAACAGCTGCTGAACACACCTGCGAGCATCTGCTTGCATCAAAAGAGGGCTTCAAGCTGAGAAAGGCACCAGCAGCTTCCATCTGCAACAGAGAGACAGGCAAAGGACAGGGACAGAGATATCAGTGGAAGGACTGCGAGAATTCTGCTCCCAGAGATCATTCCTGCTCACAGTGTCCCTTGTAGAAAGGGGACATCATTGCAGGCAGCCTGGACTGAGCATGTAGGGTTTGTTGTTTAGGAAAGCTGCTCAGGCTTTTCCATTCTTTCCTTACAAACAGGAAAACTTCTCTGGGCCTGTGTGCAGGCAGAGCCCTGAGGAGAGCACTTGGCACATGGTGCCGTGGGCTGGGACCGCCAGCTGCAGAGCTCAAGGGAAGAAGCCCCGTTGTGTCACAATGGCTCCTTAGCTTCATGTGCATCACCTGTGTCACAATAGTCTCCTTGATTCCATGAGGCCCCACTGTGTCAGAATGGCTCCTTGGCTTCATGTGCATCACCTGTGTCACCATGGTCTCCTTGATTCCATGAGGCCCCACTGGGTCACAATGGCTCCTTGGCTTCATGTGCATCACCTGTGTCACCGTGGTCTCCTTGATTCCATGAGGCCCCACTGGGTCACAATGGCTCCTTGGCTTCATGTGCATCACCTGTGTCACCATGGTCTCCTTGATTCCATGAGGCCCCACTTTGTCACAATGGCTCCTTGCTTCCATGAGATTCCGCAGTGTCACCATGCTCACCTTTGATCCACATTGTCATAATGGACAATTGCTTCCATGTGGCCCCACTGTGTCACAATAGCCCCTTGCTTCCATAGGTTTTCTAGAATGTAACGTATAATTTTCTACAATGTAACAATGGACTCCTTGGTTCTGTGAGCTACCCTGCTTTTTGCAGAGGTGTCTTTGGTTCCAACAAGGCCGCGCTCTGTCTCAGTGCACCCTGGCTTCCATGCGCATCTGGAGTATCACAAAGGCTCCTTGGTTCCACGAGGTCTTGCTGTGTCACAATGGATCCTGTGCTCCATGAGGCCCTCCAAAGTCATCATGGAGCCTTGATTCCATGTGCTTCCATTGTGTCCCAGGGATCGCCTTGGTTCCATCAGTTTCCTTAGTGGCACAATGCTCTCCATGCTTCCATGAGGCCCTGCTTTGCCACAATGGTCCCCTTGTGTCCATGAGGCCCCGCTGTGTCCCAGTGGACGGATGGTTCCATGAGGTTCCGTGCTGTCCCCATGGTCTTCTTGAATCCGCAGTGTAACAATGGACCATTGCTTCCAGGCGGCCTCTCTGTGTCACAAGGGGCTCCTTGATTCCATGATTCCCCACGGTGTCACCATGGAGCCTTGTTTCTAGGAGGTTCTGTACTGTCACAATTGTCTCCTTGATGCCATGAGCCCCTGCAGTGTCACAATGGCTCCTTGCTTCCATGAGGAACACAAAAGCTTTGCATCAACACTGAGCAACAGCTGCTGAACACACCTGCGAGCATCTGCTTGCATCAAAAGAGGGCTTCAAGCTGAGAAAGGCACCAGCAGCTTCCATCTGCAACAGAGAGACAGGCAAAGGACAGGGACAGAGATATCAGTGGAAGGACTGCGAGAATTCTGCTCCCAGAGATCATTCCTGCTCACAGTGTCCCTTGTAGAAAGGGGACATCACTCCAGGCAGCCTGGACTGAGTATGTGGGTTTGTTGTTTAGCAAACCTGCTCAGGCTTTTCCATTCTTTCCTTACAAACAGGAAAACTTCTCTGGGCCTGTGTGCAGGCAGAGCCCTGAGGAGAGCTGTAGGCACATGGTGCCGTGGGCTGGGACCGCCAGCTGCAGAGCTCAAGGGAAGAAGCCCCGTTGTGTCACAATGGCTCCTTAGCTTCATGTGCATCACCTGTGTCACCATGGTCTCCTTGATTCCATGAGGCCCCACTGGGTCACAATGGCTCCTTGGCTTCATGTGCATCACCTGTGTCACCATGGTCTCCTTGATTCCATGAGGCCCCACTTTGTCACAATGGCTCCTTGCTTCCATGAGGTTCCGCAGTGTCACCATGCTCACCTTTGATCCACATTGTCATAATGGACAATTGCTTCCATGTGGCCCCACTGTGTCACAATAGCCCCTTGCTTCCATAGGTTTTCTAGAATGTAACGTATAATTTTCTACAATGTAACAATGGACTCCTTGGTTCTGTGAGCTACCCTGCTTTTTGCAGAGGTGTCTTTGGTTCCAACAAGGCCCCGCTGTGTCTCAGTGCACCCTGGCTTCCATGCGCATCTGGAGTATCACAAAGGCTCCTTGGTTCCACGAGGTCTTGCTGTGTCACAATGGATCCTGTGCTCCATGAGGCCCTCCAAAGTCATCATGGAGCCTTGATTCCATGTGCTTCCATTGTGTCCCAGGGATCGCCTTGGTTCCATCAGTTTCCTTAGTGGCACAATGCTCTCCATGCTTCCATGATTGCCCACAATGTCACAATGCTCTCCATGCTTCCATGAGGCCCTGCTTGGCCACAATGGTCCCCTTGTGTCCATGAGGCCCCGCTGTGTCCCAATGGACGGATGGTTCCATGAGGTTCCGTGCTGTCCCCATGGTCTTCTTGAATCCGCAGTGTAACAATGGACCATTGCTTCCAGGCGGCCTCTCTGTGTCACAAGGGGCTCCTTGATTCCATGATTCCCCACGGTGTCACCATGGAGCCTTGTTTCTAGGAGGTTCTGTACTGTCACAATTGTCTCCTGGATCCCATGAGCCCCTGCAGTGTCACAATGGCTCCTTGCTTCCATGAGGAACACAAAAGCTTTGCATCAACACTGAGCAACAGCTGCTGAACACACCTGGGAGCATCTGCTTGCATCAAAAGAGGGCTTCAAGCTGAGAAAGGCACCAGCAGCTTCCATCTGCAACAGAGAGCCAGGCAAAGGACAGGGACAGAGAATTCAGTGGAAAGACTGCGGGAATTCTGCTCCCAGAGATCATTCCTGCTCACAGTGTCCCTTGTAGAAAGGGGACATCATTCCAGGCAGCCTGGACTGAGCATGTAGGGTTTGTTGTTTAGGAAAGCTGCTCAGGCTTTTCCATTCTTTCCTTACAAACAGGAAAACTTCTCTGGGCCTGTGTGCAGGCAGAGCCCTGAGGAGAGCACTTGGCACATGGTGCCGTGGGCTGGGACCGCCAGCTGCAGAGCTCAAGGGAAGAAGCCCCGTTGTGTCACAATGGTCTCCTTAGCTTCATGTGGATCACCTGTGTCACAATAGTCTCCTTGATTCCATGAGGCCCCACTGTGTCACAATGGCTCCTTGGCTTCATGTGCATCACCTGTGTCACCATGGTCTCCTTGATTCCATGAGGCCCCACTGTGACACAAAGGCTCCTTGGCTTTATGTGCATCACCTGTGTCACCATGGTCTCCTTGATTCCATGAGGCCCCACTTTGTCACAATGGCTCCTTGCTTCCATGAGATTCCGCAGTGTCACCATGCTCACCTTTGATCCACATTGTCATAATGGACAATTGCTTCCATGTGGCCCCACTGTGTCACAATAGCCCCTTGCTTCCATAGGTTTTCTAGAATGTAACGTATAATTTTCTACAATGTAACAATGGACTCCTTGGTTCTGTGAGCTACCCTGCTTTTTGCAGAGGTGTCTTTGGTTCCAACAAGGCCCCGCTGTGTCTCAGTGCACCCTGGCTTCCATGCGCATCTGGAGTATCACAAAGGCTCCTTGGTTCCACGAGGTCTTGCTGTGTCACAATGGATCCTGTGCTCCATGAGGCCCTCCAAAGTCATCATGGAGCCTTGATTCCATGTGCTTCCATTGCGTCCCAGGGATCGCCTTGGTTCCATCAGTTTCCTTAGTGGCACAATGCTCTCCATGCTTCCATGAGGCCCTGCTTTGCCACAATGCTCCCCTTGTGTCCACGAGGCCCCGCTGTGTCCCAATGGACGGATGGTTCCATGAGGTTCCGTGCTGTCCCCATGGTCTTCTTGAATCCGCAGTGTAACAATGGACCATTGCTTCCAGGCGGCCTCTCTGTGTCACAAGGGGCTCCTTGATTCCATGATTCCCCACGGTGTCACCATGGAGCCTTGTTTCTAGGAGGTTCTGTACTGTCACAATTGTCTCCTGGATCCCATGAGCCCCTGCAGTGTCACAATGGCTCCTTGCTTCCATGAGGAACACAAAAGCTTTGCATCAACACTGAGCAACAGCTGCTGAACACACCTGGGAGCATCTGCTTGCATCAAAAGAGGGCTTCAAGCTGAGAAAGGCAGCAGCAGCTTCCATCTGCAAGAGAGAGACAGGCGAAGGACAGGGACAGAGAATTCAGTGGAAGGACTGCGAGAATTCTGCTCCCAGACATCATTCCTGCTCACAGTGTCCCTTGTAGAAAGGGGACATCATTCCAGGCAGCCTGGACTGAGTATGTGGGTTTGTTGTTGAGGAAACCTGCTCAGGCTTTTCCATTCTTTCCTTACAAACAGGAAAACTTCTCTGGGCCTGTGTGCAGGCAGAGCCCTGAGGAGAGCAGTAGGCACATGGTGCCGTGGGCTGGGACCGCCAGCTGCAGAGCTCAAGGGAAGAAGCCCCGTTGTGTCACAATGGCTCCTTAGCTTCATGTGCATCACCTGTGTCACAATAGTCTCCTTGATTCCATGAGGCCCCACTGTGTCACAATGGCTCCTTGGCTTCATGTGCATCACCTGTGTCACCATGGTCTCCTTGATTCCATGAGGCCCCACTGTGTCACAATGGCCCCTTGCTTCCATGAGGTTCCGCAGTGTCACCATGCTCACCTTTGATCCACATTGTCATAATGGACAATTGCTTCCATGTGGCCCCACTGTGTCACAATAGCCCCTTGGTTCCATAGGTTTTCTAGAATGTAATGTATAATTTTCTACAATGTAACAATGGACTCCTTGGTTCTGTGAGCTACCCTGCTTTTTGCAGAGGTGTCTTTGGTTCCAACAAGGCCCCTCTGTGTCTCAGTGCACCCTGGCTTCCATGCGCATCTGGAGTATCACAAAGGCTCCTTGGTTCCACGAGGTCTTGCTGTGTCACAATGGATCCTGTGCTCCATGAGGCCCTCCAAAGTCATCATGGAGCCTTGATTCCATGTGCTTCCATTGCGTCCCAGGGATCGCCTTGGTTCCATCAGTTTCCTTAGTGGCACAATGCTCTCCATGCTTCCATGATTGCCCACAATGTCACAATGCTCTCCATGCTTCCATGAGGCCCTGCTTTGCCACAATGGTCCCCTTGTGTCCATGAGGCCCCGCTGTGTCCCAATGGACGGATGGTTCCATGAGGTTCCGTGCTGTCCCCATGGTCTTCTTGAATCCGCAGTGTAACAATGGACCATTGCTTCCAGGCGGCCTCTCTGTGTCACAAGGGGCTCCTTGATTCCATGATTCCCCACGGTGTCACCATGGAGCCTTGTTTCTAGGAGGTTCTGTACTGTCACAATTGTCTCCTTGATGCCATGAGCCCCTGCAGTGTCACAATGGCTCCTTGCTTCCATGAGGAACACAAAAGCTTTGCATCAACACTGAGCAACAGCTGCTGAACACACCTGGGAGCATCGGCTTGCATCAAAAGAGGGCTTCAAGCTGAGAAAGGCAGCAGCAGCTTCCATCTGCAAGAGAGAGACAGGCGAAGGACAGGGACAGAGAATTCAGTGGAAGGACTGCGAGAATTCTGCTCCCAGACATCATTCCTGCTCACAGTGTCCCTTGTAGAAAGGGGACATCATTCCAGGCAGCCTGGACTGAGTATGTGGGTTTGTTGTTGAGGAAACCTGCTCAGGCTTTTCCATTCTTTCCTTACAAACAGGAAAACTTCTCTGGGCCTGTGTGCAGGCAGAGCCCTGAGGAGAGCACTTGGCACATGGTGCCGTGGGCTGGGACCGCCAGCTGCAGAGCTCAAGGGAAGAAGCCCCGTTGTGTCACAATGGCTCCTTAGCTTCATGTGCATCACCTGTGTCACAATAGTCTCCTTGATTCCATGAGGCCCCACTGTGTCACAATGGCTCCTTGGCTTCATGTGCATCACCTGTGTCACCATGGTCTCCTTGATTCCATGAGGCCCCACTGTGTCACAATGCCTCCTTGCTTCCATGAGGTTCCGCAGTGTCACCATGCTCACCTTTGATCCACATTGTCATAATGGACAATTGCTTCCATGTGGCCCCACTGTGTCACAATAGCCCCTTGGTTCCATAGGTTTTCTAGAATGTAATGTATAATTTTCTACAATGTAACAATGGACTCCTTGGTTCTGTGAGCTACCCTGCTTTTTGCAGAGGTGTCTTTGGTTCCAACAAGGCCCCGCTGTGTCTCAGTGCACCCTGGCTTCCATGCGCATCTGGAGTATCACAAAGGCTCCTTGGTTCCACGAGGTCTTGCTGTGTCACAATGGATCCTGTGCTCCATGAGGCCCTCCAAAGTCATCATGGAGCCTTGATTCCATGTGCTTCCATTGCGTCCCAGGGATCGCCTTGGTTCCATCAGTTTCCTTAGTGGCACAATGCTCTCCATGCTTCCATGATTGCCCACAATGTCACAATGCTCTCCATGCTTCCATGAGGCCCTGCTTTGCCACAATGGTCCCCTTGTGTCCATGAGGCCCCGCTGTGTCCCAATGGACGGATGGTTCCATGAGGTTCCGTGCTGTCCCCATGGTCTTCTTGAATCCACAGTGTAACAATGGACCATTGCTTCCAGGCGGCCTCTCTGTGTCACAAGGGGCTCCTTGATTCCATGATTCCCCACGGTGTCACCATGGAGCCTTGTTTCTAGGAGGTTCTGTACTGTCACAATTGTCTCCTTGATCCCATGAGCCCCTGCAGTGTCACAATGGCTCCTTGCTTCCATGAGGAACACAAAAGCTTTGCATCAACACTGAGCAACAGCTGCTGAACACACCTGGGAGCATCTGCTTGCATCAAAAGAGGGCTTCAAGCTGAGAAAGGCACCAGCAGCTTCCATCTGCAACAGAGAGCCAGGCAAAGGACAGGGACAGAGAATTCAGTGGAAAGACTGCGGGAATTCTGCTCCCAGAGATCATTCCTGCTCACAGTGTCCCTTGTAGAAAGGGGACATCATTGCAGGCAGCCTGGACTGAGCATGTAGGGTTTGTTGTTTAGGAAACCTGCTCAGGCTTTTCCATTCTTTCCTTACAAACAGGAAAACTTCTCTGGGCCTGTGTGCAGGCAGAGCCCTGAGGAGAGCACTTGGCACATGGTGCCGTGGGCTGGGACCGCCAGCTGCAGAGCTCAAGGGAAGAAGCCCCGTTGTGTCACAATGGCTCCTTAGCTTCATGTGCATCACCTGTGTCACAATAGTCTCCTTGATTCCATGAGGCCCCACTGGGTCACAATGGCTCCTTGGCTTCATGTGCATCACCTGTGTCACCATGGTCTCCTTGATTCCATGAGGCCCCACTGTGTCACAATGGCTCCTTGGCTTCATGTGCATCACCTGTGTCACCATGGTCTCCTTGATTCCATGTGGCCCCACTTTGTCACAATGGCTCCTTGCTTCCATGAGATTCCGCAGTGTCACCATGCTCACCTTTGATCCACATTGTCATAATGGACAATTGCTTCCATGTGGCCCCACTGTGTCACAATAGCCCCTTGCTTCCATAGGTTTTCTAGAATGTAACATATAATTTTCTACAATGTAACAATGGACTCCTTGGTTCTGTGAGCTACCCTGCTTTTTGCAGAGGTGTCTTTGGTTCCAACAAGGCCGCGCTGTGTCTCAGTGCACCCTGGCTTCCATGCGCATCTGGAGTATCACAAAGGCTCCTTGGTTCCACGAGGTCTTGCTGTGTCACAATGGATCCTGTGCTCCATGAGGCCCTCCAAAGTCATCATGGAGCCTTGATTCCATGTGCTTCCATTGCGTCCCAGGGATCGCCTTGGTTCCATCAGTTTCCTTAGTGGCACAATGCTCTCCATGCTTCCATGATTGCCCACAATGTCACAATGCTCTCCATGCTTCCATGAGGCCCTGCTTTGCCACAATGGTCCCCTTGTGTCCATGAGGCCCCGCTGTGTCCCAATGGACGGATGGTTCCATGAGGTTCCGTGCTGTCCCCATGGTCTTCTTGAATCCGCAGTGTAACAATGGACCATTGCTTCCAGGCGGCCTCTCTGTGTCACAAGGGGCTCCTTGATTCCATGATTCCCCACGGTGTCACCATGGAGCCTTTTTTCTAGGAGGTTCTGTACTGTCACAATTGTCTCCTTGATCCCATGAGCCCCTGCAGTGTCACAATGGCTCCTTGCTTCCATGAGGAACACAAAAGCTTTGTATCAACACTGAGCAACAGCTGCTGAACACACCTGCGAGCATCTGCTTGCATCAAAAGAGGGCTTCAAGCTGAGAAAGGCAGCAGCAGCTTCCATCTGCAAGAGAGAGACAGGCGAAGGACAGGGACAGAGATATCAGTGGAAGGACTGCGAGAATTCTGCTCCCAGAGATCATTCCTGCTCACAGTGTCCCTTGTAGAAAGGGGACATCATTCCAGGCAGCCTGGACTGAGTATGTGGGTTTGTTGTTTAGCAAACCTGCTCAGGCTTTTCCATTCTTTCCTTACAAACAGGAAAACTTCTCTGGGCCTGTGTGAAGGCAGAACCCTGAGGAGAGCACTTGGCACATGGTGCCGTGGGCTGGGACCGCCAGCTGCAGAGCTCAAGGGAAGAAGCCCCGTTGTGTCACAATGGCTCCTTAGCTTCATGTGCATCAGCTGTGTCACAATAGTCTCCTTGATTCCATGAGGCCCCACTGTGTCACAATGGCTCCTTGGCTTCATGTGCATCACCTGTGTCACCATGGTCTCCTTGATTCCATGAGGCCCCACTGTGTCACAATGGCTCCTTGGCTTCATGTGCATCACCTGTGTCACCATGGTCTCCTTGATTCCATGAGGCCCCACTTTGTCACAATGGCTCCTTGCTTCCATGAGGTTCTGCAGTGTCACCATGCTCACCTTTGATCCACATTGTCATAATGGACAATTGCTTCCATGTGGCCCCACTGTGTCACAATAGCCCCTTGCTTCCATAGGTTTTCTAGAATGTAACGTATAATTTTCTACAATGTAACAATGGACTCCTTGGTTCTGTGAGCTACCCTGCTTTTTGCAGAGGTGTCTTTGGTTCCAACAAGGCCGCGCTCTGTCTCAGTGCACCCTGGCTTCCATGCGCATCTGGAGTATCACAAAGGCTCCTTGGTTCCACGAGGTCTTGCTGTGTCACAATGGATCCTGTGCTCCATGAGGCCCTCCAAAGTCATCATGGAGCCTTGATTCCATGTGCTTCCATTGCGTCCCAGGGATCGCCTTGGTTCCATCAGTTTCCTTAGTGGCACAATGCTCTCCATGCTTCCATGATTGCCCACAATGTCACAATGCTCTCCATGCTTCCATGAGGCCCTGCTTTGCCACAATGGTCCCCTTGTGTCCATGAGGCCCCGCTGTGTCCCAATGGACGGATGGTTCCATGAGGTTCCGTGCTGTCCCCATGGTCTTCTTGAATCCACAGTGTAACAATGGACCATTGCTTCCAGGCGGCCTCTCTGTGTCACAAGGGGCTCCTTGATTCCATGATTCCCCACGGTGTCACCATGGAGCCTTGTTTCTAGGAGGTTCTGTACTGTCACAATTGTCTCCTTGATCCCATGAGCCCCTGCAGTGTCACAATGGCTCCTTGCTTCCATGAGGAACACAAAAGCTTTGCATCAACACTGAGCAACAGCTGCTGAACACACCTGGGAGCATCTGCTTGCATCAAAAGAGGGCTTCAAGCTGAGAAAGGCACCAGCAGCTTCCATCTGCAACAGAGAGCCAGGCAAAGGACAGGGACAGAGAATTCAGTGGAAAGACTGCGGGAATTCTGCTCCCAGAGATCATTCCTGCTCACAGTGTCCCTTGTAGAAAGGGGACATCATTGCAGGCAGCCTGGACTGAGCATGTAGGGTTTGTTGTTGAGGAAACCTGCTCAGGCTTTTCCATTCTTTCCTTACAAACAGGAAAACTTCTCTGGGCCTGTGTGCAGGCAGAGCCCTGAGGAGAGCACTTGGCACATGGTGCCGTGGGCTGGGACCGCCAGCTGCAGAGCTCAAGGGAAGAAGCCCCGTTGTGTCACAATGGCTCCTTAGCTTCATGTGCATCACCTGTGTCACAATAGTCTCCTTGATTCCATGAGGCCCCACTGGGTCACAATGGCTCCTTGGCTTCATGTGCATCACCTGTGTCACCATGGTCTCCTTGATTCCATGAGGCCCCACTGTGTCACAATGGCTCCTTGGCTTCATGTGCATCACCTGTGTCACCATGGTCTCCTTGATTCCATGAGGCCCCACTTTGTCACAATGGCTCCTTGCTTCCATGAGATTCCGCAGTGTCACCATGCTCACCTTTGATCCACATTGTCATAATGGACAATTGCTTCCATGTGGCCCCACTGTGTCACAATAGCCCCTTGCTTCCATAGGTTTTCTAGAATGTAACATATAATTTTCTACAATGTAACAATGGACTCCTTGGTTCTGTGAGCTACCCTGCTTTTTGCAGAGGTGTCTTTGGTTCCAACAAGGCCGCGCTGTGTCTCAGTGCACCCTGGCTTCCATGCGCATCTGGAGTATCACAAAGGCTCCTTGGTTCCACGAGGTCTTGCTGTGTCACAATGGATCCTGTGCTCCATGAGGCCCTCCAAAGTCATCATGGAGCCTTGATTCCATGTGCTTCCATTGCGTCCCAGGGATCGCCTTGGTTCCATCAGTTTCCTTAGTGGCACAATGCTCTCCATGCTTCCATGATTGCCCACAATGTCACAATGCTCTCCATGCTTCCATGAGGCCCTGCTTTGCCACAATGGTCCCCTTGTGTCCATGAGGCCCCGCTGTGTCCCAATGGACGGATGGTTCCATGAGGTTCCGTGCTGTCCCCATGGTCTTCTTGAATCCGCAGTGTAACAATGGACCATTGCTTCCAGGCGGCCTCTCTGTGTCACAAGGGGCTCCTTGATTCCATGATTCCCCACGGTGTCACCATGGAGCCTTTTTTCTAGGAGGTTCTGTACTGTCACAATTGTCTCCTTGATCCCATGAGCCCCTGCAGTGTCACAATGGCTCCTTGCTTCCATGAGGAACACAAAAGCTTTGTATCAACACTGAGCAACAGCTGCTGAACACACCTGCGAGCATCTGCTTGCATCAAAAGAGGGCTTCAAGCTGAGAAAGGCAGCAGCAGCTTCCATCTGCAAGAGAGAGACAGGCGAAGGACAGGGACAGAGATATCAGTGGAAGGACTGCGAGAATTCTGCTCCCAGAGATCATTCCTGCTCACAGTGTCCCTTGTAGAAAGGGGACATCATTCCAGGCAGCCTGGACTGAGTATGTGGGTTTGTTGTTTAGCAAACCTGCTCAGGCTTTTCCATTCTTTCCTTACAAACAGGAAAACTTCTCTGGGCCTGTGTGAAGGCAGAACCCTGAGGAGAGCACTTGGCACATGGTGCCGTGGGCTGGGACCGCCAGCTGCAGAGCTCAAGGGAAGAAGCCCCGTTGTGTCACAATGGCTCCTTAGCTTCATGTGCATCACCTGTGTCACAATAGTCTCCTTGATTCCATGAGGCCCCACTGTGTCACAATGGCTCCTTGGCTTCATGTGCATCACCTGTGTCACCATGGTCTCCTTGATTCCATGAGGCCCCACTTTGTCACAATGGCTCCTTGGCTTCATGTGCATCACCTGTGTCACCATGGTCTCCTTGATTCCATGAGGCCCCACTTTGTCACAATGGCTCCTTGCTTCCATGAGGTTCTGCAGTGTCACCATGCTCACCTTTGATCCACATTGTCATAATGGACAATTGCTTCCATGTGGCCCCACTGTGTCACAATAGCCCCTTGCTTCCATAGGTTTTCTAGAATGTAACGTATAATTTTCTACAATGTAACAATGGACTCCTTGGTTCTGTGAGCTACCCTGCTTTTTGCAGAGGTGTCTTTGGTTCCAACAAGGCCGCGCTCTGTCTCAGTGCACCCTGGCTTCCATGCGCATCTGGAGTATCACAAAGGCTCCTTGGTTCCACGAGGTCTTGCTGTGTCACAATGGATCCTGTGCTCCATGAGGCCCTCCAAAGTCATCAGGGAGCCTTGATTCCATGTGCTTCCATTGCGTCCCAGGGATCGCCTTGGTTCCATCAGTTTCCTTAGTGGCACAATGCTCTCCATGCTTCCATGAGGCCCTGCTTTGCCACAATGGTCCCCTTGTGTCCATGAGGCCCCGCTGTGTCCCAGTGGACGGATGGTTCCATGAGGTTCCGTGCTGTCCCCATGGTCTTCTTGAATCCGCAGTGTAACAATGGACCATTGCTTCCAGGCGGCCTCTCTGTGTCACAAGGGGCTCCTTGATTCCATAATTCCCCACGGTGTCACCATGGAGCCTTGTTTCTAGGAGGTTCTGTACTGTCACAATTGTCTCCTTGATGCCATGAGCCCCTGCAGTGTCACAATGGCTCCTTGCTTCCATGAGGAACACAAAAGCTTTGCATCAACACTGAGCAACAGCTGCTGAACACACCTGCGAGCATCTGCTTGCATCAAAAGAGGGCTTCAAGCTGAGAAAGGCACCAGCAGCTTCCATCTGCAACAGAGAGCCAGGCAAAGGACAGGGACAGAGAATTCAGTGGAAAGACTGCGGGAATTCTGCTCCCAGAGATCATTCCTGCTCACAGTGTCCCTTGTAGAAAGGGGACATCATTGCAGGCAGCCTGGACTGAGTATGCGGGTTTGTTGTTTAGGAAAGCTGCTCAGGCTTTTCCATTCTTTCCTTACAAACAGGAAAACTTCTCTGGGCCTGTGTGCAGGCAGAGCCCTGAGGAGAGCAGTAGGCACATGGTGCCGTGGGCTGGGACCGCCAGCTGCAGAGCTCAAGGGAAGAAGCCCCGCTGTGTCACAATGGTCTCCTTAGCTTCATGTGGATCACCTGTGTCACAATAGTCTCCTTGATTCCATGAGGCCCCACAGTGTCACAATGGCTCCTTGGCTTCATGTGCATCACCTGTGTCACCATGGTCTCCTTGATTCCATGAGGCCCCACTTTGTCACAATGGCTCCTTGCTTCCATGAGGTACCGCAGTTTCACCATGCTCACCTTTGATCCACATTGTCATAATGGACAATTGCTTCCATGTGGCCCCACTGTGTCACAATAGCCCCTTGCTTCCATAGGTTTTCTAGAATGTAATGTATAATTTTCTACAATGTAACAATGGACTCCTTGGTTCTGTGAGCTACCCTGCTTTTTGCAGAGGTGTCTTTGGTTCCAACAAGGCCCCGCTGTGTCTCAGTGCACCCTGGCTTCCATGCGCATCTGGAGTATCACAAAGGCTCCTTGGTTCCACGAGGTCTTGCTGTGTCACAATGGATCCTGTGCTCCATGAGGCCCTCCAAAGTCATCATGGAGCCTTGATTCCATGTGCTTCCATTGCGTCCCAGGGATCGCCTTGGTTCCATCAGTTTCCTTAGTGGCACAATGCTCTCCATGCTTCCATGATTGCCCACAATGTCACAATGCTCTCCATGCTTCCATGAGGCCCTGCTTTGCCACAATGGTCCCCTTGTGTCCATGAGGCCCCGCTGTGTCCCAATGGACGGATGGTTCCATGAGGTTCCGTGCTGTCCCCATGGTCTTCTTGAATCCGCAGTGTAACAATGGACCATTGCTTCCAGGCGGCCTCTCTGTGTCACAAGGGGCTCCTTGATTCCATGATTCCCCACGGTGTCACCATGGAGCCTTGTTTCTAGGAGGTTCTGTACTGTCACAGTTGTCTCCTTGATCCCATGAGCCCCTGCAGTGTCACAATGGCTCCTTGCTTCCATGAGGAACACAAAAGCTTTGCATCAACACTGAGCAACAGCTGCTGAACACACCTGCGAGCATCTGCTTGCATCAAAAGAGGGCTTCAAGCTGAGAAAGGCACCAGCAGCTTCCATCTGCAACAGAGAGCCAGGCAAAGGACAGGGACAGAGAATTCCGTGGAAAGACTGCGGGAATTCTGCTCCCAGAGATCATTCCTGCTCACAGTGTCCCTTGTAGAAAGGGGACATCATTCCAGGCAGCCTGGACTGAGCATGTAGGGTTTGTTGTTTAGGAAACCTGCTCAGGCTTTTCCATTCTTTCCTTACAAACAGGAAAACTTCTCTGGGCCTGTGTGCAGGCAGAGCCCTAAGGAGAGCAGTTGGCACATGGTGCCATGGGCTAGGACCGCCAGCTGCAGAGCTCAAGGGAAGAAGCCCCGTTGTGTCACAATGGCTCCTTAGCTTCATGTGCATCACCTGTGTCACAATAGTCTCCTTGATTCCATGAGGCCCCACTGTGTCACAATGGCTCCTTGGCTTCATGTGCATCACCTGTGTCACCATGGTCTCCTTGATTCCATGAGGCCCCACTGTGTCACAATGGCTCCTTGGCTTCATGTGCATCACCTGTGTCACCATGGTCTCCTTGATTCCATGAGGCCCCACTGTGACACAAAGGCTCCTTGGCTTCATGTGCATCACCTGTGTCACCATGGTCTCCTTGATTCCATGAGGCCCCACTTTGTCACAATGGCTCCTTGCTTCCATGAGATTCCGCAGTGTCACCATGCTCACCTTTGATCCACATTGTCATAATGGACAATTGCTTCCATGTGGCCCCACTGTGTCACAATAGCCCCTTGCTTCCATAGGTTTTCTAGAATGTAACATATAATTTTCTACAATGTAACAATGGACTCCTTGGTTCTGTGAGCTACCCTGCTTTTTGCAGAGGTGTCTTTGGTTCCAACAAGGCCCCGCTGTGTCTCAGTGCACCCTGGCTTCCATGCGCATCTGGAGTATCACAAAGGCTCCTTGGTTCCACGAGGTCTTGCTGTGTCACAATGGATCCTGTGCTCCATGAGGCCCTCCAAAGTCATCATGGAGCCTTGATTCCATGTGCTTCCATTGCGTCCCAGGGATCGCCTTGGTTCCATCAGTTTCCTTAGTGGCACAATGCTCTCCATGCTTCCATGATTGCCCACAATGTCACAATGCTCTCCATGCTTCCATGAGGCCCTGCTTTGCCACAATGGTCCCCTTGTGTCCATGAGGCCCCGCTGTGTCCCAATGGACGGATGGTTCCATGAGGTTCCGTGCTGTCCCCATGGTCTTCTTGAATCCACAGTGTAACAATGGACCATTGCTTCCAGGCGGCCTCTCTGTGTCACAAGGGGCTCCTTGATTCCATGATTCCCCACGGTGTCACCATGGAGCCTTGTTTCTAGGAGGTTCTGTACTGTCACAATTGTCTCCTTGATGCCATGAGCCCCTGCAGTGTCACAATGGCTCCTTGCTTCCATGAGGAACACAAAAGCTTTGCATCAACACTGAGCAACAGCTGCTGAACACACCTGCGAGCATCTGCTTGCATCAAAAGAGGGCTTCAAGCTGAGAAAGGCACCAGCAGCTTCCATCTGCAAGAGAGAGACAGGCGAAGGACAGGGACAGAGATATCAGTGGAAGGACTGCGAGAATTCTGCTCCCAGAGATCATTCCTGCTCACAGTGTCCCTTGTAGAAAGGGGACATCATTCCAGGCAGCCTGGACTGAGTATGTGGGTTTGTTGTTGAGGAAACCTGCTCAGGCTTTTCCATTCTTTCCTTACAAACAGGAAAACTTCTCTGGGCCTGTGTGCAGGCAGAGCCCTGAGGAGAGCACTTGGCACATGGTGCCGTGGGCTGGGACCGCCAGCTGCAGAGCTCAAGGGAAGAAGCCCCGTTGTGTCACAATGGCTCTTTAGCTTCATGTGGATCACCTGTGTCACAATAGTCTCCTTGATTCCATGAGGCCCCACTGGGTCACAATGGCTCCTTGGCTTCATGTGCATCACCTGTGTCACCATGGTCTCCTTGATTCCATGAGGCCCCACTGGGTCACAATGGCTCCTTGGCTTCATGTGCATCACCTGTGTCACCATGGTCTCCTTGATTCCATGAGGCCCCACTGTGTCACAATGGCTCCTTGCTTCCATGAGATTCCGCAGTGTCACCATGCTCACCTTTGATCCACATTGTCATAATGGACAATTGCTTCCATGTGGCCCCACTGTGTCACAATAGACCTTTGGTTCCATAGGTTTTCTAGAATGTAACGTATAATTTTCTACAATGTAACAATGGACTCCTTGGTTCTGTGAGCTACCCTGCTTTTTGCAGAGGTGTCTTTGGTTCCAACAAGGCCCCTCTGTGTCTCAGTGCACCCTGGCTTCCATGCGCATCTGGAGTATCACAAAGGCTCCTTGGTTCCACGAGGTCTTGCTGTGTCACAATGGATCCTGTGCTCCATGAGGCCCTCCAAAGTCATCATGGAGCCTTGATTCCATGTGCTTCCATTGCGTCCCAGGGATCGCCTTGGTTCCATCAGTTTCCTTAGTGGCACAATGCTCTCCATGCTTCCATGATTGCCCACAATGTCACAATGCTCTCCATGCTTCCATGAGGCCCTGCTTTGCCACAATGGTCCCCTTGTGTCCATGAGGCCCCGCTGTGTCCCAATGGACGGATGGTTCCATGAGGTTCCGTGCTGTCCCCATGGTCTTCTTGAATCCGCAGTGTAACAATGGACCATTGCTTCCAGGCGGCCTCTCTGTGTCACAAGGGGCTCCTTGATTCCATGATTCCCCACGGTGTCACCATGGAGCCTTGTTTCTAGGAGGTTCTGTACTGTCACAATTGTCTCCTTGATCCCATGAGCCCCTGCAGTGTCACAATGGCTCCTTGCTTCCATGAGGAACACAAAAGCTTTGCATCAACACTGAGCAACAGCTGCTGAACACACCTGCGAGCATCTGCTTGCATCAAAAGAGGGCTTCAAGCTGAGAAAGGCAGCAGCAGCTTCCATCTGCAACAGAGAGCCAGGCAAAGGACAGGGACAGAGAATTCCGTGGAAAGACTGCGGGAATTCTGCTCCCAGAGATCATTCCTGCTCACAGTGTCCCTTGTAGAAAGGGGACATCATTGCAGGCAGCCTGGACTGAGCATGTGGGGTTTGTTGTTTAGGAAACCTGCTCAGGCTTTTCCATTCTTTCCTTACAAACAGGAAAACTTCTCTGGGCCTGTGTGCAGGCAGAGCCCTGAGGAGAGCAGTTGGCACATGGTGCCGTGGGCTGGGACCGCCAGCTGCAGAGCTCAAGGGAAGAAGCCCCGTTGTGTCACAATGGCTCCTTAGCTTCATGTGCATCACCTGTGTCACAATAGTCTCCTTGATTCCATGAGGCCCCACTGTGTCACAATGGCTCCTTGGCTTCATGTGCATCACCTGTGTCACCATGGTCTCCTTGATTCCATGAGGCCCCACTTTGTCACAATGGCTCCTTGGCTTCATGTGCATCACCTGTGTCACCATGGTCTCCTTGATTCCATGAGGCCCCACTTTGTCACAATGGCTCCTTGCTTCCATGAGATTCCGCAATGTCACCATGCTCACCTTTGATCCACATTGTCATAATGGACAATTGCTTCCATGTGGCCCCACTGTGTCACAATAGCCCCTTGCTTCCATAGGTTTTCTAGAATGTAACATATAATTTTCTACAATGTAACAATGGACTCCTTGGTTCTGTGAGCTACCCTGCTTTTTGCAGAGGTGTCTTTGGTTCCAACAAGGCCGCGCTGTGTCTCAGTGCACCCTGGCTTCCATGCGCATCTGGAGTATCACAAAGGCTCCTTGGTTCCACGAGGTCTTGCTGTGTCACAATGGATCCTGTGCTCCATGAGGCCCTCCAAAGTCATCATGGAGCCTTGATTCCATGTGCTTCCATTGCGTCCCAGGGATCGCCTTGGTTCCATCAGTTTCCTTAGTGGCACAATGCTCTCCATGCTTCCATGAGGCCCTGCTTTGCCACAATGGTCCCCTTGTGTCCATGAGGCCCCGCTGTGTCCCAATGGACGGATGGTTCCATGAGGTTCCGTGCTGTCCCCATGGTCTTCTTGAATCCGCAGTGTAACAATGGACCATTGCTTCCAGGCGGCCTCTCTGTGTCACAAGGGGCTCCTTGATTCCATGATTCCCCACGGTGTCACCATGGAGCCTTGTTTCTAGGAGGTTCTGTACTGTCACAATTGTCTCCTGGATCCCATGAGCCCCTGCAGTGTCACAATGGCTCCTTGCTTCCATGAGGAACACAAAAGCTTTGCATCAACACTGAGCAACAGCTGCTGAACACACCTGGGAGCATCTGCTTGCATCAAAAGAGGGCTTCAAGCTGAGAAAGGCAGCAGCAGCTTCCATCTGCAACAGAGAGACAGGCGAAGGACAGGGACAGAGAATTCAGTGGAAGGACTGCGAGAATTCTGCTCCCAGACATCATTCCTGCTCACAGTGTCCCTTGTAGAAAGGGGACATCATTCCAGGCAGCCTGGACTGAGTATGTGGGTTTGTTGTTGAGGAAACCTGCTCAGGCTTTTCCATTCTTTCCTTACAAACAGGAAAACTTCTCTGGGCCTGTGTGCAGGCAGAGCCCTGAGGAGAGCAGTAGGCACATGGTGCCGTGGGCTGGGACCGCCAGCTGCAGAGCTCAAGGGAAGAAGCCCCGTTGTGTCACAATGGTCTCCTTAGCTTCATGTGCATCACCTGTGTCACAATAGTCTCCTTGATTCCATGAGGCCCCACTGGGTCACAATGGCTCCTTGGCTTCATGTGCATCACCTGTGTCACCATGGTCTCCTTGATTCCATGAGGCCCCACTGGGTCACAATGGCTCCTTGGCTTCATGTGCATCACCTGTGTCACCATGGTCTCCTTGATTCCATGAGGCCCCACTGGGTCACAATGGCTCCTTGGCTTCATGTGCATCACCTGTGTCACCATGGTCTCCTTGATTCCATGAGGCCCCACTGGGTCACAATGGCTCCTTGGCTTCATGTGCATCACCTGTGTCACCATGGTCTCCTTGATTCCATGAGGCCCCACTGGGTCACAATGGCTCCTTGGCTTCATGTGCATCACCTGTGTCACCATGGTCTCCTTGATTCCATGAGGCCCCACTTTGTCACAATGGCTCCTTGCTTCCATGAGGTTCCGCAGTGTCACCATGCTCACCTTTGATCCACATTGTCATAATGGACAATTGCTTCCATGTGGCCCCACTGTGTCACAATAGACACTTGGTTCCATAGGTTTTCTAGAATGTAACGTATAATTTTCTACAATGTAACAATGGACTCCTTGGTTCTGTGAGCTACCCTGCTTTTTGCAGAGGTGTCTTTGGTTCCAACAAGGCCGCGCTGTGTCTCAGTGCACCCTGGCTTCCATGCGCATCTGGAGTTTCACAAAGGCTCCTTGGTTCCACGAGGTCTTGCTGTGTCACAATGGATCCTGTGCTCCATGAGGCCCTCCAAAGTCATCATGGAGCCTTGATTCCATGTGCTTCCATTGCGTCCCAGGGATCGCCTTGGTTCCATCAGTTTCCTTAGTGGCACAATGCTCTCCATGCTTCCATGATTGCCCACAATGTCACAATGCTCTCCATGCTTCCATGAGGCCCTGCTTTGCCACAATGGTCCCCTTGTGTCCATGAGGCCCCGCTGTGTCCCAATGGACGGATGGTTCCATGAGGTTCCGTGCTGTCCCCATGGTCTTCTTGAATCCGCAGTGTAACAATGGACCATTGCTTCCAGGCGGCCTCTCTGTGTCACAAGGGGCTCCTTGATTCCATGATTCCCCACGGTGTCACCATGGAGCCTTGTTTCTAGGAGGTTCTGTACTGTCACAATTGTCTCCTGGATCCCATGAGCCCCTGCAGTGTCACAATGGCTCCTTGCTTCCATGAGGAACACAAAAGCTTTGCATCAACACTGAGCAACAGCTGCTGAACACACCTGGGAGCATCTGCTTGCATCAAAAGAGGGCTTCAAGCTGAGAAAGGCACCAGCAGCTTCCATCTGCAACAGAGAGCCAGGCAAAGGACAAGGAGAGAGAATTCCGTGGAAAGACTGCGGGAATTCTGCTCCCAGAGATCATTCCTGCTCACAGTGTCCCTTGTAGAAAGGGGACATCATTCCAGGCAGCCTGGAATGAGCATGTAGGGTTTGTTGTTTAGGAAACCTGCTCAGGCTTTTCCATTCTTTCCTTACAAACAGGAAAACTTCTCTGGGCCTGTGTGCAGGCAGAGCCCTAAGGAGAGCAGTTGGCACATGGTGCCATGGGCTAGGACCGCCAGCTGCAGAGCTCAAGGGAAGAAGCCCCGTTGTGTCACAATGGCTCCTTAGCTTCATGTGCATCACCTGTGTCACAATGGTCTCCTTGATTCCATGAGGCCCCACTGTGTCACAATGGCTCCTTGGCTTCATGTGCATCACCTGTGTCACCATGGTCTCCTTGATTCCATGAGGCCCCACTGTGTCACAATGGCCCCTTGCTTCCATGAGGTTCCGCAGTGTCACCATGTTCACCTTTGATCCACATTGTCATAATGGACAATTGCTTCCATGTGGCCCCACTGTGTCACAATAGCCCCTTGCTTCCATAGGTTTTCTAGAATGTAATGTATAATTTTCTACAATGTAACAATGGACTCCTTGGTTCTGTGAGCTACCCTGCTTTTTGCAGAGGTGTCTTTGGTTCCAACAAGGCCCCGCTGTGTCTCAGTGCACCCTGGCTTCCATGCGCATCTGGAGTATCACAAAGGCTCCTTGGTTCCACGAGGTCTTGCTGTGTCACAATGGATCCTGTGCTCCATGAGGCCCTCCAAAGTCATCATGGAGCCTTGATTCCATGTGCTTCCATTGCGTCCCAGGGATCGCCTTGGTTCCATCAGTTTCCTTAGTGGCACAATGCTCTCCATGCTTCCATGAGGCCCTGCTTTGCCACAATGGTCCCCTTGTGTCCATGAGGCCCCGCTGTGTCCCAATGGACGGATGGTTCCATGAGGTTCCGTGCTGTCCCCATGGTCTTCTTGAATCCGCAGTGTAACAATGGACCATTGCTTCCAGGCGGCCTCTCTGTGTCACAAGGGGCTCCTTGATTCCATGATTCCCCACGGTGTCACCATGGAGCCTTGTTTCTAGGAGGTTCTGTACTGTCACAATTGTCTCCTGGATCCCATGAGCCCCTGCAGTGTCACAATGGCTCCTTGCTTCCATGAGGAACACAAAAGCTTTGCATCAACACTGAGCAACAGCTGCTGAACACACCTGGGAGCATCTGCTTGCATCAAAAGAGGGCTTCAAGCTGAGAAAGGCAGCAGCAGCTTCCATCTGCAACAGAGAGCCAGGCAAAGGACAGGGACAGAGAATTCAGTGGAAAGACTGCGGGAATTCTGCTTCCAGAGATCATTCCTGCTCACAGTGTCCCTTGTAGAAAGGGGACATCATTGCAGGCAGCCTGGACTGAGCATGTAGGGTTTGTTGTTTAGGAAACCTGCTCAGGCTTTTCCATTCTTTCCTTACAAACAGGAAAACTTCTCTGGGCCTGTGTGCAGGCAGAGCCCTGAGGAGAGCACTTGGCACATGGTGCCGTGGGCTGGGACCGCCAGCTGCAGAGCTCAAGGGAAGAAGCCCTGTTGTGTCACAATGGCTCCTTAGCTTCATGTGCATCACCTGTGTCACAATAGTCTCCTTGATTCCATGAGGCCCCACTGTGTCACAATGGCTCCTTGGCTTCATGTGCATCACCTGTGTCACCATGGTCTCCTTGATTCCATGAGGCCCCACTGGGTCACAATGGCTCCTTGGCTTCATGTGCATCACCTGTGTCACCATGGTCTCCTTGATTCCATGAGGCCCCACTGTGTCACAATGGCTCCTTGCTTCCATGAGGTTCCGCAGTGTCACCATGCTCACCTTTGATCCACATTGTCATAATGGACAATTGCTTCCATGTGGCCCCACTGTGTCACAATAGCCCCTTGCTTCCATAGGTTTTCTAGAATGTAACGTATAATTTTCTACAATGTAACAATGGACTCCTTGGTTCTGTGAGCTACCCTGCTTTTTGCAGAGGTGTCTTTGGTTCCAACAAGGCCGCGCTGTGTCTCAGTGCACCCTGGCTTCCATGCGCATCTGGAGTATCACAAAGGCTCCTTGGTTCCACGAGGTCTTGCTGTGTCACAATGGATCCTGTGCTCCATGCGGCCCTCCAAAGTCATCATGGAGCCTTGATTCCATGTGCTTCCATTGCGTCCCAGGGATCGCCTTGGTTCCATCAGTTTCCTTAGTGGCACAATGCTCTCCATGCTTCCATGAGGCCCTGCTTTGCCACAATGGTCCCCTTGTGTCCATGAGGCCCCGCTGTGTCCCAATGGACGGATGGTTCCATGAGGTTCCGTGCTGTCCCCATGGTCTTCTTGAATCCGCAGTGTAACAATGGACCATTGCTTCCAGGCGGCCTCTCTGTGTCACAAGGGGCTCCTTGATTCCATGATTCCCCACGGTGTCACCATGGAGCCTTGTTTCTAGGAGGTTCTGTACTGTCACAATTGTCTCCTTGATCCCATGAGCCCCTGCAGTGTCACAATGGCTCCTTGCTTCCATGAGGAACACAAAAGCTTTGCATCAACACTGAGCAACAGCTGCTGAACACACCTGGGAGCATCTGCTTGCATCAAAAGAGGGCTTCAAGCTGAGAAAGGCAGCAGCAGCTTCCATCTGCAAGAGAGAGACAGGCGAAGGACAGGGACAGAGATATCAGTGGAAGGACTGCGAGAATTCTGCTCCCAGAGATCATTCCTGCTCACAGTGTCCCTTGTAGAAAGGGGACATCATTCCAGGCAGCCTGGACTGAGTATGTGGGTTTGTTGTTGAGGAAACCTGCTCAGGCTTTTCCATTCTTTCCTTACAAACAGGAAAACTTCTCTGGGCCTGTGTGCAGGCAGAGCCCTGAGGAGAGCACTTGGCACATGGTGCCGTGGGCTGGGACCGCCAGCTGCAGAGCTCAAGGGAAGAAGCCCCGTTGTGTCACAATGGCTCCTTAGCTTCATGTGGATCACCTGTGTCACAATAGTCTCCTTGATTCCATGAGGCCCCACTGTGTCACAATGTCTCCTTGGCTTCATGTGCATCACCTGTGTCACCATGGTCTCCTTGATTCCATGAGGCCCCACTGGGTCACAATGGCTCCTTGGCTTCATGTGCATCACCTGTGTCACCATGGTCTCCTTGATTCCATGAGGCCCCACTGGGTCACAATGGCTCCTTGGCTTCATGTGCATCACCTGTGTCACCATGGTCTCCTTGATTCCATGAGGCCCCACTGTGTCACAATGGCTCCTTGCTTCCATGAGGTTCCGCAGTGTCACCATGCTCACCTTTGATCCACATTGTCATAATGGACAATTGCTTCCATGTGGCCCCACTGTGTCACAATAGCCCCTTGCTTCCATAGGTTTTCTAGAATGTAACGTATAATTTTCTACAATGTAACAATGGACTCCTTGGTTCTGTGAGCTACCCTGCTTTTTGCAGAGGTGTCTTTGGTTCCAACAAGGCCGCGCTCTGTCTCAGTGCACCCTGGCTTCCATGCGCATCTGGAGTATCACAAAGGCTCCTTGGTTCCACGAGGTCTTGCTGTGTCACAATGGATCCTGTGCTCCATGAGGCCCTCCAAAGTCATCATGGAGCCTTGATTCCATGTGCTTCCATTGCGTCCCAGGGATCGCCTTGGTTCCATCAGTTTCCTTAGTGGCACAATGCTCTCCATGCTTCCATGATTGCCCACAATGTCACAATGCTCTCCATGCTTCCATGAGGCCCTGCTTTGCCACAATGGTCCCCTTGTGTCCATGAGGCCCCGCTGTGTCCCAATGGACGGATGGTTCCATGAGGTTCCGTGCTGTCCCCATGGTCTTCTTGAATCCGCAGTGTAACAATGGACCATTGCTTCCAGGCGGCCTCTCTGTGTCACAAGGGGCTCCTTGATTCCATGATTCCCCACGGTGTCACCATGGAGCCTTGTTTCTAGGAGGTTCTGTACTGTCACAATTGTCTCCTTGATCCCATGAGCCCCTGCAGTGTCACAATGGCTCCTTGCTTCCATGAGGAACACAAAAGCTTTGCATCAACACTGAGCAACAGCTGCTGAACACACCTGCGAGCATCTGCTTGCATCAAAAGAGGGCTTCAAGCTGAGAAAGGCACCAGCAGCTTCCATCTGCAACAGAGAGCCAGGCAAAGGACAGGGACAGAGAATTCAGTGGAAAGACTGCGGGAATTCTGCTCCCAGAGATCATTCCTGCTCAGAGTGTCCCTTGTAGAAAGGGGACATCATTCCAGGCAGCCTGGACTGAGCATGTGGGGTTTGTTGTTTAGGAAACCTGCTCAGGCTTTTCCATTCTTTCCTTACAAACAGGAAAACTTCTCTGGGCCTGTGTGCAGGCAGAGCCCTGAGGAGAGCACTTGGCACATGGTGCCGTGGGCTGGGACCGCCAGCTGCAGAGCTCAAGGGAAGAAGCCCCGTTGTGTCACAATGGCTCCTTAGCTTCATGTGCATCACCTGTGTCACAATAGTCTCCTTGATTCCATGAGGCCCCACTGTGTCACAATGGCTCCTTGGCTTCATGTGCATCACCTGTGTCACCATGGTCTCCTTGATTCCATGAGGCCCCACTGTGTCACAATGGCTCCTTGGCTTCATGTGCATCACCTGTGTCACCATGGTCTCCTTGATTCCATGAGGCCCCACTGTGTCACAAAGGCTCCTTGGCTTCATGTGCATCACCTGTGTCACCATGGTCTCCTTGATTCCATGAGGCCCCACTTTGTCACAATGGCTCCTTGCTTCCATGAGATTCCGCAGTGTCACCATGCTCACCTTTGATCCACATTGTCATAATGGACAATTGCTTCCATGTGGCCCCACTGTGTCACAATAGCCCCTTGCTTCCATAGGTTTTCTAGAATGTAATGTATAATTTTCTACAATGTAACAATGGACTCCTTGGTTCTGTGAGCTACCCTGCTTTTTGCAGAGGTGTCTTTGGTTCCAACAAGGCCCCGCTGTGTCTCAGTGCACCCTGGCTTCCATGCGCATCTGGAGTATCACAAAGGCTCCTTGGTTCCACGAGGTCTTGCTGTGTCACAATGGATCCTGTGCTCCATGAGGCCCTCCAAAGTCATCATGGAGCCTTGATTCCATGTGCTTCCATTGCGTCCCAGGGATCGCCTTGGTTCCATCAGTTTCCTTAGTGGCACAATGCTCTCCATGCTTCCATGAGGCCCTGCTTTGCCACAATGGTCCCCTTGTGTCCATGAGGCCCCGCTGTGTCCCAATGGACGGATGGTTCCATGAGGTTCCGTGCTGTCCCCATGGTCTTCTTGAATCCACAGTGTAACAATGGACCATTGCTTCCAGGCGGCCTCTCTGTGTCACAAGGGGCTCCTTGATTCCATGATTCCCCACGGTGTCACCATGGAGCCTTGTTTCTAGGAGGTTCTGTACTGTCACAATTGTCTCCTGGATCCCATGAGCCCCTGCAGTGTCACAATGGCTCCTTGCTTCCATGAGGAACACAAAAGCTTTGCATCAACACTGAGCAACAGCTGCTGAACACACCTGGGAGCATCTGCTTGCATCAAAAGAGGGCTTCAAGCTGAGAAAGGCACCAGCAGCTTCCATCTGCAACAGAGAGCCAGGCAAAGGACAGGGACAGAGAATTCAGTGGAAAGACTGCGGGAATTCTGCTCCCAGAGATCATTCCTGCTCACAGTGTCCCTTGTAGAAAGGGGACATCATTCCAGGCAGCCTGGACTGAGCATGTAGGGTTTGTTGTTGAGGAAACCTGCTCAGGCTTTTCCATTCTTTCCTTACAAACAGGAAAACTTCTCTGGGCCTGTGTGCAGGCAGAGCCCTGAGGAGAGCACTTGGCACATGGTGCCGTGGGCTGGGACCGCCAGCTGCAGAGCTCAAGGGAAGAAGCCCCGTTGTGTCACAATGGTCTCCTTAGCTTCATGTGGATCACCTGTGTCACAATAGTCTCCTTGATTCCATGAGGCCCCACTGTGTCACAATGGCTCCTTGGCTTCATGTGCATCACCTGTGTCACCATGGTCTCCTTGATTCCATGAGGCCCCACTGGGTCACAATGGCTCCTTGGCTTCATGTGCATCACCTGTGTCACCATGGTCTCCTTGATTCCATGAGGCCCCACTGGGTCACAATGGCTCCTTGGCTTCATGTGCATCACCTGTGTCACCATGGTCTCCTTGATTCCATGAGGCCCCACTTTGTCACAATGGCTCCTTGCTTCCATGAGGTTCCGCAGTGTCACCATGCTCACCTTTGATCCACATTGTCATAATGGACAATTGCTTCCATGTGGCCCCACTGTGTCACAATAGACCCTTGCTTCCATAGGTTTTCTAGAATGTAACGTATAATTTTCTACAATGTAACAATGGACTCCTTGGTTCTGTGAGCTACCCTGCTTTTTGCAGAGGTGTCTTTGGTTCCAACAAGGCCGCGCTCTGTCTCAGTGCACCCTGGCTTCCATGCGCATCTGGAGTATCACAAAGGCTCCTTGGTTCCACGAGGTCTTGCTGTGTCACAATGGATCCTGTGCTCCATGAGGCCCTCCAAAGTCATCATGGAGCCTTGATTCCATGTGCTTCCATTGCGTCCCAGGGATCGCCTTGGTTCCATCAGTTTCCTTAGCGGCACAATGCTCTCCATGCTTCCATGATTGCCCACAATGTCACAATGCGCTCCATGCTTCCATGAGGCCCTGCTTTGCCACAATGGTCCCCTTGTGTCCATGAGGCCCCGCTGTGTCCCAATGGACGGATGGTTCCATGAGGTTCCGTGCTGTCCCCATGGTCTTCTTGAATCCGCAGTGTAACAATGGACCATTGCTTCCAGGCGGCCTCTCTGTGTCACAAGGGGCTCCTTGATTCCATGATTCCCCACGGTGTCACCATGGAGCCTTGTTTCTAGGAGGTTCTGTACTGTCACAATTGTCTCCTTGATGCCATGAGCCCCTGCAGTGTCACAATGGCTCCTTGCTTCCATGAGGAACACAAAAGCTTTGCATCAACACTGAGCAACAGCTGCTGAACACACCTGGGAGCATCTGCTTGCATCAAAAGAGGGCTTCAAGCTGAGAAAGGCACCAGCAGCTTCCATCTGCAACAGAGAGACAGGCAAAGGACAGGGACAGAGATATCAGTGGAAGGACTGCGAGAATTCTGCTCCCAGAGATCATTCCTGCTCACAGTGTCCCTTGTAGAAAGGGGACATCATTCCAGACAGCCTGGACTGAGTATGTGGGTTTGTTGTTTAGCAAACCTGCTCAGGCTTTTCCATTCTTTCCTTACAAACAGGAAAACTTCTCTGGGCCTGTGTGCAGGCAGAGCCCTGAGGAGAGCAGTAGGCACATGGTGCCGTGGGCTGGGACCGCCAGCTGCAGAGCTCAAGGGAAGAAGCCCCGTTGTGTCACAATGGCTCCTTAGCTTCATGTGCATCACCTGTGTCACAATAGTCTCCTTGATTCCATGAGGCCCCACTGTGTCACAATGGCTCCTTGGCTTCATGTGCATCACCTGTGTCACCATGGTCTCCTTGATTCCATGAGGCCCCACTGGGTCACAATGGCTCCTTGGCTTCATGTGCATCACCTGTGTCACCATGGTCTCCTTGATTCCATGAGGCCCCACTTTGTCACAATGGCTCCTTGCTTCCATGAGGTTCTGCAGTGTCACCATGCTCACCTTTGATCCACATTGTCATAATGGACAATTGCTTCCATGTGGCCCCACTGTGTCACAATAGCCCCTTGCTTCCATAGGTTTTCTAGAATGTAACGTATAATTTTCTACAATGTAACAATGGACTCCTTGGTTCTGTGAGCTACCCTGCTTTTTGCAGAGGTGTCTTTGGTTCCAACAAGGCCCCGCTCTGTCTCAGTGCACCCTGGCTTCCATGCGCATCTGGAGTATCACAAAGGCTCCTTGGTTCCACGAGGTCTTGCTGTGTCACAATGGATCCTGTGCTCCATGAGGCCCTCCAAAGTCATCAGGGAGCCTTGATTCCATGTGCTTCCATTGCGTCCCAGGGATCCCCTTGGTTCCATCAGTTTCCTTAGTGGCACAATGCTCTCCATGCTTCCATGAGGCCCTGCTTTGCCACAATGGTCCCCTTGTGTCCATGAGGCCCCGCTGTGTCCCAGTGGACGGATGGTTCCATGAGGTTCCGTGCTGTCCCCATGGTCTTCTTGAATCCGCAGTGTAACAATGGACCATTGCTTCCAGGCGGCCTCTCTGTGTCACAAGGGGCTCCTTGATTCCATAATTCCCCACGGTGTCACCATGGAGCCTTGTTTCTAGGAGGTTCTGTACTGTCACAATTGTCTCCTTGATCCCATGAGCCCCTGCAGTGTCACAATGGCTCCTTGCTTCCATGAGGAACACAAAAGCTTTGCATCAACACTGAGCAACAGCTGCTGAACACACCTGGGAGCATCTGCTTGCATCAAAAGAGGGCTTCAAGCTGAGAAAGGCAGCAGCAGCTTCCATCTGCAACAGAGAGACAGGCGAAGGACAGGGACAGAGAATTCAGTGGAAGGACTGCGAGAATTCTGCTCCCAGAGATCATTCCTGCTCACAGTGTCCCTTGTAGAAAGGGGACATCATTGCAGGCAGCCTGGACTGAGTATGCGGGTTTGTTGTTTAGGAAAGCTGCTCAGGCTTTTCCATTCTTTCCTTACAAACAGGAAAACTTCTCTGGGCCTGTGTGCAGGCAGAGCCCTGAGGAGAGCAGTAGGCACATGGTGCCGTGGGCTGGGACCGCCAGCTGCAGAGCTCAAGGGAAGAAGCCCCGCTGTGTCACAATGGTCTCCTTAGCTTCATGTGGATCACCTGTGTCACAATAGTCTCCTTGATTCCATGAGGCCCCACAGAGTCACAATGGCTCCTTGGCTTCATGTGCATCACCTGTGTCACCATGGTCTCCTTGATTCCATGAGGCCCCACTTTGTCACAATGGCTCCTTGCTTCCATGAGGTTCCGCAGTGTCACCATGCTCACCTTTGATCCACATTGTCATAATGGACAATTGCTTCCATGTGGCCCCACTGTGTCACAATAGCCCCTTGCTTCCATAGGTTTTCTAGAATGTAATGTATAATTTTCTACAATGTAACAATGGACTCCTTGGTTCTGTGAGCTACCCTGCTTTTTGCAGAGGTGTCTTTGGTTCCAACAAGGCCCCGCTGTGTCTCAGTGCACCCTGGCTTCCATGCGCATCTGGAGTATCACAAAGGCTCCTTGGTTCCACGAGGTCTTGCTGTGTCACAATGGATCCTGTGCTCCATGAGGCCCTCCAAAGTCATCATGGAGCCTTGATTCCATGTGCTTCCATTGCGTCCCAGGGATCGCCTTGGTTCCATCAGTTTCCTTAGTGGCACAATGCTCTCCATGCTTCCATGATTGCCCACAATGTCACAATGCTCTCCATGCTTCCATGAGGCCCTGCTTTGCCACAATGGTCCCCTTGTATCCATGAGGCCCCGCTGTGTCCCAGTGGACGGATGGTTCCATGAGGTTCCGTGCTGTCCCCATGGTCTTCTTGAATCCGCAGTGTAACAATGGACCATTGCTTCCAGGCGGCCTCTCTGTGTCACAAGGGGCTCCTTGATTCCATGATTCCCCACGGTGTCACCATGGAGCCTTGTTTCTAGGAGGTTCTGTACTGTCACAATTGTCTCCTTGATCCCATGAGCCCCTGCAGTGTCACAATGGCTCCTTGCTTCCATGAGGAACACAAAAGCTTTGCATCAACACTGAGCAACAGCTGCTGAACACACCTGGGAGCATCTGCTTGCATCAAAAGAGGGCTTCAAGCTGAGAAAGGCAGCAGCAGCTTCCATCTGCAAGAGAGAGACAGGCGAAGGACAGGGACAGAGATATCAGTGGAAGGACTGCGAGAATTCTGCTCCCAGAGATCATTCCTGCTCACAGTGTCCCTTGTAGAAAGGGGACATCATTGCAGGCAGCCTGGACTGAGCATGTAGGGTTTGTTGTTTAGGAAACCTGCTCAGGCTTTTCCATTCTTTCCTTACAAACAGGAAAACTTCTCTGGGCCTGTGTGCAGGCAGAGCCCTGAGGAGAGCAGATGGCACATGGTGCCGTGGGCTGGGACCGCCAGCTGCAGAGCTCAAGGGAAGAAGCCCCGCTGTGTCACAATGGCTCCTTAGCTTCATCTGGATCACCTGTGTCACCATGGTCTCCTTGATTCCATGAGGCCTCACAGTGTCACAATGTCTCCTTGGCTTCATGTGCATCACCTGTGTCACCATGGTCTCCTTGATTCCATGAGGCCCCACTTTGTCACAATGGCTCCTTGCTTCCATGAGGTTCTGCAGTGTCACCATGCTCACCTTTGATCCACATTGTCATAATGGACAATTGCTTCCATGTGGCCCCACTGTGTCACAATAGCCCCTTGCTTCCATAGGTTTTCTAGAATGTAACGTATAATTTTCTACAATGTAACAATGGACTCCTTGGTTCTGTGAGCTACCCTGCTTTTTGCAGAGGTGTCTTTGGTTCCAACAAGGCCCCGCTCTGTCTCAGTGCACCCTGGCTTCCATGCGCATCTGGAGTATCACAAAGGCTCCTTGGTTCCACGAGGTCTTGCTGTGTCACAATGGATCCTGTGCTCCATGAGGCCCTCCAAAGTCATCAGGGAGCCTTGATTCCATGTGCTTCCATTGCGTCCCAGGGATCGCCTTGGTTCCATCAGTTTCCTTAGTGGCACAATGCTCTCCATGCTTCCATGAGGCCCTGCTTTGCCACAATGGTCCCCTTGTGTCCATGAGGCCCCGCTGTGTCCCAGTGGACGGATGGTTCCATGAGGTTCCGTGCTGTCCCCATGGTCTTCTTGAATCCGCAGTGTAACAATGGACCATTGCTTCCAGGCGGCCTCTCTGTGTCACAAGGGGCTCCTTGATTCCATGATTCCCCACGGTGTCACCATGGAGCCTTGTTTCTAGGAGGTTCTGTACTGTCACAATTGTCTCCTTGATGCCATGAGCCCCTGCAGTGTCACAATGGCTCCTTGCTTCCATGAGGAACACAAAAGCTTTGCATCAACACTGAGCAACAGCTGCTGAACACACCTGGGAGCATCTGCTTGCATCAAAAGAGGGCTTCAAGCTGAGAAAGGCACCAGCAGCTTCCATCTGCAACAGAGAGATAGGCGAAGGACAGGGACAGAGATATCAGTGGAAGGACTGCGAGAATTCTGCTCCCAGAGATCATTCCTGCTCACAGTGTCCCTTGTAGAAAGGGGACATCACTCCAGGCAGCCTGGACTGAGTATGTGGGTTTGTTGTTTAGCAAACCTGCTCAGGCTTTTCCATTCTTTCCTTACAAACAGGAAAACTTCTCTGGGCCTGTGTGCAGGCAGAGCCCTGAGGAGAGCTGTAGGCACATGGTGCCGTGGGCTGGGACCGCCAGCTGCAGAGCTCAAGGGAAGAAGCCCCGTTGTGTCACAATGGCTCCTTAGCTTCATGTGCATCACCTGTGTCACCATGGTCTCCTTGATTCCATGAGGCCCCACTTTGTCACAATGGCTCCTTGGCTTCATGTGCATCACCTGTGTCACCATGGTCTCCTTGATTCCATGAGGCCCCACTGGGTCACAATGGCTCCTTGGCTTCATGTGCATCACCTGTGTCACCATGGTCTCCTTGATTCCATGAGGCCCCACTGGGTCACAATGGCTCCTTGGCTTCATGTGCATCACCTGTGTCACCATGGTCTCCTTGATTCCATGAGGCCCCACTTTGTCACAATGGCTCCTTGCTTCCATGAGGTTCCGCAGTGTCACCATGCTCACCTTTGATCCACATTGTCATAATGGACAATTGCTTCCATGTGGCCCCACTGTGTCACAATAGCCCCTTGCTTCCATAGGTTTTCTAGAATGTAACGTATAATTTTCTACAATGTAACAATGGACTCCTTGGTTCTGTGAGCTACCCTGCTTTTTGCAGAGGTGTCTTTGGTTCCAACAAGGCCCCGCTGTGTCTCAGTGCACCCTGGCTTCCATGCGCATCTGGAGTATCACAAAGGCTCCTTGGTTCCACGAGGTCTTGCTGTGTCACAATGGATCCTGTGCTCCATGAGGCCCTCCAAAGTCATCATGGAGCCTTGATTCCATGTGCTTCCATTGTGTCCCAGGGATCGCCTTGGTTCCATCAGTTTCCTTAGTGGCACAATGCTCTCCATGCTTCCATGATTGCCCACAATGTCACAATGCTCTCCATGCTTCCATGAGGCCCTGCTTTGCCACAATGGTCCCCTTGTGTCCATGAGGCCCCGCTGTGTCCCAATGGACGGATGGTTCCATGAGGTTCCGTGCTGTCCCCATGGTCTTCTTGAATCCGCAGTGTAACAATGGACCATTGCTTCCAGGCGGCCTCTCTGTGTCACAAGGGGCTCCTTGATTCCATGATTCCCCACGGTGTCACCATGGAGCCTTGTTTCTAGGAGGTTCTGTACTGTCACAATTGTCTCCTTGATGCCATGAGCCCCTGCAGTGTCACAATGGCTCCTTGCTTCCATGAGGAACACAAAAGCTTTGCATCAACACTGAGCAACAGCTGCTGAACACACCTGGGAGCATCTGCTTGCATCAAAAGAGGGCTTCAAGCTGAGAAAGGCAGCAGCAGCTTCCATCTGCAAGTGAGAGCCAGGCGAAGGACAGGGACAGAGATATCAGTGGAAGGACTGCGAGAATTCTGCTCCGAGAGATCATTCCTGCTCACAGTGTCCCTTGTAGAAAGGGGACATCATTCCAGGCAGCCTGGACTGAGTATGTGGGTTTGTTGTTTAGCAAACCTGCTCAGGCTTTTCCATTCTTTCCTTACAAACAGGAAAACTTCTCTGGGCCTGTGTGCAGGCAGAGCCCTGAGGAGAGCAGTAGGCACATGGTGCCGTGGGCTGGGACCGCCAGCTGCAGAGCTCAAGGGAAGAAGCCCCGTTGTGTCACAATGGCTCCTTAGCTTCATGTGCATCACCTGTGTCACCATGGTCTCCTTGATTCCATGAGGCCCCACTGGGTCACAATGGCTCCTTGGCTTCATGTGCATCACCTGTGTCACCATGGTCTCCTTGATTCCATGAGGCCCCACTTTGTCACAATGGCTCCTTGCTTCCATGAGGTTCCGCAGTGTCACCATGCTCACCTTTGATCCACATTGTCATAATGGACAATTGCTTCCATGTGGCCCCACTGTGTCACAATAGCCCCTTGCTTCCATAGGTTTTCTAGAATGTAACGTATAATTTTCTACAATGTAACAATGGACTCCTTGGTTCTGTGAGCTACCCTGCTTTTTGCAGAGGTGTCTTTGGTTCCAACAAGGCCCCGCTGTGTCTCAGTGCACCCTGGCTTCCATGCGCATCTGGAGTATCACAAAGGCTCCTTGGTTCCACGAGGTCTTGCTGTGTCACAATGGATCCTGTGCTCCATGAGGCCCTCCAAAGTCATCATGGAGCCTTGATTCCATGTGCTTCCATTGTGTCCCAGGGATCGCCTTGGTTCCATCAGTTTCCTTAGTGGCACAATGCTCTCCATGCTTCCATGATTGCCCACAATGTCACAATGCTCTCCATGCTTCCATGAGGCCCTGCTTTGCCACAATGGTCCCCTTGTGTCCATGAGGCCCCGCTGTGTCCCAATGGACGGATGGTTCCATGAGGTTCCGTGCTGTCCCCATGGTCTTCTTGAATCCGCAGTGTAACAATGGACCATTGCTTCCAGGCGGCCTCTCTGTGTCACAAGGGGCTCCTTGATTCCATGATTCCCCACGGTGTCACCATGGAGCCTTGTTTCTAGGAGGTTCTGTACTGTCACAATTGTCTCCTTGATCCCATGAGCCCCTGCAGTGTCACAATGGCTCCTTGCTTCCATGAGGAACACAAAAGCTTTGCATCAACACTGAGCAACAGCTGCTGAACACACCTGGGAGCATCTGCTTGCATCAAAAGAGGGCTTCAAGCTGAGAAAGGCAGCAGCAGCTTCCATCTGCAAGAGAGAGACAGGCGAAGGACAGGGACAGAGATATCAGTGGAAGGACTGCGAGAATTCTGCTCCCAGAGATCATTCCTGCTCACAGTGTCCCTTGTAGAAAGGGGACATCATTCCAGGCAGCCTGGACTGAGTATGTGGGTTTGTTGTTTAGCAAACCTGCTCAGGCTTTTCCATTCTTTCCTTACAAACAGGAAAACTTCTCTGGGCCTGTGTGCAGGCAGAACCCTGAGGAGAGCACTTGGCACATGGTGCCGTGGGCTGGGACCGCCAGCTGCAGAGCTCAAGGGAAGAAGCCCCGTTGTGTCACAATGGCTCCTTAGCTTCATGTGCATCACCTGTGTCACAATAGTCTCCTTGATTCCATGAGGCCCCACTGTGTCACAATGGCTCCTTGGCTTCATGTGCATCACCTGTGTCACCATGGTCTCCTTGATTCCATGAGGCCCCACTGTGTCACAATGGCTCCTTGGCTTCATGTGCATCACCTGTGTCACCATGGTCTCCTTGATTCCATGAGGCCCCACTTTGTCACAATGGCTCCTTGCTTCCATGAGGTTCTGCAGTGTCACCATGCTCACCTTTGATCCACATTGTCATAATGGACAATTGCTTCCATGTGGCCCCACTGTGTCACAATAGCCCCTTGCTTCCATAGGTTTTCTAGAATGTAACGTATAATTTTCTACAATGTAACAATGGACTCCTTGGTTCTGTGAGCTACCCTGCTTTTTGCAGAGGTGTCTTTGGTTCCAACAAGGCCCCGCTGTGTCTCAGTGCACCCTGGCTTCCATGCGCATCTGGAGTATCACAAAGGCTCCTTGGTTCCACGAGGTCTTGCTGTGTCACAATGGATCCTGTGCTCCATGAGGCCCTCCAAAGTCATCAGGGAGCCTTGATTCCATGTGCTTCCATTGCGTCCCAGGGATCCCCTTGGTTCCATCAGTTTCCTTAGTGGCACAATGCTCTCCATGCTTCCATGAGGCCCTGCTTTGCCACAATGGTCCCCTTGTGTCCATGAGGCCCCGCTGTGTCCCAGTGGACGGATGGTTCCATGAGGTTCCGTGCTGTCCCCATGGTCTTCTTGAATCCGCAGTGTAACAATGGACCATTGCTTCCAGGCGGCCTCTCTGTGTCACAAGGGGCTCCTTGATTCCATGATTCCCCACGGTGTCACCATGGAGCCTTGTTTCTAGGAGGTTCTGTACTGTCACAATTGTCTCCTTGATCCCATGAGCCCCTGCAGTGTCACAATGGCTCCTTGCTTCCATGAGGAACACAAAAGCTTTGCATCAACCCTGAGCAACAGCTGCTGAACACACCTGGGAGCATCTGCTTGCATCAAAAGAGGGCTTCAAGCTGAGAAAGGCACCAGCAGCTTCCATCTGCAAGAGAGAGACAGGCGAAGGACAGGGACAGAGATATCAGTGGAAGGACTGCGAGAATTCTGCTCCCAGAGATCATTCCTGCTCACAGTGTCCCTTGTAGAAAGGGGACATCATTGCAGGCAGCCTGGACTGAGCATGTAGGGTTTGTTGTTTAGGAAACCTGCTCAGGCTTTTCCATTCTTTCCTTACAAACAGGAAAACTTCTCTGGGCCTGTGTGCAGGCAGAGCCCTGAGGAGAGCAGATGGCACATGGTGCCGTGGGCTGGGACCGCCAGCTGCAGAGCTCAAGGGAAGAAGCCCCGCTGTGTCACAATGGCTCCTTAGCTTCATCTGGATCACCTGTGTCACCATGGTCTCCTTGATTCCATGAGGCCTCACAGTGTCACAATGTCTCCTTGGCTTCATGTGCATCACCTGTGTCACCATGGTCTCCTTGATTCCATGAGGCCCCACTTTGTCACAATGGCTCCTTGCTTCCATGAGGTTCCGCAGTGTCACCATGCTCACCTTTGATCCACATTGTCATAATGGACAATTGCTTCCATGTGGCCCCACTGTGTCACAATAGCCCCTTGCTTCCATAGGTTTTCTAGAATGTAACGTATAATTTTCTACAATGTAACAATGGACTCCTTGGTTCTGTGAGCTACCCTGCTTTTTGCAGAGGTGTCTTTGGTTCCAACAAGGCCGCGCTCTGTCTCAGTGCACCCTGGCTTCCATGCGCATCTGGAGTATCACAAAGGCTCCTTGGTTCCACGAGGTCTTGCTGTGTCACAATGGATCCTGTGCTCCATGAGGCCCTCCAAAGTCATCATGGAGCCTTGATTCCATGTGCTTCCATTGCGTCCCAGGGATCGCCTTGGTTCCATCAGTTTCCTTAGCGGCACAATGCTCTCCATGCTTCCATGATTGCCCACAATGTCACAATGCGCTCCATGCTTCCATGAGGCCCTGCTTTGCCACAATGGTCCCCTTGTGTCCATGAGGCCCCGCTGTGTCCCAATGGACGGATGGTTCCATGAGGTTCCGTGCTGTCCCCATGGTCTTCTTGAATCCGCAGTGTAACAATGGACCATTGCTTCCAGGCGGCCTCTCTGTGTCACAAGGGGCTCCTTGATTCCATGATTCCCCACGGTGTCACCATGGAGCCTTGTTTCTAGGAGGTTCTGTACTGTCACAATTGTCTCCTTGATGCCATGAGCCCCTGCAGTGTCACAATGGCTCCTTGCTTCCATGAGGAACACAAAAGCTTTGCATCAACACTGAGCAACAGCTGCTGAACACACCTGGGAGCATCTGCTTGCATCAAAAGAGGGCTTCAAGCTGAGAAAGGCACCAGCAGCTTCCATCTGCAACAGAGAGACAGGCAAAGGACAGGGACAGAGATATCAGTGGAAGGACTGCGAGAATTCTGCTCCCAGAGATCATTCCTGCTCACAGTGTCCCTTGTAGAAAGGGGACATCATTCCAGACAGCCTGGACTGAGTATGTGGGTTTGTTGTTTAGCAAACCTGCTCAGGCTTTTCCATTCTTTCCTTACAAACAGGAAAACTTCTCTGGGCCTGTGTGCAGGCAGAGCCCTGAGGAGAGCAGTAGGCACATGGTGCCGTGGGCTGGGACCGCCAGCTGCAGAGCTCAAGGGAAGAAGCCCCGTTGTGTCACAATGGCTCCTTAGCTTCATGTGCATCACCTGTGTCACCATGGTCTCCTTGATTCCATGAGGCCCCACTTTGTCACAATGGCTCCTTGCTTCCATGAGGTTCCGCAGTGTCACCATGCTCACCTTTGATCCACATTGTCATAATGGACAATTGCTTCCATGTGGCCCCACTGTGTCACAATAGCCCCTTGCTTCCATAGGTTTTCTAGAATGTAACGTATAATTTTCTACAATGTAACAATGGACTCCTTGGTTCTGTGAGCTACCCTGCTTTTTGCAGAGGTGTCTTTGGTTCCAACAAGGCCCCGCTGTGTCTCAGTGCACCCTGGCTTCCATGCGCATCTGGAGTATCACAAAGGCTCCTTGGTTCCACGAGGTCTTGCTGTGTCACAATGGATCCTGTGCTCCATGAGGCCCTCCAAAGTCATCATGGAGCCTTGATTCCATGTGCTTCCATTGTGTCCCAGGGATCGCCTTGGTTCCATCAGTTTCCTTAGTGGCACAATGCTCTCCATGCTTCCATGATTGCCCACAATGTCACAATGCTCTCCATGCTTCCATGAGGCCCTGCTTTGCCACAATGGTCCCCTTGTGTCCATGAGGCCCCGCTGTGTCCCAATGGACGGATGGTTCCATGAGGTTCCGTGCTGTCCCCATGGTCTTCTTGAATCCGCAGTGTAACAATGGACCATTGCTTCCAGGCGGCCTCTCTGTGTCACAAGGGGCTCCTTGATTCCATGATTCCCCACGGTGTCACCATGGAGCCTTGTTTCTAGGAGGTTCTGTACTGTCACAATTGTCTCCTTGATGCCATGAGCCCCTGCAGTGTCACAATGGCTCCTTGCTTCCATGAGGAACACAAAAGCTTTGCATCAACACTGAGCAACAGCTGCTGAACACACCTGGGAGCATCTGCTTGCATCAAAAGAGGGCTTCAAGCTGAGAAAGGCAGCAGCAGCTTCCATCTGCAAGAGAGAGCCAGGCGAAGGACAGGGACAGAGATATCAGTGGAAGGACTGCGAGAATTCTGCTCCGAGAGATCATTCCTGCTCACAGTGTCCCTTGTAGAAAGGGGACATCATTCCAGGCAGCCTGGACTGAGTATGTGGGTTTGTTGTTTAGCAAACCTGCTCAGGCTTTTCCATTCTTTCCTTACAAACAGGAAAACTTCTCTGGGCCTGTGTGCAGGCAGAACCCTGAGGAGAGCACTTGGCACATGGTGCCGTGGGCTGGGACCGCCAGCTGCATAGCTCAAGGGAAGAAGCCCCGTTGTGTCACAATGGCTCCTTAGCTTCATGTGCATCACCTGTGTCACAATAGTCTCCTTGATTCCATGAGGCCCCACTGTGTCACAATGGCTCCTTGGCTTCATGTGCATCACCTGTGTCACCATGGTCTCCTTGATTCCATGAGGCCCCACTGGGTCACAATGGCTCCTTGGCTTCATGTGCATCACCTGTGTCACCATGGTCTCCTTGATTCCATGAGGCCCCACTTTGTCACAATGGCTCCTTGCTTCCATGAGGTTCTGCAGTGTCACCATGCTCACCTTTGATCCACATTGTCATAATGGACAATTGCTTCCATGTGGCCCCACTGTGTCACAATAGCCCCTTGCTTCCATAGGTTTTCTAGAATGTAACGTATAATTTTCTACAATGTAACAATGGACTCCTTGGTTCTGTGAGCTACCCTGCTTTTTGCAGAGGTGTCTTTGGTTCCAACAAGGCCCCGCTCTGTCTCAGTGCACCCTGGCTTCCATGCGCATCTGGAGTATCACAAAGGCTCCTTGGTTCCACGAGGTCTTGCTGTGTCACAATGGATCCTGTGCTCCATGAGGCCCTCCAAAGTCATCAGGGAGCCTTGATTCCATGTGCTTCCATTGCGTCCCAGGGATCCCCTTGGTTCCATCAGTTTCCTTAGTGGCACAATGCTCTCCATGCTTCCATGAGGCCCTGCTTTGCCACAATGGTCCCCTTGTGTCCATGAGGCCCCGCTGTGTCCCAGTGGACGGATGGTTCCATGAGGTTCCGTGCTGTCCCCATGGTCTTCTTGAATCCGCAGTGTAACAATGGACCATTGCTTCCAGGCGGCCTCTCTGTGTCACAAGGGGCTCCTTGATTCCATAATTCCCCACGGTGTCACCATGGAGCCTTGTTTCTAGGAGGTTCTGTACTGTCACAATTGTCTCCTTGATCCCATGAGCCCCTGCAGTGTCACAATGGCTCCTTGCTTCCATGAGGAACACAAAAGCTTTGCATCAACACTGAGCAACAGCTGCTGAACACACCTGGGAGCATCTGCTTGCATCAAAAGAGGGCTTCAAGCTGAGAAAGGCAGCAGCAGCTTCCATCTGCAACAGAGAGACAGGCGAAGGACAGGGACAGAGAATTCAGTGGAAGGACTGCGAGAATTCTGCTCCCAGAGATCATTCCTGCTCACAGTGTCCCTTGTAGAAAGGGGACATCATTGCAGGCAGCCTGGACTGAGTATGCGGGTTTGTTGTTTAGGAAAGCTGCTCAGGCTTTTCCATTCTTTCCTTACAAACAGGAAAACTTCTCTGGGCCTGTGTGCAGGCAGAGCCCTGAGGAGAGCAGTAGGCACATGGTGCCGTGGGCTGGGACCGCCAGCTGCAGAGCTCAAGGGAAGAAGCCCCGCTGTGTCACAATGGTCTCCTTAGCTTCATGTGGATCACCTGTGTCACAATAGTCTCCTTGATTCCATGAGGCCCCACAGAGTCACAATGGCTCCTTGGCTTCATGTGCATCACCTGTGTCACCATGGTCTCCTTGATTCCATGAGGCCCCACTTTGTCACAATGGCTCCTTGCTTCCATGAGGTTCCGCAGTGTCACCATGCTCACCTTTGATCCACATTGTCATAATGGACAATTGCTTCCATGTGGCCCCACTGTGTCACAATAGCCCCTTGCTTCCATAGGTTTTCTAGAATGTAACGTATAATTTTCTACAATGTAACAATGGACTCCTTGGTTCTGTGAGCTACCCTGCTTTTTGCAGAGGTGTCTTTGGTTCCAACAAGGCCCCGCTGTGTCTCAGTGCACCCTGGCTTCCATGCGCATCTGGAGTATCACAAAGGCTCCTTGGTTCCACGAGGTCTTGCTGTGTCACAATGGATCCTGTGCTCCATGAGGCCCTCCAAAGTCATCATGGAGCCTTGATTCCATGTGCTTCCATTGCGTCCCAGGGATCGCCTTGGTTCCATCAGTTTCCTTAGTGGCACAATGCTCTCCATGCTTCCATGATTGCCCACAATGTCACAATGCTCTCCATGCTTCCATGAGGCCCTGCTTTGCCACAATGGTCCCCTTGTATCCATGAGGCCCCGCTGTGTCCCAGTGGACGGATGGTTCCATGAGGTTCCGTGCTGTCCCCATGGTCTTCTTGAATCCGCAGTGTAACAATGGACCATTGCTTCCAGGCGGCCTCTCTGTGTCACAAGGGGCTCCTTGATTCCATGATTCCCCACGGTGTCACCATGGAGCCTTGTTTCTAGGAGGTTCTGTACTGTCACAATTGTCTCCTTGATCCCATGAGCCCCTGCAGTGTCACAATGGCTCCTTGCTTCCATGAGGAACACAAAAGCTTTGCATCAACCCTGAGCAACAGCTGCTGAACACACCTGGGAGCATCTGCTTGCATCAAAAGAGGGCTTCAAGCTGAGAAAGGCAGCAGCAGCTTCCATCTGCAAGAGAGAGACAGGCGAAGGACAGGGACAGAGATATCAGTGGAAGGACTGCGAGAATTCTGCTCCCAGAGATCATTCCTGCTCACAGTGTCCCTTGTAGAAAGGGGACATCATTGCAGGCAGCCTGGACTGAGCATGTAGGGTTTGTTGTTTAGGAAACCTGCTCAGGCTTTTCCATTCTTTCCTTACAAACAGGAAAACTTCTCTGGGCCTGTGTGCAGGCAGAGCCCTGAGGAGAGCAGATGGCACATGGTGCCGTGGGCTGGGACCGCCAGCTGCAGAGCTCAAGGGAAGAAGCCCCGCTGTGTCACAATGGCTCCTTAGCTTCATCTGGATCACCTGTGTCACCATGGTCTCCTTGATTCCATGAGGCCTCACAGTGTCACAATGTCTCCTTGGCTTCATGTGCATCACCTGTGTCACCATGGTCTCCTTGATTCCATGAGGCCCCACTTTGTCACAATGGCTCCTTGCTTCCATGAGGTTCTGCAGTGTCACCATGCTCACCTTTGATCCACATTGTCATAATGGACAATTGCTTCCATGTGGCCCCACTGTGTCACAATAGCCCCTTGCTTCCATAGGTTTTCTAGAATGTAACGTATAATTTTCTACAATGTAACAATGGACTCCTTGGTTCTGTGAGCTACCCTGCTTTTTGCAGAGGTGTCTTTGGTTCCAACAAGGCCCCGCTCTGTCTCAGTGCACCCTGGCTTCCATGCGCATCTGGAGTATCACAAAGGCTCCTTGGTTCCACGAGGTCTTGCTGTGTCACAATGGATCCTGTGCTCCATGAGGCCCTCCAAAGTCATCAGGGAGCCTTGATTCCATGTGCTTCCATTGCGTCCCAGGGATCGCCTTGGTTCCATCAGTTTCCTTAGTGGCACAATGCTCTCCATGCTTCCATGAGGCCCTGCTTTGCCACAATGGTCCCCTTGTGTCCATGAGGCCCCGCTGTGTCCCAGTGGACGGATGGTTCCATGAGGTTCCGTGCTGTCCCCATGGTCTTCTTGAATCCGCAGTGTAACAATGGACCATTGCTTCCAGGTGGCCTCTCTGTGTCACAAGGGGCTCCTTGATTCCATGATTCCCCACGGTGTCACCATGGAGCCTTGTTTCTAGGAGGTTCTGTACTGTCACAATTGTCTCCTTGATGCCATGAGCCCCTGCAGTGTCACAATGGCTCCTTGCTTCCATGAGGAACACAAAAGCTTTGCATCAACACTGAGCAACAGCTGCTGAACACACCTGGGAGCATCTGCTTGCATCAAAAGAGGGCTTCAAGCTGAGAAAGGCACCAGCAGCTTCCATCTGCAACAGAGAGATAGGCGAAGGACAGGGACAGAGATATCAGTGGAAGGACTGCGAGAATTCTGCTCCCAGAGATCATTCCTGCTCACAGTGTCCCTTGTAGAAAGGGGACATCACTCCAGGCAGCCTGGACTGAGTATGTGGGTTTGTTGTTTAGCAAACCTGCTCAGGCTTTTCCATTCTTTCCTTACAAACAGGAAAACTTCTCTGGGCCTGTGTGCAGGCAGAGCCCTGAGGAGAGCTGTAGGCACATGGTGCCGTGGGCTGGGACCGCCAGCTGCAGAGCTCAAGGGAAGAAGCCCCGTTGTGTCACAATGGCTCCTTAGCTTCATGTGCATCACCTGTGTCACCATGGTCTCCTTGATTCCATGAGGCCCCACTTTGTCACAATGGCTCCTTGGCTTCATGTGCATCACCTGTGTCACCATGGTCTCCTTGATTCCATGAGGCCCCACTGGGTCACAATGGCTCCTTGGCTTCATGTGCATCACCTGTGTCACCATGGTCTCCTTGATTCCATGAGGCCCCACTGGGTCACAATGGCTCCTTGGCTTCATGTGCATCACCTGTGTCACCATGGTCTCCTTGATTCCATGAGGCCCCACTTTGTCACAATGGCTCCTTGCTTCCATGAGGTTCCGCAGTGTCACCATGCTCACCTTTGATCCACATTGTCATAATGGACAATTGCTTCCATGTGGCCCCACTGTGTCACAATAGCCCCTTGCTTCCATAGGTTTTCTAGAATGTAACGTATAATTTTCTACAATGTAACAATGGACTCCTTGGTTCTGTGAGCTACCCTGCTTTTTGCAGAGGTGTCTTTGGTTCCAACAAGGCCCCGCTGTGTCTCAGTGCACCCTGGCTTCCATGCGCATCTGGAGTATCACAAAGGCTCCTTGGTTCCACGAGGTCTTGCTGTGTCACAATGGATCCTGTGCTCCATGAGGCCCTCCAAAGTCATCATGGAGCCTTGATTCCATGTGCTTCCATTGTGTCCCAGGGATCGCCTTGGTTCCATCAGTTTCCTTAGTGGCACAATGCTCTCCATGCTTCCATGATTGCCCACAATGTCACAATGCTCTCCATGCTTCCATGAGGCCCTGCTTTGCCACAATGGTCCCCTTGTGTCCATGAGGCCCCGCTGTGTCCCAATGGACGGATGGTTCCATGAGGTTCCGTGCTGTCCCCATGGTCTTCTTGAATCCGCAGTGTAACAATGGACCATTGCTTCCAGGCGGCCTCTCTGTGTCACAAGGGGCTCCTTGATTCCATGATTCCCCACGGTGTCACCATGGAGCCTTGTTTCTAGGAGGTTCTGTACTGTCACAATTGTCTCCTTGATGCCATGAGCCCCTGCAGTGTCACAATGGCTCCTTGCTTCCATGAGGAACACAAAAGCTTTGCATCAACACTGAGCAACAGCTGCTGAACACACCTGGGAGCATCTGCTTGCATCAAAAGAGGGCTTCAAGCTGAGAAAGGCAGCAGCAGCTTCCATCTGCAAGTGAGAGCCAGGCGAAGGACAGGGACAGAGATATCAGTGGAAGGACTGCGAGAATTCTGCTCCGAGAGATCATTCCTGCTCACAGTGTCCCTTGTAGAAAGGGGACATCATTCCAGGCAGCCTGGACTGAGTATGTGGGTTTGTTGTTTAGCAAACCTGCTCAGGCTTTTCCATTCTTTCCTTACAAACAGGAAAACTTCTCTGGGCCTGTGTGCAGGCAGAGCCCTGAGGAGAGCAGTAGGCACATGGTGCCGTGGGCTGGGACCGCCAGCTGCAGAGCTCAAGGGAAGAAGCCCCGTTGTGTCACAATGGCTCCTTAGCTTCATGTGCATCACCTGTGTCACAATGGTCTCCTTGATTCCATGAGGCCCCACTGGGTCACAATGGCTCCTTGGCTTCATGTGCATCACCTGTGTCACCATGGTCTCCTTGATTCCATGAGGCCCCACTTTGTCACAATGGCTCCTTGCTTCCATGAGGTTCCGCAGTGTCACCATGCTCACCTTTGATCCACATTGTCATAATGGACAATTGCTTCCATGTGGCCCCACTGTGTCACAATAGCCCCTTGCTTCCATAGGTTTTCTAGAATGTAACGTATAATTTTCTACAATGTAACAATGGACTCCTTGGTTCTGTGAGCTACCCTGCTTTTTGCAGAGGTGTCTTTGGTTCCAACAAGGCCCCGCTGTGTCTCAGTGCACCCTGGCTTCCATGCGCATCTGGAGTATCACAAAGGCTCCTTGGTTCCACGAGGTCTTGCTGTGTCACAATGGATCCTGTGCTCCATGAGGCCCTCCAAAGTCATCATGGAGCCTTGATTCCATGTGCTTCCATTGTGTCCCAGGGATCGCCTTGGTTCCATCAGTTTCCTTAGTGGCACAATGCTCTCCATGCTTCCATGATTGCCCACAATGTCACAATGCTCTCCATGCTTCCATGAGGCCCTGCTTTGCCACAATGGTCCCCTTGTGTCCATGAGGCCCCGCTGTGTCCCAATGGACGGATGGTTCCATGAGGTTCCGTGCTGTCCCCATGGTCTTCTTGAATCCGCAGTGTAACAATGGACCATTGCTTCCAGGCGGCCTCTCTGTGTCACAAGGGGCTCCTTGATTCCATGATTCCCCACGGTGTCACCATGGAGCCTTGTTTCTAGGAGGTTCTGTACTGTCACAATTGTCTCCTTGATGCCATGAGCCCCTGCAGTGTCACAATGGCTCCTTGCTTCCATGAGGAACACAAAAGCTTTGCATCAACACTGAGCAACAGCTGCTGAACACACCTGGGAGCATCTGCTTGCATCAAAAGAGGGCTTCAAGCTGAGAAAGGCAGCAGCAGCTTCCATCTGCAAGAGAGAGACAGGCGAAGGACAGGGACAGAGATATCAGTGGAAGGACTGCGAGAATTCTGCTCCCAGAGATCATTCCTGCTCACAGTGTCCCTTGTAGAAAGGGGACATCATTCCAGGCAGCCTGGACTGAGTATGTGGGTTTGTTGTTTAGCAAACCTGCTCAGGCTTTTCCATTCTTTCCTTACAAACAGGAAAACTTCTCTGGGCCTGTGTGCAGGCAGAACCCTGAGGAGAGCACTTGGCACATGGTGCCGTGGGCTGGGACCGCCAGCTGCAGAGCTCAAGGGAAGAAGCCCCGTTGTGTCACAATGGCTCCTTAGCTTCATGTGCATCACCTGTGTCACAATAGTCTCCTTGATTCCATGAGGCCCCACTGTGTCACAATGGCTCCTTGGCTTCATGTGCATCACCTGTGTCACCATGGTCTCCTTGATTCCATGAGGCCCCACTTTGTCACAATGGCTCCTTGCTTCCATGAGGTTCTGCAGTGTCACCATGCTCACCTTTGATCCACATTGTCATAATGGACAATTGCTTCCATGTGGCCCCACTGTGTCACAATAGCCCCTTGCTTCCATAGGTTTTCTAGAATGTAACGTATAATTTTCTACAATGTAACAATGGACTCCTTGGTTCTGTGAGCTACCCTGCTTTTTGCAGAGGTGTCTTTGGTTCCAACAAGGCCCCGCTGTGTCTCAGTGCACCCTGGCTTCCATGCGCATCTGGAGTATCACAAAGGCTCCTTGGTTCCACGAGGTCTTGCTGTGTCACAATGGATCCTGTGCTCCATGAGGCCCTCCAAAGTCATCAGGGAGCCTTGATTCCATGTGCTTCCATTGCGTCCCAGGGATCCCCTTGGTTCCATCAGTTTCCTTAGTGGCACAATGCTCTCCATGCTTCCATGAGGCCCTGCTTTGCCACAATGGTCCCCTTGTGTCCATGAGGCCCCGCTGTGTCCCAGTGGACGGATGGTTCCATGAGGTTCCGTGCTGTCCCCATGGTCTTCTTGAATCCGCAGTGTAACAATGGACCATTGCTTCCAGGCGGCCTCTCTGTGTCACAAGGGGCTCCTTGATTCCATGATTCCCCACGGTGTCACCATGGAGCCTTGTTTCTAGGAGGTTCTGTACTGTCACAATTGTCTCCTTGATCCCATGAGCCCCTGCAGTGTCACAATGGCTCCTTGCTTCCATGAGGAACACAAAAGCTTTGCATCAACCCTGAGCAACAGCTGCTGAACACACCTGGGAGCATCTGCTTGCATCAAAAGAGGGCTTCAAGCTGAGAAAGGCACCAGCAGCTTCCATCTGCAAGAGAGAGACAGGCGAAGGACAGGGACAGAGATATCAGTGGAAGGACTGCGAGAATTCTGCTCCCAGAGATCATTCCTGCTCACAGTGTCCCTTGTAGAAAGGGGACATCATTGCAGGCAGCCTGGACTGAGCATGTAGGGTTTGTTGTTTAGGAAACCTGCTCAGGCTTTTCCATTCTTTCCTTACAAACAGGAAAACTTCTCTGGGCCTGTGTGCAGGCAGAGCCCTGAGGAGAGCAGATGGCACATGGTGCCGTGGGCTGGGACCGCCAGCTGCAGAGCTCAAGGGAAGAAGCCCCGCTGTGTCACAATGGCTCCTTAGCTTCATCTGGATCACCTGTGTCACCATGGTCTCCTTGATTCCATGAGGCCTCACAGTGTCACAATGTCTCCTTGGCTTCATGTGCATCACCTGTGTCACCATGGTCTCCTTGATTCCATGAGGCCCCACTTTGTCACAATGGCTCCTTGCTTCCATGAGGTTCTGCAGTGTCACCATGCTCACCTTTGATCCACATTGTCATAATGGACAATTGCTTCCATGTGGCCCCACTGTGTCACAATAGCCCCTTGCTTCCATAGGTTTTCTAGAATGTAACGTATAATTTTCTACAATGTAACAATGGACTCCTTGGTTCTGTGAGCTACCCTGCTTTTTGCAGAGGTGTCTTTGGTTCCAACAAGGCCCCGCTCTGTCTCAGTGCACCCTGGCTTCCATGCGCATCTGGAGTATCACAAAGGCTCCTTGGTTCCACGAGGTCTTGCTGTGTCACAATGGATCCTGTGCTCCATGAGGCCCTCCAAAGTCATCATGGAGCCTTGATTCCATGTGCTTCCATTGCGTCCCAGGGATCGC